>NC_053389.1:211565083-211887583 GCF_905171765.1 Bufo bufo
AACAGTGCCATCCACAGACCCCCCCACCCCATAACAGTGCCATCGACAGACCCCCTCATCCCATAACAGTGCCATCCACAGACCCCCCCACCCCATAACAGTGCCATCCACAGATCCCCCACCCCATAACAGTGCCATCCACAGACCCCCCACCCCATAACAGTGCCATCCACAGACCCCCCCACCCCATAACAGTGCCATCCACAGACCCCCCCCACCCCATAACAGTGCCATCCACAGACCCCCCCATCCTATAACAGTGCCATCCACAGACCCCCCCATCCTATAACAGTGCCATCCACAGACCCCCCATCCTATAACTGTGCCATCCACAGACCCCCCCACCCTATAACAGTGCCACCCACAGCCCCCCCCCCCACCTTATAACAGTGCCATCCACAGACCCCCCCACCCTATAACAGTGCCATCCACAGACCCCCCACCCCATAACAGTGCCATCCACAGACCCCCCCCCACCCTATTACAGTGCCATCCACAGACCCACCTCCACCCCTTAACAGTGTCATCCACAGACCCCCCCCCATTGCCGCTCCAGTAGTTATAAAATGTGTAATTCTGATTAATAATCATGCTGCCCCCTCTGTCTGTAGTATAACATTTAATGAATCTTACTTACAGGGCTACTGCTATCGTAATGCAGGCCGGCCGGGCAGACGAGCGGCAGCGTCACTGACTGACGTCACCTGCTTGCGCCGCCTGCTTTATGAATGAAGCAGGCGGCGCAAGCAGGTGACGTCAGTCAGTGACGCTGCCGCTCGTCTGCCCTGCCGGCCTGCATTACGATAGCAGTAGCCCTGTAAGTAAGATTCATTGAATGTTATACTACAGACAGAGGGGGCAGCATGATTATTAATCAGAATTACACATTTTATAACTATACTGGAGCGGAGGGGCCGGAGCACAGTGAACGCACCGGCCCCCAGCTCCGCCTCCCAGTCCCTCCCACCGGATTCGTCGGATTCGTTTCAAGCAAATTACGTCGGGATTCGAGTCCACGAATCCCACGAATCCAGCAAGATTCGAGGGATTCGTGGATTCAACGAATCCCCCGTCCCACCTCGCATGAAAACCTTGAGTGTGCAGTGGTACTTCTCTCAATAAATGTGTTTTGGATTACATCCACTCCACTGAAGCACCTCACCCTGTGGACAACGAGTGCAACCCATTCCATTTTCTTTGCCCGTGTTTATAAACACACAAGTGTTAATTGTAAGAAGAAAGAGTGGCTTGTTTTGAATGAGCCTAGAAAAGTTATCCCTTTTAATTAGTAGCAGCAGAAGTACAGTGTAGATGTGGAAAGGGTATGGTAATAGGGGTATGTTGCTGCAATAGTAGCAGCAGCACAGCACAGCATGAAACAGACAATGCAGTAGAACAGGTGAGCGAGAGGATGTGTAGAGGTAATGGTAGTAGTAGTAGTGGTGACTCAGTAGGGTATAGTAGTGGTAGTAGTGGGAGTAGCAGCTGCAGTGATGTGCAGCAGCCAAACTGTATGGAAAATGATGGTAGGCAGGCAGACAGTAAAAGTGGCATAATGGGCCCGGAATAAATGGTCACCACCAGCAATGGCAAATCTATTTATCTGCAGCAGCTGGAGGTTTATGAATATTCTCACAGATCCATGCCTCATTCACTTTGACAAATATGATGTTTTGTACATTGGCAGAGGACAAGTTTGTCCATTTGGGTGTGATGACACACCCACCATGTTGAAAACCCTCTGAGATGATATTGGAGGCTGTACAAAACAGTATAGCGAGAGCAAACTGAGCCAGTTCTGCCTGCCCAGAAGTCCATCGAGTCAGAGAATGGGTGGGGAATTCCCATAGTCATTTAGAAAATGAGACAATTATAAACAATTTCTTTGAAAAAAACTAAATCAACAGCTGGCCAGAAGTGTCAAAAAGCCTGGCTGATGGCATGCAGAAGAATTAAATCTTGTGGATGATAACACAATTTTTAGGGACGTCTTCCTGGTAAAAAGTCCAACTGGTCGTGTACAGAAGAATTACATTTTTAAAAGGAATTAAATTTTGTTGAAGGCACAGAACTGCGCCACTATGGACACCATGGCCAAAAGTCAGATGAATGGCATAGCATGAAGAAGAATTCCATTTTAGAGAAGAATTTAATTGTATTGAAGGCAGAGAACTGCACCACTACAGATTTCTGGCCAAAAGTCTGACAGATGGCATAGCATGGAGAAGAATTGCATTTTTGAGAAGAATTAAATTTTGTTGAAGGCAAAGAACTGTGTCACAATTACCACAACTAAGTGGGAGTGCAGCTTACATATATGCTAATTGCTGGTCCTGAATAGTCTTCTCATGGCCACACATTCCATTATAGATACCTCATGATGGAGCAGAAAGCAAGGAGGAAGAGGAGTCTGAGAGGGAAAATAAGCACCTGATGATGATTGATGATGACATGGTCACTTTGCTGCTTGGGCATGTGGCTGGCTTCCACAAAGAAGAAAGGAGAAGGAGGATAAACATGTTCTGATTTGGAATGCTGGCCAGTTCTATTTTCCCACTGGATCCGGTGATGCAGCCTCATGTACTGAAATAGAGCTCTGGTATCTATGTTTGTGTTTGAATGCCCACAGCTGAATTTAATCCTGCAGATCTTGCACATGGTAGTGATTTTGTGTTCTAGCCTTGTGGAGAAAAAATGCCATATGGGAGATTCGTGTACTCACACAGAGCTAGCGGCAGCTGAGGTTGGCCTAGGTCTGGCATGTTTTGAGGCTGCACCCACAGTATGAGCGGCATCACCAGTTCCACAATAGAAGCAGTTCTGGCAACAAAAGTTATTTTGGAGGTTTTATCCATACTTTTCCTCTGCTCTTTATTGCTGTAGCGTCCATCACCCTTCTTCTCTGATGTCTCCTCTTCCTCCTCAGCAATCCTATCAAGCTCTTAGGACTTGTTCCACACAAAGTCATAATCCTCACCCTCCCCACCACTTTTATCTGACGTTGATACAGTATGTCATTGTGGGCTTTTTAACCCCCCCCCCCCTTCTAATTCCTTGATCTAAATTTGTCCAGTTACACTTTTTCCAGTCATCAACAGGGAGACTCCCTTGAGTGTTTTCTATAGTATGTGGAGTTTGTTGCCCCTTCTTAGCAGAAAAGGTTCCCCACTAGGAGTGGACTATGACCCCTGGCTCCAAGGCAGGTCTCAAGATTTAAGGTGACCCTGTGACTGAGAGGAGGAGTGATCTAGTCCTCAATCTGTATACTACTACTACTACTACTACTACTACTACTACTACTACTACTATAACTACCACTATTACTATTTACTAGCCAGATGGCTGGTGCTGCTACTACTGTTTGCACTACTATCCACTCATTGCCCCCCCGACATGTTACATAAAATATCTGCAATCTTCAGGGGTATGGACAGTGTGGATTGAGAGGGAAAGTTTTAATAGTGCGCTATCACAGGGATTATATACTAAATAACAGCAACTAGCATGCTTTAATGCGGCTGTAAGCAATAGGTGAAAAGTGGGTCTGCACACCACTGCCCCTTGTATACTTTATAAAGTGGAAAAAACCACTACCAATGGTACAGTAGTAGATGTACTGGGTTTTTAATTTTCTTCCAAGTTTATTTTGGATGATATAATAAAAGGTAGATTTTTATGAGCATTAGGAAATGGTATCTGTAAAAAGTAGTGAATAGTGGCCAAGTTGGCTTTGGTTAAATTTACAGCATAATAACCAGATTTTTGACAGGGTTTAATATATATATACAGTGGGATGCGAAAGTTTGGGCAACCTTGTTAATCGTCATGATTTTCCTGTATAAATGGTTGGTTGTTACAATAAAAAATGTCAGTTAAATATATCATATAGGAGACACACAGTGATATTTGAGAAGTGAAATGAAGTTTATTGGATTTACAGAAAGTGTGCTATGATTGTTTAAACTAAATTAGGCAGGTGCATAAATTTGGGCACTGTTGTCATTTTATTGATTCCAAAACCTTTAGAACTAATTATTGGAACTCAAATTGGCTTGGTAAGCTCAGTGACCCCTGACCTACATACACAGGTGAATTCAATTATGAGAAAGAGTATTTAAAAAGGACCTTTCACTACTGTACAAACTAAAAACTAACTATATCAGTGGGCAGAGCGGCGCCCAGGGGTCCCCCTGCACTTACTAATATGTCTGGGCGCCGCTCCGTTCGCCCGGTATAGGCTCTGGTGTCTGCGCTCCCTCTGACTGATTTTTTGTATGAGGCGTGTCCCTTGCTGCAGCGCTGGCCAATAGCAGCGCACAGCTCATAGCCAGGCTATAGCTGTGCGCTGCGATTGGCCAGCGCTGCAGATAGGGACACGCCTCATACAAAAAATCAGTCAGAGGGAGCGCAGACACCAGAGCCTATACCGGGCGAACGGAGCGGCGCCCAGACATACTAGTAAGTGCAGGGGGACCCCTGGGCGCCGCTCTGCCCACTGATATAGTTAGTTTTTAGTTTGTACAGTAGTGAAAGGTCCTCTTTAAGGGGGTCAATTGTAAGTTTCCCTCCTCTTTTAATTTTCTCTGAAGAGTAGCAACATAGGGGTCTCAAAACAACTCTCAAATGACCTGAAGACAAAGATTGTTCACCATCATGGTTTAGGGGAAGGATACAGAAAGCTGTCTCAGAGATTTCAGCTGTCTGCTTCCACAGTTAGGAACATATTGAGGAAATGGAAGACCACAGGCTCAGTTCAAGTTAAGGCTCGAAGTGGCAGACCAAGAAAAATCTCGGATACACAGAAGCGACGAATGGTGAGAACAGTCAGAGTCAACCCACAGACCAGCACCAAAGACCTACAACATCATCTTGCTGCAGATGGAGTCACTGTGCATCGTTCAACCATTCGGCGCACTTTACACAAGGAGATGCTGTTTGCGAGAGTGATGCAGAGGAAGCCTTTTCTCCGTCCACAGCACAAAAAGTGCCGCTTGAGGTGGGCTAAAGCACATTTGGACAAGCCAGCTTCATTTTGGAATAAGGTGCTGTGGACTGATCAAACTAAAATTGAGTTATTTGGCCATAACAAGGGGCGTTATGCATGGAGGAAAAAGAACATAGCATTCCAAGAAAAACACCTGCTACCTACAGTAAAATATGGTGGTGGTTCCATCATGCTGTGGGGCTATGTGGTCAGTGCAGGGACTGGGAATCTTGTCAAAGTTGAGGGACGCATGGATTCCAGTCAGTATCAGCAGATTCTGGAGACCAATGTCCAGGAATCAGTGACAAAGCTGAAGCTGCGCCGGGGCTGGATCTTTCAACAAGACAACGACCCTAAACACTGCTCAAAATCCACTAAGGCATTTATGCAGAGGAACAAGTACAATGTTCTGGAATGGCCATCTCAGTCCCCAGACCTGAATATAATTGAAAATCTGTGGTGTGACTTAAAGAGAGCTGTCCATGCTCGGAAGCCATCAAACCTGAATGAACTAAAGATGTTTTGTAAAGAGGAATGGTCCAAAATACCTTCAACCAGAATCCAGACTCTCATTGGAACCTACAGGAAGCGTTTAGAGGCTGTAATTTCGGCAAAAGGAGGATCTACTAAATATTGATTTCATTAATTTTTTGTGGTGCCCAAATTTAGGCACCTGCCTAATTTTGTTTAAGCAATTATAGCACACTTTCTGTAAATCCAATAAACTTCATTTCACTTCTCAAATATCACTGTGTGTGTCTCCTATATGATATATTTAACTGACATTTTTTATCGTAACAACCAACGGTTTATACAGGAAAATCATGACGATTAACAAGGTTGCCCAAACTTTCGCATCCCACTGTATATAGAGCTACTCTATAACTCAGCCCCTGCTCCCTACTCCTCCCCTTTTATTGATATGTGTAATTTGATACCTCTGTGAGCTGGTCTGTCTTGAGATAGATTCAGCTGAAATTTGAATAGAGAGAATGTTAATTTATTAAGTTGGGAGGGGGAACAGCTGATAAAACTGATAACAGAAGAACAATATAATTTTCTCTGATAAGGTATATTAAGTTTCTTATAGCCTTTTTATATTATTGATTTATGCAAATGTGTGTGAAAAGTTAGTGAACATTTAATATATTTATATGAAAGTGTGATATCGTCCTTTAACATTTTTAGACTAAATCAACTTATGTAAATTGAATATTCCAAAAAGAGGGATTGCTTAAAAACAAAAAACAAAAAAGTTTTATTATTAAATATGCACTTTTAAAAAAAGGGGGGAGGGGGAAAAGCACAATATATAACAGGGGAACAAAACAACACTCTCTGAATTCCACCCCTGTATTTGGAACTAAAAGGTGAACATCAGTCATATTGGATGTAATAGGCCATGCCACCATTTAGTGACAGCACTCTAACAGACGTCCCCTATACACACAGCCCCAATGCACAGCACCTCCGTGCCATTCAAAACACAGGGAGGGGAGGCGAACAGACGCTGCTACAACACTCACGCTGGTACCCTGTTGAGCGGCTGCTGCAGGTCACAAACTAAGAAACTAATCTGCTGGCCCGACGCGTTTCTCCACAAGGTATCATCAGGAGCCCACCCTGTAGCCACCTACTAATTAAGCAGCCTAGACCAGTGTATGTTAAAACTCATATGCACACTCCCCCTCTCTCACTAGGGGCAGTGCTCCGGCACTATGACGGCCGTGAAGCGGCCGCTGAAATCGAAACTATTTGTAGCCCATGCCCCTCCTACCTAACGCCTCCCACAACCATGAGGCCGGCAACCTCGTAAGTGCTACTGACAGCAGCGCATCGCACCTAATCAGGGCTGTCTCTATACACATGCCTGCCAGTGTGTTTACAGTGTGTAACATGGCTCATGTCATCTTCCTTCTTCATCTTTCTTTTCTTTGAATCTGAATAAAGGCTGTTGACATTTTAAAAAATTCACAAAACTGATTCACCGACAATGTAGACTTGGAATTCACCATCGGGGTTTCAGTTTAGAATCAGATTGGTTGTCTCTATTCTAGTGTTATTGTGCAGTTGCAATGATACAATTCCATTATTGACCTTCCTTTCTTCCACAGCATAGAGAATCAGTAATAAGTTTTGTTGCCTTGAAATGATGGTTGGCTCATGTGCCACAGAAAATAGATTGCAAACCCCATTGAAGATTGTGAATGATGACAATCTGTGTACAGCATTTTGCAATATGATGGGTGCATATAAGTTATGAGAAATAAATAAAATGATAGTGATATTGTTCAGTTATGTTGCAAATACAAACATTTGGTATGGACATTAGTTCATTTAATTTAGAATATTTTATTCGCAGGTATGCAACCCTAGTAGTATATCAATTTAATATTCCAAAAAGAGGGATTGCTTAAAAACAAAAAAAACAGAAACGTTTTATTGTTAAAAATGCACTTTTTCTGACTATTTTTTTTCTAAAACAATGCAGTTTGTTTTTAAGGAGACTGTCTATTACCATGCTGACATGTGTTTACCTATAGCCATTTTTTTTTCACTATCACTTATAAATTACTAATGCTGGCTTGACATTAGGGAGTTTGAAATGAGTTGCATACAGTCATGGGAGATTTCAGAATGTCATCCACAGCTTTTCAGGGCATATGGAGTACTTATGATTCAGGTTGAATTTATTCAGACCTGAATTGATTTGCTTGACCAATATGGCCTAATTTAATCTAAATTGAATTTCAAGAAATTTGCTCATCACAACAATAGACCGAATGATCACTTTGCAAATAGATACTCATGTGTCCATAGATCATGTATAGCACATCTCAGGAAGTAAACCTTTTACATTCACACCTTAGAAAAATATCTTAGCTTCCTATACCCACATGATATAGAGAAGTGGGAGAGTGTTTGTAACTACAGTAAAACCTGTGTTTCTCTTTTTAGTATAGATAGTTTCTACCAATATGAATAGAACTAATGGCTAACATTTTGTTTCTACATGTTTACATGTCACTGTCCCTTTTGACTGATTTCAGGTCCAAGTCCCAGCTGAACATAACAATTAAAATATCAGTTGAACAGATGTCTCATAAAAACAACCCTTTCAAAAGATGTGTCCTAACTTAACTTTTGGCAGATTTTAAGAACTCCAATGTCTCTTAATACAAATTCAATACAATATGCAGCATGCTAGAAAAATCCTCAACAGGCTGCAATTCACATCACAATCACTGCATGGCTGCATATAGACACTGTAATATATATTTTACAGGCAATGTATTAAATTAGACATTGTATAAACTGCATAGGCATTCCATAGACTGTCTAAAGTATTTAAAGCATGAACTGCTTAATAGTTCACACATTTCCTAGGCATTACTCCTTTCCGGGTAAACTGGCAAAGTATAAAATGCTCCCGTCCTGTGTTTGTTGCACAGCGACAGAGCCATAAAATTCCCCACTGCCATAAAATCCCCCCATACGGTGACATAAAATCACCCCCATGACATCATAAAGTAATTCAATATTATCACAAAGAATTGCCCATCTTATTTTGCATTTTGTTTATTGAAAACTAAAATGTCATCCGTACTAACAAGTGAGTGCATTTGCATATATTCACTGCAAGAACAAGTACCAAACTATGAAGTGCTCTTGTGTGAGAAAGACTATTAAGTGCAATTCCAAATGCCATTCTAGCCTTCTTTGTTGAAACAAGTGGGGACAATACTGGTCTATTTCTCTTGTTTTTTGGTAAGAGGGTTCTGTTCTTCCACTACTTTATAACAACAATTGTAGTTTATTTTGCATTTCATTTATTGAAATTTAAAATGTAATCCTAGCCTTCATTGTTGCGACAAGTACAGGCAATACTGGTCTCTTTCTCAATTGTTTTTCAGTAAGAAAGCTCTGTTCTATTTCATAACAACAAGTGTAGAAATTGTACATTTCATTCATTTGCATTTCTTTCTTTCATGTTCACATCAATAAAGGCTTTAGAGATGAGAAAACCTATTGAGGTTCAGTTCAGTTTGCCAAATTTTTCTAAAAGTTTGCTTTAGACCTGAATTGGTTCAGACTGAACCAGATTGGCTCCAACTGCCCTGGAAATTGATATATATAACACCCTCTGGTCTTCTTGGACTCAGATTTTGTAGGAAACCATGTTATCTCTTTTAGCAAATTTTTTATGAATATTTGCTTTTTCAAAACCCAAGCTCTTGAATGCAATAATAGGAATAGTCAAAGTCATGTAGTAATGATACTCACATACATAGCTATGGTTTAACGCATGTTTGACAGCATTAACAAACAAGGTGTTAAAAAAACACACCTTGGCGTGGCATGTGCTATACTCTTTTATATTCCAAAGAACATTGTCCCTTATTGGGGGCAGATGGTGATTAAACGCCTCCGGACCGCCTAACGCAGGATCGCGTTCCGGAGGCGGCAGCCCTGCGCACAGTCACGCATATATGCGTCATCTCGCGAGACGCGAGATTTCCTGTGAACGCGCGCACACAGGCGCGCGCTTTCACAGGATCGGAAGGTAAGCGAGTGGATCTCCAGCCTGCCAGCGGCGATCGTTCGCTGGCAGGCTGGAGATGCGATTTTTTTAACCCCTAACAGGTATATTAGACGCAGTTTTGATAACAGCGTCTAATATACCTGCTACCTGGTCCTCTGGTGGTCCCTTTTGTTTGGATCGACCACCAGAGGACACAGGTAGCTCAGTAATAAGTAGCACCAAGCACCACACTACACTACACCCCCCCTGTCACTTATTAACCCTTTATTAACCCCTGATCACCCCTGATCACCCCATATAGACTCCCTGATCACCCCCCTGTCAATGATCACCCCCCTGCAAGGCTCCATTCAGACGTCCGTATGATTTTTACGGATCCACTGATACATGGATCGGATCCGCAAAACACATACGGACGTCTGAATGGAGCCTTACAGGGGGGTGATCAATGACGGGGGTGATCACCCCATATAGACTCCCTGATCACCCCCCTGTCATTGATCACCCCCCTGTCATTGATCACCCCCCTGTCATTGATCACCCCCCTGTAAGGCTGCATTCAGATGTCCGTATGTTTTTTACGGATCCACAGATACATGGATCGGATCCGCAAAAAACACATACAGGCGTCTGAATGGAGCCTTACAGGGGGGTGATCACTCCATATAGACTCCCTGATCACCCCCCTGTCATTGATCACCCCCTTGTAAGGCTCCATTCAGACGTCCGTATGATTTTTACGGATCCACTGATACATGGATCGGATCTGCAAAACACATACGGACGTCTGAATGGAGCCTTACAGGGGGGTGATCAATGACAGGGGGTGATCACCCATATAGACTCCCTGATCACCCCCCTGTCATTGATCACCCCCCTGTAAGGCTGCATTCAGATGTCCGTATGCTTTTTACGGATCCACGGATACATGGATCGGATCCGCAAAACACATACAGACGTCTGAATGGAGCCTTACAGGGAAGTGATCACCCCATATAGACTCCCTGATCACCCCCCTGTCATTGATCACCCCCCTGTAAGGCTGCATTCAGATGTCCGTATGTTTTTTTACGGATCCACGGATACATGGATCGAATCTGCAAAACACATACGGACATCTGAATGGAGCCTTATAGGGGGGTGATCAATGACAGGGGGGTGATCACCCCATATAGACTCCCTGATCACCCCCCTGTCATTGATCACCCCCTTGTAAGGCTCCATTCAGACATCCGTATGATTTTTACGGATCCACAGATACATGGATCGGATCCGCAAAACACATACGGACGTCTGAATGGAGCCTTACAGGGGGGAGATCAATGACAGGGGGGTGATCACCCCATATAGACTCCCTGATCACCCCCCTGTCATTGATCACCCCCCTGTCATTGATCACCCCCCTGTAAGGCTGCATTCAGATGTCCGTATGTTTTTTACGGATTCACGGATACATGGATAGGATCCGCAAAACACATACGGACATCTGAATGGAGCCTTATAGGGGGGTGATCAATGACAGGGGGGTGATCACCCCATATAGACTCCCTGATCACCCCCCTGTCATTGATCACCCCCCTGTAAGGCTCCATTAAGACATTTTTTTGGCCCAAGTTAGCGGAAATTTATTTATTTTTTCTTACAAAGTCTCATATTCCACTAACTTGTGTCAAAAAATAAAATCTCACATGAACTCACCATACCCCTCACGGAATCCAAATGCGCAAATTTTTTTAGACATTTATATTCCAGACTTCTTCTCACGCTTTAGGGCCCCTAGAATGCCAGGGCAGTACAAATACCCCACATGTGACCCCATTTCGGAAAGAAGACACCCCAAGGTATTCGCTGAGGGGCATATTGAGTCCATGAAAGATTGAAATTTTTGTCCCAACTTGTGCCAAAAAAATAAAAATTTCTATGAACTCGCCATGCCCCTCATTGAATACCTTGGGGTGTCTTCTTTCCAAAATGGGGTCACATGTGGGGTATTTATACTGCCCTGGCATTTTAGGGTCCCTAAAGCGTGAGAAGAAGTCTGGGATCCAAATGTATAAAAATGCCCTCATAAAAGGAATGTGGGCCCCTTTGCGCATCTAGGCTGCAAAAAAGTGTCAAACATCTGGTATCGCCGTACTCAGGAGAAGTTGGGCAATGTGTTTTGGGGTGTCATTTTACATATACCCATGCTGGGTGAGGTAAATATCTTGGTCAAATCAACTTTGTATAAAAAATGGGAAAAGTTGTCTTTTGCCGAGATATTTCTCTCACCCAGCAGGAGTATATGTAAAAAGACACCCCAAAACACATTGCCCAACTTCTCCTGAATACGGCGATACCACATGTGTGACACTTTTTTGCAGCCTAGGTGGGCAAAGGGGCCCACATTCCAAAGAGCACCTTTCGGATTTCACCGGGCATTTTTTACAGATTTTGATTTCAAACTACTTCTCACGCATTCGGGCCCCTAAAATGCCAGGGCAGTATAACTACCCCACAAGTGACCCCATTTTGGAAAGAAGACACCCCCAGGTATTTCGTGATGGGCATAGTGAGTTCATGGAAGTTTTAATTTTTTGTCACAAGTTAGTGGAATATGAGACTTTGTAAGAAAAAAAAAATGAAAAAAAATCATCATTTTCCGCTAACTTGTGACAAAAAATAAAAAATTCTAGGAACTCGCCATGCCCCTCACGGAATACCTTGGGGTGTCTTCTTTCCAAAATGGGGTCACTTGTGGGGTAGTTATACTGCCCTGGCATTCTAGGGGCCCTAATGTGTGGTAAGTAGTTTGAAATCAAAATGTGTAAAAAATGACCTGTGAAATCCTAAAGGTGCTCTTTGGAATGTGGGCCCCTTTGCCCACCTAGGCTGCAAAAAAGTGTCACACATGTGGTATCGCCGTACTCAGGAGAAGTTGGGCAATGTGTTTAGGGGTGTCATTTTACATATACCCATGCTGGGTGAGATAAATATCTTGGTCAAATGCCAACTTTGTATAAAAAATGGGAAAAGTTGTCTTTTGCCAAGAGATTTTGATTTCAAACTACTTTGCACGCATTTGGGCCCCTAAAATGCCAGGGCAGTATAACTTCCCCACAAGTGACCCCATTTTGGAAAGAAGACACCCCAAGGTATTTCGTGATGGGCATAGTGAGTTCATGGAAGTTTTTATTTTTTGTCACAAGTTAGTGGAATATGAGACTTTGTAAGAAAAAAAAAATATAAAATCATCATTTTCCGCTAACTTGTGACAAAAAATAAAAAGTTCTATGAACTCACTATGCCCATCAACGAATACCTTAGGGTGTCTACTTTCCGAAATGGTGTCATTTGTGGGTTTTTTCTACTATCTGGGCATTGTAGAACCTCAGGAAACATGACAGGTGCTCAGAAAGTCAGAGCTGCTTCAAAAAGCGGAAAATCACATTTTTGTACCATAGTTTGTAAACGCTATAACTTTTACCCAAACCATTTTTTTTTACCCAAACATTTTTTTTTTATCAAAGACATGTAGAACAATAAATTTAGAGAGAAATTTATATATGGATGTCATTTTTTTGCAAAATTTTACAACTGAAAGGGAAAAATGAAATTTTTTTGCAAAAAAATTGTTAAATTTCGATTAATAACAAAAAAATTAAAAATGTCAGCAGCAATAAAATACCACCAAATGAAAGCTCTATTAGTGAGAAGAAAAGGAGGTAAAATTCATTTGGGTGGTAAGTTGCATGACCGAGCAATAAACGGTGAAAGAAGTGTAGGTCAGAAGTGTAAAAAGTGGCCTGGTCATTAAGGGTGTTTAAGCTACGGGGGCTGCGGTGGTTAAACACACACAGTGTTATGGGATTCATTTTTTTTTTAAGTGGTTTGTTGGGGGCCAAGCTTCGAAAATGGTGCTTGGACAGGGTCAGAATGCCTGCCCATATGACATGCACAAGTATTAATTGCCAGAAGAAAAAGTGGGTCATTGTGAAAGAGCCTATACAAATTCTACCTTTTATTTAGAAGCAGCAGCAGTGCAGAGCACATGTGCAAAGGGTCGGGTAATAAGAGGAATATGGCTGCAATTTTAGTGGAAGCAGAAGCAGTATGGCATTGGACATACAAGGTAGTAGATCGGCTGTCTATTGACAGTAATAGTAGTGTAGGTGAAGTAGTGGAGGAAATGGTAGTATTGGCAGATGCGTAACATTATTAGTGATGGCAGTAAAGGATTAGCAGCGAGATAGTAGGCAGGCTGCAGAAGTGACATAATGGAGGCAATGGCAGCAGCTTTGCCAAACATGTTGGTAAGCAGGCAGCAGCAGTGGCATAAAAGCATGATGCAGGCAGCAGCAGCCATACAATCAGGGCCGCCATCAGGGGGGTACAGCCGATACCCCAGTAAGGGGCCCGGCCAGTTCCAATTTGAATTTAATATTTTTTTTTTTGCCATTTGTCAGTGACTTCATTGCGTCGCTAGAAGGGGGCAATTGATTATTCCTTGCCCGTTCTCCCCCTCCCCCCCTGATTCTCGTATACCTTCAGACTGCAGTCCCCTTTAAAAGGCTCTGACTCTCTGAGCCGCTGCACAGAGGAACGCAGCTGCGCAGGTGACGTCAGACGCTGGCCACTGCCTAACGCCGCCGCAGCCTGCCTGCCAGCCACTGCCAGACAGTCAATTCTGGTTTGCAGACTTGCAGCCAGGAGCGGCGGCGGGAACTTCTGGGACTGGAAACTTGGAAAGAACTTTTGTGGAAGCCTGCCCTAGTGCCCTCGCCCCTCTTAGCCACCCCAGGAAGGAGTCAGTGCCAGCTCCATGCTCCAGCCTCCACTCCATCACATGTTGGACGGACCCCAATGATTCAGGTTACTTGTTTCCATAAATAATGTTATCATTTTACTGTTAATGGTGGCATACAGTATTTTTTCAAAGCAGAACACACAGCTAAATGGCTGGGGCTGGGTGGGCTGGCAAGGGAGGGGTTAATAACAATAAGTGATGGAGGATCATGGCCCTGTGGGATAATCCAGAAATGTGGCATACTGAGCTGAGCTATTTCAAAGGCTCCAAATTATTTATTTTCATATTGATCCTTATGTTGTCTACTTGGCTAGGCAGCTCTATGTTGTGTAGTCTTTGCTCGGGGGTAAAATGCAAAGCTGTTTTCTATATTATCCCACAGGGCCATGATCCTCCATCACTTATTGTTATTAACCCCTCCCTTGCCAGCCCACCTAGCCCCATTTAGCTGTGTGGTCTGCTTTGAAAAAAATGTTTAGGCCATGAAGGGGTTAATTAAGTGTTGCAGGGAGTGGGGGGTGTTATTGTGCATATTGTGTTTGGGATCCATTTAACAAGTTTGACCAGTTGGGTTTGAGAGTGGTTGAGTGTCGTCCACAGATTCCCCCCATAACAGTGCGTCGTCCACAGATTCCCCCCATAACAGTGCGTCGTCCACAGATTCCCCCCATAACAGTGCGTCGTCCACAGATTCCCCCCATAACAGTGCGTCGTCCACAGATTCCCCCCCATAACAGTGCGTCGTCCACAGATTCCCCCCCATAACAGTGCGTCGTCCACAGATTCCCCCCCATAACAGTGCGTCGTCCACAGATTCCCCCCCATAACAGTGCGTCGTCCACAGATTCCCCCCATAACAGTGCGTCGTCCACAGATTCCCCCCATAACAGTGCGTCGTCCACAGATTCCCCCCATAACACTGTAACAGTAAACCTTGTGCTTTTAAGGTGTTTTTTTCTTAAATGTGCCAGGGGAAGATTGCTAGGGCAGCTTAGAACAGGTAGTGTAGTTAGTGTTAGTGTAGGGTCCTGCTTGAAAGAGTTTACCTTGTC
The DNA here is from genome assembly GCF_905171765.1 of Bufo bufo. Classification (NCBI taxonomy): domain Eukaryota; kingdom Metazoa; phylum Chordata; class Amphibia; order Anura; family Bufonidae; genus Bufo; species Bufo bufo. The sequence continues at coordinate 211,580,449 of NC_053389.1, forward strand.
GTGGTAGCAGGCTTCATATTATTTGGTCAAAAAATAATTCCTTACTGAAATCACTGATTATCACTTTTTGCTGTCTTTGTAGTTGTAAAAAAATAATGAAATTGGGGGTGGAGGGGGGCCAGTAGGTGGAGTCAGGACTGATTCTAAAGGGGCGGGGTAGGAGGGGGGGGCCCAGGCCTTGAGCTGTGTAAGGGGCCCCAAAATTTCTGATGGCAGCCCTGCATACAATACAGTAATGTAGTTAGACAGCAGCAGTGGCATGAAGGCGGCAGTGGCATGATGGAGTCAGCAGCAGCATCGGCTGTACAGAACATGATGGTAGCCAGCAACAGCAGTGGCATGATGGCGTCAGTGGCTTGATTGAGGCAGAAGCAGCCTTATGGAACATGATGCTAGGCATGCTGCAGCAGTGGAATGATAGAGGTAGCAGCAGCAACCGTACAAAACATGATGGTAGTTAGGCAGCAGTGGTGGCATGACCTCAGCAGTGGCATGATGCAGGTCTGTTTTGGTGTCACAATGCCCTCTCCAGGATGACACTGGAGGTTGGGCAAGAAAGAAGAAATATGGCCTACTTTACCAGTTTGGGCCACTGTTCCAGTCTGCCTGCCCAGAACTTCATAGGGTCATGGAAAAGGATATGTACCAGAGAGGTCAGAGTACAGGTAGGCCTGAACCTGGAGCAGCATATGAAAAAATCTATGAAGAGGAGACTGAACTGGCTGCTGCTACTGCGGCTGCGGATTCTGCTGCTTGAGTTGGTGGAGCGACTCTGCAGGGAGCGGACAGGGGCATCTATTTCAGACATGCTGGTGACAGGTGTCTGTTCACTGAAATCTGCCGCAAGCTAAATACACAGTTTCCTGGTTCTAATGGTCTAAAAGCATGGCTACCCAGTAATCATCTGACTGCCTGATGTCAATGATATGCCTGTCATGCTAGCATGCAAGCAGCAATACAGTTTGCCATTCTTGCCAGCCTGCTAGAGAAGCCAGTTATTTCCAACTGTGCCCCCAACTGAGACGATTGGGTGACGTGGCTGGTGTCACTGTCATCATTATCCTCTTGCCCCCTCAATTCTGACTCCTCCTCCAGTGGCAGCATCTCATCCTCCTCAATGTGGGTCCCCAACAGCTACAGGGTGGACAGCAAAATGCATTAGCTGTTCTTCTTCCTCCTCTGTCGCCACCTGTTGCATGAGCATCAGCGTCTTTTCTAAGATACATTTAAGAGGGAGGGATAGCTGAAACATAAATAGCATGAGCTGTCTGACCTGGAAACAACACATGCTCTCTGCTGAGTAGCGTGGTGCATGGCAAACTTGTTCATGGCTTTCGGCTGCTCGGACAGACACTCTAGCATGTGCAATGTTGCCTGTCAGTCCAGGAAAGTGTTCCTCACCACATGAGAATGGCTGAAAAGAGGGACAATCTCCTGGACATCACCAGCACCTTGCACAAGCCAGTGTACTTTTCTAAAAAGTCATGTAGGGAGCATGTGTTATTTCCGTAGGTTCAGGGTGGCCAGGATGTTGCGTCCATTGTCACTGACCACTTTGCCTAGTTGGAGTCAGCGGGTTGACAGTCAACAGGGTATTTGCAGCTTGATGTACAGTACTTTAGCAACACAGCATTGCAACACTTGACACATGTAAAATGACAGAGTAGGAATGAAAGTGATGCTGTGCCCTGCTGATGTTGAGTATTGGAATGTGTCCATGGAGGAGGAAGTGAAAGAGGCAGATAAATGCCTGCTGTGGGAACCAGCTCAATGCAATTGTGGGGGGAGGGTCAAAGAGAACTGGCCATCTTGCTGGGGTGCTGCCTCTCCAATGCCACAACAAACATTGACCCAATGGGCCGTGAAAAATATGCGCTGTCCCCACCTGTAACAGCTGTTTCAGGTGTCCACCATGAAGTGCCGCTTGCCGAACAACAAGAATCGCAAGGAGTTTGAGTTCTCTACCACGTGAGACTACAAGGCACAACTAAATGGTATAGCAGTGACTGCACCGCCAACAACATGGCCAGATGGATGTTCAGCATGTAGAAAAGCTAATTGTATGTGGAGAAAATTTCTCCATGGCTAAATATTCCTTTATAGATGTCTCACAGGAGGTGTCTTAGCAGGATGTGATGATCATGATGACAAGGACACTGTATTGCTTGGGAACTGGGGTTGGCTACAACAAGGAGGACCAAGAGAAGGAGGAAAGACTTCTTCTGATTGGGATTGCTAGCCTGTTGCACTTTCCCAAAAGACTCAATGATGCTTCTTCATTTGCTGCAATAGCCCTCTGGTACCTATGATTGTGTTTGAACAGCCATGGCTTATTTCAATTCTGCAAGTCTTGCACACGACTGTGGTTTTGTATGCCCGCCTTGTGGAGAAAAAACACTATGCAGGAGTTGCTCGTTCAGAGCTACAAGCAGCTTGGCTTAGCTCTGGCACATTTTGGGCCTCAGCCACCTAAGATGTCAATGGCATCACCAGATCCTGAAGCAAATTTGTCCTTGAATGTTCTTTGGGAGGTATGTCATATCTGCTCTTTAATACTTCTGCTACCATCACCCTCCTCCTTGGATGTTCCGTCTCCTCCTCAATATCCCGATCCGGCTCACAGGTCCTGTCTACCACACAATCTTCATTGGAGTCTTCACACTCCTTCCCACTTTTATCAGACTGTTAGATATCATGGTGTGCTCCTTGCCCCCCCTGATATGCATTTGCCCTGACCGCCACTGTTGCTGCCCCCATCACCAGTGCCGTAGCTATAGGTGCCACTATTACCATCACCATCACATCTAGGCATGGGGTCCCCAGCCTCCTCCTGAACCTCCTCCTGAGGGTAGCCCAAACGGTGACAGCTCTTGCACAAGTCATTATCAGGGAGATACTTTGACTATCTGCCATAGGGTGTGGTGGAGTTTTTTGTCACTTCTTAACAAAAAGGAAGGTGCCCCAGTAGGAAGGGGCAGTGAAGACATCTAGGACTCCACTAAAAGCTTTCTCTGGGCTCCACAGAGGAGGAGCAGGAGAAACACTGTGACTCCTGGTTCCACGGTATGTTGTCAGACTCAGAAGTCACCTCCATGTCATCCTGCTGCGACAGAGAGGAGGAGTAAGGGCATCCAATCCACAATCTCATCCTCTTTCTCTTCAGTAATAATGTTGCACTATTTCGAAGCTAGCAGGGACAACTGCGACCTACTACTACTACTTCTGTCCGGATAGCTAGTTCTGCTACTACCCACACAGATTTACGCCTACTATTTCATGTTATCACTCAGCGATATAACCGTCCACTACCCTGTGTATTGTAAAACAAAAGTATATGCTATTTTCCAAAACTTTGAAAAAATAAAATAAAAATTTCAACGGTGTGAAGATGCACCAACACAGATTTCTGCCTAGTATTTCACATTATCACTCAGAGATATCATTGCCCGCTACCCTGTGTATTGTAAGATACACGTATGCTATTTTCCCAAACTTCAACCAAAAAAATAAATACATTTCAACTGTGTGGAGATGCACCAACAGATTTCTACCTAGAATTTTATGTTATCACTCTGAAATATAATCGTCTGCTACTGTGTGTATTGTAAAACACGCTAATATGCTATTTTCCTTAACTTAAAAAAACAAAAACAAAAAAACACTGTCTAGATATCCCCTGACAAGGATTTCGGACAAGTAGTTGACGTTTTCAAATTTCAAATGCTATATCTATCCTATGAATGGTAAAACATGTGTTTTACAGTTTTAACCTAACCCCCCCCCCCCCACACACACACACAAAAACTGTATTTCTGTTAAAATGTCAAAAAATAAAGAAATATCCTTGAAGGGAGCTGCTTTTGAGATTCTGCAGCAGCTGCAGTTGTGCTAGTAGGCACACCCAGCTCTAGCTCCTCACCTTTCACTCCTTGACTGAAAGCTTTTACTGCCTTTCTCTATTTTACACAAGTCTTCTTCTTTATTTCCTTTCCCTTCAATGTCCCTCACAGTAGATTAGAAGCTTGATTGTTAATGTATAACATCCCTGAGATAGTTTTCCTGGCAGTCACTGCAAGACCCATCCACCCTCATTCACTAGTGTTGGGCGCGAATATTCGATTTGCAAATTTTAATTGCAAATATCGCCACTTCGAGAATTTGCGAAGATTTAGAATATAGTGCTATATATTCGTATTAGTGAAGATTCTAGATTTTTTTTTTTTATCTGAACCCATGATCCCTCCCTGCTTCTTCCTTGTAGGCCAATGAGAATGCTACAATGTCTTTGTCTGAGCTTAGAAACATTCCTAACGACCAATAGGAAAGTTGCTTACCCCTTTACTATATAAGAACCTCCCCAGCAGCCATTTTCTGCAGTTTTTTGCAGTTCTGAGAGAGACAGCAGTGTAATTGCTGTGCTCTGTGCGTTGCTGTGTCATTACATTAGACAGTTAGTTAGTTAGTTAGTTAGTTAGTTAGCTTATACTGTATATACACTGCTCAAAAAAATTAAAGGGAACACAAAAATAACACATCCTAGATCTGAATTAATTAAATATTCTTCTAAAATACTTTGTTCTTTACATAGTTGAATGTGCTGTCAACAAAATCACACAAAAATTTAAAAATGGAAATCAAATTTTTCAACCCATGGAGGTCTGGATTTGGAGTCACACTCAAAATTAAAGTGGAAAAACACACTACAGGCTGATCCAACTTTGATGTAATGTCCTTAAAACAAGTCAAAATGAGGCTCAGTAGTGTGTGTGGCCTCCACGTGCCTGTATGACCTCCCTACAATGCCTGTGCATGCTCCTGATGAGGTGGCGGACAGTCTCCTGAGGGATCTCCTCCCAGACCTAGACTAAAGCATCTGCCAACTTCTGGACAGTCTGTGGTGCAACGTGACGTTGTTGGATAGAGCGAGACATGATGTCCCAGATGTGCTCAATTGGATTCAGGTCTGGGGAACGGGCGGGCCAGTCCATAGCATCAATGCCTTCATCTTGCAGGAACTGCTGACACACTCCAGCCACATGAGGTCTAGCATTGTCTTGCATTAGGAGGAACCCAGGGCCAACCGCACCAGCATATGGTCTCACAAGGGGTCTGAGGATCTCATCTCGGTACCTAATGGCAGTCAGGCTACCTCTGGCGAGCACATGGAGGGCTGTGCGGCCCTCCAAAGAAATGCCACCCCACACCATTACTGACCCAATGCCAAACCGGTCATGCTGGAGGATGTTGCAGGCAGCAGAACGTTCTCCACGGCGTCTCAAGACTCTGTCACGTCTGTCACATGTGCTCAGTGTGAACCTGCTTTCATCTGTGAACAGGGCGCCAGTGGCGAATTTGCCAATCTTGGTGTTCTCTGGCAAATGCCAAACGTCCTGCACGGTGTTGGGCTGTAAGCACAACCCCCACCTGTGGACATCGGGCCCTCATATCACCCTCATGGAGTCTGTTTCTGACTGTTTGAGCAGACACATGCACATTTGTGGCCTGCTGGAGGTCATTTTGCAGTGCTCTGGCAGTGCTCCTCCTGTTCCTCCTTGCACAAAGGCAGAGGTAGCGGTCCTGCTGCTGGGTTGTTGCCCTCCTACGGCCTCCTCCATGTCTCCGGATGTACTGGCCTGTCTCCTGGTAGGGCCTCCATGCTCTGGACACTACTGACAGACACAGCAAACCTTCTTGCCACAGCTCGCATTGATGTGCCATCCTGGATAAGCTGCACTACCTGAGCCACTTGTGTGGGTTGTAGACTCCGTCTCATGCTACCACTAGAGTGAAAGCACCGCCAGCATTCAAGGGATTGATATACCTGTTTCCACCAAATATTGATTGAGGCCTACAATATACCTGCTTCTACAAAATACTGATTAAGGGGTTTGATATTCCTGTTTCCACCAAATATTGATTGAGGCTATGCGAGATACCTGCTTCCACAAAATACTGATTAAGAGGTTTAATATACCTGTTTCCACAAACATTGATTGAGGCCTGCGATATACCTGCTTCCACAAAATACTGATTAAGGAGATTGATATACCTGTTTTCAACAAATATTGATTGAGGGCTGCGATATACCTGCTTCCACAAAATACTGATAAATGTGTTTGATATACCTGCTTCCACAAAATACTGATTGAGGCCTGCGATATATCTGCCTCTACAAAATACTGCTTAAGGGGTTTAATATACCTGTTTCCACAAATATTGATTGAGGTCTACGATATACCTGCTTCCACAAAATACTGATGAAGGGGTTTGATATACCTTTTTCCACCAAATATTGATTGAGGGCTGCAATATACCTGCTTCCACAAAATTCTGATTAAAGGGATTTATATATCCAGTTCGACCAAATATTGATTGAGGCCTACGATATACCTGCTTCCACAAAAACTGATTAAGGGGTTTCATATTCCTGCATCCACAAAATACTGATTGAGGGCTACGATACACCTGCTTCCACAAAATACTGATTAAGGGGATTGATATAGCTGCTTCCACCAAATATTGATTGAGGCCTGTGAGATACCTGCTTCCACAAAATACAGATTACAGGGTTTTATATGCCTGCTTCCACCAAATATTGATTGAGGCCTGCGAGATACCTGCTTCCACAAAATACAGATTAAGGAGTTTTAAATTCCTGCTTTCACCAAATATTGATTGAGGCCTGCTATATACCTGTTTCCACAAATGACTGATTAAGGGGTGATAGGGGTCAGGCAGGTGCACAGGGCTGTAGCCTAGGTGGAAAGTTGGAGAAGGTGCGTGCGATTACTTCAAAGGACACACCAGAGTTGGTTGAGTGGCTCATTCAGCTTTCTGCTTCTGCGCCATCCTCATTGTCTGTATCTGAACCCTCCTCACTCTCTGCTGTGTGCACCCCCAAAGACACCACCACTACAACCACCACCATAGCCCCTCCACTCGAATCAGAGAAATAATTTTCACATCCATTCCCAGACCTTACCGTTGAGCAACCATTCTTGGCATCGGATGAGGAAGAGGAAGTAGCAATGGCCGCCACCCAGCGGTCTCACGACAGTGCCCAGATCAGCCCAAGGAGGGAGGTCTCCGATGTTGCTGCCTACTCCGAGATCTCAAATGTCAGTGGGGGTGAAGGTGACAATGACGTGTCAATGGACGTCACAGGGGTGCCCACAAGAGAGGAAGAGGAGGGGAGTTCACAGGGAGAGAAGGAGAAGCAGAGAGGGAAAAGAAGTAGGAGAAGCCGGCAGATTTTACAGTGCCCCTGAGGCAAAAAGCAGACTGCTAATGTATCTGGAACGAGCCATCCACCATGCACGGTCACATCTGCCGCTCCCAGGACGCTGGTACATGGCGCTGCAGTGTGGGCTTTTTTTAACATGTCTGCTGCTGACAATAGTGTTTCCAACTGCAGCCATTTGCTGTCAACGCAAAAGTCGCGGTAAGCCCAACACTCAACTAGGGACGACCGCCTTAAGAAAGCACCTGGCCTCCCATCCCCGAGCCCAGTGGGAGCAACACCATCAGAACCCACAAAGCCACACTCCCAGCGCTCTACGTCCTGCCTCTTCTCCTTCCCCTCTCTCCTCCCATTTGTCATCCACTCCACCTTCCACCGTGCCATTGTCGCATTCATCTGGCAAAAGGCAGGCTTCCGTGGCCCAAATGATAGAGCAAAAAAGATGATGATGCTGGATAACCCTCTTGCCCAATGGCTGACTGCTGGCTTGTCGGAACTGCTAGCCCGCAACTACTGCGATATAAACTGGTGGACTCAGAGGCATTTAGAAAATTTGTAGTCATTGGCCCACCGCAATGGAAGGAACCCGGAAGGAAATAGTTCTCCCAGAAGGGCATCCCGCTTTCAGCTTTGCGGTCACAGACTGATCAGTGGCTAACCCCGCTCAATTTGACAGTTGGTAAAGTGGTGTGTGACAATGGTGCCAATCTGCTGAGCGCACTGAAACAGGGCAAAATGACACACGTGCCGTGCATGGCACATGCTCAGAACTTAATCGTGCAGAGATTTGTTGCCAAATACCCTGGGATACAGGATGTCTTGCGGCAGGCCAGGAAAATCTCTGGCCATTTTAGAAGCACTTACACAGACATGGCTCGCCTTGCTGGCTCTCAGCAGCGACACCATCTGCCCATCAGATGTCTGATTTGTGAGAGCCTGACGCGCTGGAACTCCACCTTTTATATGATTGATAGGCTGCTCCAGCAGCAATGTGCCGTAACGACTACCTGTACGAACTCTGCAGCAGGACAGTTTCTGGGGAGCTTGGTTTCTTTTCTCCATGCCAGTGGCTGCTTTTGCGGGACGCATGCAGACTTCTGCGGCCATTTGATGAGATCACCAAAATGGTCAGTCGCAGGCAGGGAACCATCAGTGACATCGTACCTTACACCTTTTTCTGGAGCATGCATTGCGTTGTAATTGATCAAGCCGTCGAGGAGCAGGAGCTGGAAGAGGAAATTGCAATGTTGAATGAATTCCCTTGGGGGGCTACTTCATCTGAGACAAGTCAACAGGAATCTGAAGAAGAACCAGAGGAGGATGGTGGCTGTGGGGAGGAGTAGGATGAGGAGCAAGTACACCTGGTGTTGACCGTGGCTGGGGGGAGGAGACCAAGGACGACATTCTCCTGGGCGATGAGAAGGAGCCAGGGCGCTCCACCGCTTCCAATTTAGTGCAAATGGGGGCCTTTATGCTCCACTGTTTGAAGAGGGACCTCCATATAAAAAGCATAAGGGCAAGGACCAATACTGGGTGGCAGCTTACTTAAACCCCCTGTACAAACACAAAATCGCTGAAATGTTACCAGCATCATAGAGGGCTGCAGAATGCAACATTTTGAGGCCTTGCTATGAGAGATGCTGCATTCTGCTGTTGCGGGCGCTGGCAGAGAAATTTCCACCCACAGCGAAACAGGTGAGGGTACCAATCCTACCGCACCTGAAAGAAGAGGGCGGTTTGAAGACGTGTTGGTCACTTCGGATATGAGATCATTCTTTCAGCGAACTCATCGACAGCCGTCTTCCAGATACAGCCTCAGGGAACGCCTAGACCAACAGGTGTCCGACTACCTCGGATTAATGGCCAATGGGGACGCTCTGAGAAGCGAGGAACCCCTGGACTACTGGGTGTGCAGGCTTGCGCTGTGGCCAGAGCTGGCACAATTTGCCATGGAACTCTCGGCTTGCCCCTCGTCGAGTGTCCTGTCCGAAAGGATGTTCAGGGCAGCAGTGGGGATCGTGACCGATAAGAGCACTCGCCTAGCTCACGACAGTGTGGACTACCTCACATTTCTAAAAATGAATGAGGCATGGATCTCTGAGGAATTCAACACCTGTGACAACCACGTGTAATTGAATTTCCTCATGCCAGCCCACAGATATCCGCCACCACCCGGAACAAAGAATGGTCCTTGTCTTATGTATATACAGCGGCATAAAAGGCCTTTCTGTCAGGTGAATGCCTAATTTTTGGGGCTTGTACTCCAGTGACCTACAGTAAAATTTGTATCCAGTGACCTCCTAATCTACCTCCAGCTACATAATCACAAGTTTTTTTTCTGTCAGTTGAATGCCTAATTTTTGGGGCCTGTACTCCAGTTGCCTACAGTAAAATTTTTATCCGGTGACCGCCTAATGTACCTTCAGTCACATCATCACAAGTTCTTTTCTGTCAGGTGAATGCCTAATTTTTGGGACCTGTACTTGTCTAAAGAAAAAATTTGACCCTTAGTTTCCAAGTATTTCTTTTTTTCATTTTTTTCATCATCATATTACAAAAAAAATACTATTACTAAAAAACACATCTTTTGTTTTCCATATTATTCTCCAATCTTTCCATCTATTTAGCTTTATTAGGGATTCTTGTAGTTGTAGTTTTTAATGAAACCATAAAGGGGTATACATAATGCACTGGAATGTAAAAAAAAAATCCATCACATATTAGCAGTGCATAATTTTATTATTTTTTGTGGTTTTTCTAGTTTTACTACTTTTACCCAATAAAACCCTTTATTTTAAAGGTTTCCTGAGGCATTATAACTGATCATCAGTATGTGATAGGCAGGGGTTCAACACCTAGGACCCCCACCGCTCAGCTGTTTGTGAAAGCAGCTGTACTCACAGTAGAGCTACAGCCTTCTCACAGCATTTACTACGCCAATGGCGACATGTTCATCGGTCATGTGGCCTAGGCGCAGCTCAGACCCATTGAAGTGAATAGGGCTAAGCGCGATACCAAGAAGAACAGCCGTGGCTAACAAGAGTGCTGGTGCCTTCTCAAACAGCTGATCAGCTGGGGTCCCGGGTGTCGGACCACCACCAATCAGATACTGATGAACTAGCCACAGGATAAGCCATCAGTTAAAAAGTCATAGAAACCCTTTTTATTAACTTTTCTTCAGATGAAACTGAAGGCTTGGTATTTTTGAGACAAGTTGTAGTTTTCATTGATACCATTTGGGGGTAAATAAGATTCTTTGATCACTTTTTATGCTTTTTTTTTTACTGGCAGATAAACAAAAAAAATTGTTTACAGTGTTTAATGCACTAGATAAAAAAAACATAAAAACTGTATAGCTCAATTTATCATAGATGTGACAACACAAATTACGTGGAGAGTTTTATTTTATTTTTTCCATTGAAAACATTTTTTTCAAAGAAAAGGTGATTTTTTAAAAATAATATAAGGTCATTGAATTCTTATTTTTGCCATTTATTTTCCCCAGAAGGGGAACCTTCACAGTCAATCATTTGATTGATTACATAATACATTGCACTACTTATGTAGTGCAGTATATTATGCTGTCAGTAGGATACTGACAGGCGGTCTATTAGGCCATTTCTCTGGCATGGCCTAATAGACATACATACAAGGCAGAACTGGGGACCTACATTAGATCTCTGACTGCTATATATATATAATTGCACCCTGCAATTGCATTTAAGGGGTAGCCGCCTCCCTCTAAAACCACTTTTATGTTGCAGTTGTTATTGACAGCAGCATCTAAGAGATGAAATTGCTCAGATTGGCAGTTCTAATCATCTGGGCCATTAGAGTAGAAACTCAGCACTTGCTTTTCCTAAGGAGCTACTTAGAGTATGCTGGCATAAAAATTTGGTAGCCTAGCCTAAGTACCTTTTAGTGATCATAAAAATGTGTATTGGTGGTCATTGAGGGGATAATACTTTTACTATATTATGAACCCTTTAAATCTATAAGCTATACACATGTATCAGTAAAGTATGCTTTTCCAATATATAAAAATAAGCTATAATCACATTTCCTTTTCAACTCTATTAAATACATATCAACTCTTCCTCATCTGTTTATTTGTAGTGCACCAGTGCCATGATAAACTTTTATATTGCCCACACTCCAGACTTCTGTTACATATTCTTTCAAAGTATAACATCTCCATCTGAGTTATGGGTACAGTGTGTCTTCGTAAGAGTAGCCTTTAAACAGATTTAAATCCGCCATGATTTCCATTATATAAAGTGGCTCAAGAAAAATCAGTCTCCTTGGAATCTGTTGTCCTTGACAGCTTTGACAAAGAATTCTTTGGAGGCCAAAAACTTCTAAAAACAAATTCATGAACTTTGTCTGCTTTTACAACAAGCTCCCTGATGGTGAAGCTTCCATATATGAAATTCACGCCTATGATTTTTGCTTTTTTTTAAATTTATTTCCTTTCATATGACATATTACTAACACTTTCCCTTGCCTTTATTTCCCCATCTTTATTTCTCCTTATTCCATTGTCAGTATAATTTGCTTTCCTCTGATGTCTATATTATTTCAGTACCATTTTCCCTGTCTGTAAAATGACTTCTCCATTTCACAACTTCAATCAGCCTTTGTCTTTCATTTACATATCAGTTATTTCATTCCGCTGTCTTTCTCCTATTCACATTTTATTCCATGCAGCACATTCTGCTCCTGTCTCTCTCTTCCCTCCCTTCTTCTGCCTTCCTTTCTTGTGCTGACTGGTAGACAATTTTCCTCCATTAATATTTCACAAATGGTCTTGGGGCAAATGGTTCTCTTCTGACAGTTTATATACACACTTTGTGCACTCACTTCATTCATCCAGCTGCCAGCGTGAGTTATCTGCAAGGCTAATATAGTTATTAGCATTCAATCAAACCACCAGGGAAGGTCCTCATGAATATCTATGTCAAGGGTAGCCAGTCAGGGTCTCCTATACTTAGTGTAAATAATATAAATTAAGGACACATTTTTTTTCATCAAGAAGATGTCCAGGCCAGACTTACATCCCCATTGGCAGTGTAAGATTTTGGATGAGAAATATTAGTGTATGAATATTTAAACTCTAGGCGACGCCATGCAAGTAAAGATCAGTGAATCTAATTTCAAGGGTCTAGGAACTGTTAATTCTGGGATCGCTCTTCATGCTTGGCATTATGTTTTACTTGTCCATCAGCTGTCAAAGGAATAAAAACAAAGAAGCAAAAGACACCATCAACCACAATTGTGATTTACAGTATCTTCAGGACTTTTTCTGAAGTTTTCAAAAATATGTCATTATTAGTGTTAAGCGAATTGAAGTATGCAAAGTGGACATCGATCTGAAATTCAGCAAAAATTTGTTTCGCCACAAAGTCGATTTTCTTGGCGCTTCGTGGTAATGAATAATTTTTTTCCTAAAATGCTGGATGAAAGTTAAAAAAAAAAATTATACTAACCTCATCCACTTGATCACAGAGAGGCCGCCCGCTCCTGTCTTTATTGAAGAAAATCCGGCAAAAGACCTGTGGGGAGCGTGATTACCTCACCACGTCACTGATGACGTCACCACTTGCGCCCAGCATGATCACGTGGTGACGCCATCACGCTTGCCGCAGGTCCTTTGCTGGGTTTTCTTCAATCAAGACGGTAGTGAGCGGTGAGGTTTTAAACCCTTGATTAACCCTTGAGCAGCTGAATATGAGTCACAGATGCAGCGATCAGCATTGAATTCAGCATCTGAGGGGTTAAATGATAGGGGGCAGCACGATCGCCATTCCCATCATGATGCCCGTTCCTTATAAATGGAAAACGATTAATGACAAAGTAATTTGTAACCAAATTAATTTCTTGTTAAAATTCAGCGAAGCTGTTGAATCAAGTTTTTCAAAACTTTTTTCCTCTTTGCTTATTATAGCAAGAAGCTCCCAGATAAGTGTGTCATCTGGTGGGCATTACATAGCACAAATACTAGGACACCTGACATTGAGGAGACAAAAAAGAGAAGACTCCCAGTCTCAACTACTACATTGGACTTACTTGCATGTAGTTGGAGATTGCATGCACTAGGATACTATGGGTTCTATATGGGCCAATACGTTAAGGCTTGATGCCTTTGTAACAGCATGGCAATTCTTATTTGCATTGACAATTTATCTGTGATCAAATACTTCTCTACATTTCTCAATTCTACAACTTTGGGTGACCACTGTATTCTAACAGCGGCATCTGAATATATTAGAACATAGGGGGCCATTTTGTGGTGTATATCTGGCACAGATTTGGTCGCTCGTCAGAATCTGTGACTTTTTCCCCCCACATGCCAGGTCTAAAAAAGGGGGCGTGGTGTGAGCAGGGAAGAGGACAGGCTGGGAGGCCCATATAATTCATCATTTTCTATGCCTGGTTTAGGCGTAAAAAATAATCTAAATGTAAGACAGCAAGGAAGCTGTCTTACATTTAGAATCTACAGTGGATGCACCAAAGTTATGTAGAGGCCGGCACCTTACATAACTTTGGCGATCCACTGCCAATGCAGGGCCTTATTAAGACCGGCGTCTAAAACGTCGGTCTTAATAAATGTGCCCCATAATCTGTCATATTTTATCATACAAGAATACTTAGGCAGAAAAACCTCTTTTTTGGAAGCCCTGCAATCTTTGAAGTACATTACTCCATCCTAATCAGAATAAAGTTTCCCAGTGTCCTCTCTCACATCTTCTGCAGCTTACCTAGATGTAGTCAAAGTTGTATTTGGCAGTGCTAGCTGTACGTTAGCAAATGCACTTAAGAGCATATGATTGAATGCCCTTCTATTGCTGAGTAGTGTTGAGCGCGAATATTCTAATTACGAATATGTATCGCGAATATCGCAACTTCGAGAATTCGCGAATATTTGGAATATAGTGCTATATATTAGTTTTTTACTTGAAAAATCGGCAATTTAATGATTGCGTAATATGCGAATATTACGCGGTCAATACAGTCGTGGGTTGAAATGGAATGTATAGCACTATAGAATATAGTGCTATATATTTGTTTTTTAGAATATTCGTAATTTTTTCCATCTGAAGTTATGAATCCTCCCTGATGAAGTTGCTTGTCAAGCAATTTGAGCAGGGAGGAATCATAACTTCAGATGGAAAAAAATGACGAATATTCTAAAAAACGAATATATAGCACTATATTCTATAGTGCTATACATTCCTTTTCGACCCACGCCTGTATTAGTCACGTAAAATTTGCATATTACGCGATCATTACATTGCCGATTTTTTGAGTAAAAGAAAGTAGAATATAACAAATATTCGAATTCGCTAATATTCACCGAATATTCTACAAAATACTCGAGAAATATTGCGAATTCGAATATGACCCCTGCCGCTTATCACTATTGCTGAGTAACTTCCAGCTCCACAATTAAGTTTATTCTTCTATGGAATCAAATTAGACATTAGGATAGTAAAAACCTTAGTCGTTTCTGCTTGTACATTTTGTGCATTTTTCTGATCCACATCCATGTACCGGCATCTCCATGCTGTCATGCCCTGCTCAGGTTATGTGCGGAGGTCTGCCAGGCTAGCAGCACATGTGTAGTTTGTTTTGTTTTGGGTTTGGATTTGAGCTGTATCCGCCTCCTTCCAGGTGCACTGGGTGGGGTCATTTGTATGAGTTTAAATTACTCCCTTTCCTAGTGTCCTGTGCTGTTATAGCTTCTATCTTGCTCTGTGGAAGGAATTGCTGTTTCTGCTCAGCTACAGATAAGTTGGTTTTGTTTCTCTCTGGTGTTCTGTCTAGGCTGTTAGGGAGACACCTGCTCCCTCCTTGCTTGAGGAAGCAGGCTGTCTCTTTTCCCCTTTTCCACTATCTTAGGGATCTTAGGGTTTCTTCAGTCTTAGGCACGGGGGCACGTTTATTCCCACCTTCAGGGTCGGAACATGGGCACAGAAGTCCAGGGAGAGTTAGTAGGGATTTGCTAGGAGGTGACCTTTATCCACAGCTTCTGGCCTAGACACTTGTTTCATGGTTTTCTGTGTTTCTATTGTATCTTGTATCCTACCCAGCGTGACACATGCATTCACTGTGCACTCTGTCCGGCTTGTTCTACCAGTGTATATTTACCTGCGTCAAATTAGACATTGCCTTAGGCCTCTGTGCACCCCATGGCCGTGCTGCACGAACACTCACTGTGGGGCAGCCTCAGCGGATCGCGGACACATTCACTTTAATGGGTCCGCGATCCTGCCGTTCCGCATCTTTTTGCGGAACGGAAATATGGAACAAAACCCCATGTAAGCACTCCATTGTGCTTCCGTAGGTTTCCAGTCCATGCATCCGTTCCGCACCATTCCGCATCTCCGGAATTGAAGTGAATGCGGAATGCACACGAAACGGTGCCCGTGTATTGCGGATCCGCAAATGCGGTCCCCAATACGGCCACGGAGCGCACACGTTTGTGTGAAATAAGCCTTAGGCACACAGTTTAGAGCTTGCTGGAGTATAGAGGAAACATTCATCCCCTATGCTATGCAGTTGTTAAACTCCGAAAAATAAATTTCCTTTCTTCTTCTTTTTTTGCACTTTGCTTGGATTAGATAAGAGTTTCTCAATTTAACTACTCTCATCCTTTTAACCCCTTCCTGACCGCCTAACGTAAACTTACTTTGGCTGACAGGTATTTAAAGATGGTGCCCGCTTGCGAGTGCAGTGGATGCTATAGCCGCCGGGAGTCTGCTGTTTTAAACAGCAGGTACCTAGGGCTAATGTATGCTATTGACGATAACTTCTATCACACACATTTAACCCCTCAGATGCCATGGACAAATGTGGCCATGGCATCAGGAAGGTCAAAAATTGGGAGCGAGGAGTGTGCCCCTAGCGAGGATCTGGGGAGCTTGATGGTGTGTGCAGCAGCCTCAGTCCTTGTGAATGATCTGAGGCTGCCACATATGAGTTCCTATGCAGGGCTCCATAGGAACTTAGTGTAATCCCCAGACTAATGTATTGGAGTCTATGAGAAAAGCAATTTAATGATTGCTTGTGCAAGTTCCCTAGGGGAACTACTGTTTTAAAAAGTTTTAAAAAATATTTCTTAAAATATATTTTAAAAAAATCTAATTCAAATCACCTCCCTTTCTCCAAAATAAAAATAAAAAGACATTAACAATAAAAAATAATAAACATTATGGGCATCGCTGCATGAGAAAATGCATACTATTAAATATAAAAAATATTTACCCTATAAGGCAAATGGAGAAAAAATGTTAAAATGGCTGATTTGCAGTTTTTTTGGTTGTTTCACCTCCCACAAAAAAATCTAATAAAAAGTGATCAAAAAGTCATACACACACAAAAAAAAAAGTTATGGGGGAAGGAAGGTTCAGAATATGACGATGTAAAGAAAAATATATTTTTTTCAACGTTTTTTTCAGTATTACTATAATATGTGGTATCATTGTAACCGTACTGACCAAGAGAATAAAAGTACTGTAACAGACCAGTTTTACTGCATAGGTAACACTGTAAAAACAAAACCCATGTTTTTGTTTAGAATTCTACCCAATTAGGAATTTTTTTTTTCTGGCTTACCACTACTTTATGTGCAACCGTAAATGGTGCCATTAGAAAGTAAAACTTGTCCTGCAAAAAAAAAAAAAAGCCCTTATACAGTTATCTGAACATAAAAATAAAAAAAGTTATGGCTTTGGGAAGGCTGGAAATGAAAAACTAAAAAAAAACAAAAAAAATTAATTGCCTTTTTCCTGAATGGGTTAAAGTAGACTTGAAGACTCTGTGTGGTCTAACAATCATGTGTTAGTCAGTCCCTTCTGGACCGCTCTTCATGTAGCATACCAAGAAAAATTAACATTTAGAATGGAGAAACATGACTGCGTGACAAAGCTAGTATTTTTTTGCAGTCTGTAACCATGGAAACACATATTTAGATCTGAATAAGATTTGTTGAGTCCTTATTGAGCACATACACAATGGAGTCACATTATTATGACCACAATCGAATAATTATAGTAAACGCTGTGTGCAGCATGTATAGCAGTAGTGATAAGTGGCAGGGGCAATATTTGAATTTGCGATATTTCGTGAATATTTTGTAGAATATTAGTTATATATTTGAGAATTCGAGATTATATTCTTGATTGAGAAAATCAGCAATGTAATATTCGTGCAATGCGCGCGAAATGCCGGCGTGGATCACTTATGCTACATTTTTCAAGCTAGTATAAGTTTCCTGAGACTGGAGAAAATGGTTGGCACGGCAGAACATTACAATAGCTTTATATGCCGATAGAGTGCTCCAATATATTTTTGGCAATAAATTATGCACATCTTTTTTCTCAATAAGTGCAACTTGTGACATGACAGCACTATGTCTGTAGTATGAACTGTATGTATGGACTGCAGAACCTATCACACTGCCTAACACCCTGCACTGGAACCTATCAGCTACACTATAGATCAATCTAACCTACACGGACTATCTCCCCCTATCTGAATTATATATATATATAAGTTAACTGTCTAATGTAATAACACAAAGCACAGAGTACAGCAATGACACTGCTGTCTCTTTCATAACTGCAATAAACTTTAGAAAATGGCTGCTGGGGAGGTTCTTATGTAGTAAGCGGTAGGAAACTTATTTATTGGATGATAGTGATGTTGCTAAGCTGTGACAAAGCCTTCTCATTGGCCCACAAGCTAGAAGATGGGAGGAATGATTACTTGATGTGTACTGTGTTAAAAAAATATATATATATATTCGATTTTACAAATATTTAGCGCTATATTCTAAATATTCGCAAATTCTCAAAGTGCCGATATTCGCGATTAAAATTCACTATACAAGTATTCGCGCTCAACAGTATACAGCAGCTAGATAGGCTCGGAGTGACTCAATAAGGTCCTGGCAGCTTGTAGTGGGTATATGGAGCCATGCTGACTGCTGGAGGGTGCGTGGGGTAGGATTTATAAAGAGAACACGATGAACGAGGGGGTGCCATAAATGCTCAATTGGGTCCAAATCTGGGAATTAGGGTGCCAGGGTAATACTTGGAAGTCTTGGCCATGCTCTTCTAACCAAAGCAAGACATTTCTAGCAGTGTGACGTGTAGCATTGTCTTGCTGGAAGATCCCATCCGCTAAAGTAGGACAAATAGTATGTATTGCTGTACATAATCTTCAAGATTCATAGCCAAGTTGACAGTGTCTTCCACGTGAATGATCGGGCCCAGCGAATGCCATGAAAACATCAGTTCAACGAAGCATAAAATGGGACTCATCGGAGAAGGCAACCCTTTGCCAATCAGCAGAAGTCCAATTCCAATACTACCATGAAAATTGAAGCCTTTTCTGCTGATGCAGTAGGGCTCGCTAAACTATTGTTTTAGACACATATCTGGTAGCCCCCTTGTTCATTTTGGCGGTGAGCTGCTCCACCATAGCATGTCAGGCCACCCTTGTGCACCTTCATAGCTGACGTTCACCTCTCACATCAGTTACACGTGGTGTTCTGCAGTTTCTACATTGCTTATTTGCAATAGTACCATTTGTCCATTCAGTATGCACTTTCACCACAGCAGCAAACAGTTCACAAACACATTTTCAACCTATCACACTCCTTATATATGCACCAAGCCAGCTCCCGACAAATGACTTTCATGAGCTACTTGCTGCCAATATCAAAAGTAGGAAGTGTTCATAATAAAGTGACTAGAGATGGCCTTGCAGTTCGCCCGGCGGTCGGTTTGCAGCGAACTTTGCTCGTTCGCTGTTCGCCGAACATGCGAACATATGGCGATATTCGCACCCACCATATTCTTTTACATTGTGAAGAACTTGGACCCATGACACATCCATCAGGTGGTACAGGACAGCCAATTGAGACGTTTCAGCACATGGACATACCCCCTACCTTATAAATAAACCTGATCTGGCTGCCATTTTACATTCTGTCTTTTGCCAGTGTAGGGAGAGTGACAAACGTTACTGGAAAAAAAGTATTATAACTGGTGTAAGAGACCAGTGGCCCCCCAAAACGACAGATTGAAGCAGGGTGTTATACAACAATATACTTTCATAATAGTTTATTTGGGTACTGCAGAAATTTTGCCTGTTTTGCTGCGTTCCCTCTGCTACACACAGTGACAAACGGTACTGGGAAAAAAAGTATTATAACTGGTGTGAGAGAC
This sequence comes from Bufo bufo, assembly GCF_905171765.1. Classification (NCBI taxonomy): domain Eukaryota; kingdom Metazoa; phylum Chordata; class Amphibia; order Anura; family Bufonidae; genus Bufo; species Bufo bufo. Next base: position 211,599,922 of record NC_053389.1, read on the forward strand.
CAGTGGCCCCCAAAATGACAGATTGAAGCAGGTGTTATATAACAATATACTTTCATAATAGTGTATTTGGGTACTGCAGAAATTTTGCCTGTTTTGCTGTGTTCCCTCTGCTACACACAGTGACAAACGTTACTGGAAAAAAAGTATTATAATTGGTGTGAGAGACCAGTGGCCCCCCAAAACGACAGATTGAAGTGGGGTGTTATATACCTTCTTCCACATACACTGCGCTTCTCTAGAGACTTTTGTCACAGGGTGATTTAAAAAATGACAGGCAGAGGAAGAGGCAGGCCCTTCCGCAGGGGTGGTCGGGGTAGGGCAGGAGCACCAGGCCAGAGCCAAAGTGGGAAGTTGCAGAAGGTGCGTTCAATTGCGTCAAAGGACGCACCAGACTTGGTTGAGTGGCTCACTCAGCCTTCCGCTTCTGCACCCTTCTCATCCTCTCTGTCTGCACCCTCTTCACTCTCTGCTGTGTGCACTCTCAAAGACACCAACACCACCAACATATACCCTCCGCTTGAGTCACAGGAATTATTTTCCGATCCATCACAAGACATTTCCAATGCAAAGCCATTCTTGGCATCGGATCAGGAAGAGGAGGTAGCAACGGCCGCCACTCAGCAGTCTGACGACAGTACCCAGATCAGCCCAAGGAGGTTGGTCCCCGCTGTTGCTGCCTACTCCGAGATCTCTAATGTTAGTGGTGGGGAAGGTGACATCAATGATGACGTGTCTATGGATGTCACGTGGGTGCCCACAAGAGAGGAAGAGGAGGGGAGTTCAGAGGAAGAGTTGGACCAGCAGATAGGGAGGAGAAGCAGGCAGAACTTACATTGCACAGGAGGGAAAAACCAGACTGCTAATGTATCAGGAGTGAGCCATCAACCATTTACGGTCACATCTGGCGCTCCCAGGACGTCGGCACATGGCTCCACAGTGTGGGCTTTTTTTAACGTGTCCGCTGCTAGCAATAGTGTTGCCATCTGCAGCCTTTGCAGTCAACGTGGAAGTCGTGGTAAGCCCAACACTCACCTAGGGACGACCGCTTTAAGAAGGCACCAGGCCTCCCATCACCGAGCCCAGTGGGAGCAACGCCGTCAGAACCCACAAAGCCACACTCCAGGTGCTCACCGTCCAGCCTCTTCTCCTTCTCCTTCTCCTCTCTCCTCACAATTGTCCTCCACTCCACCTTCCATTGTGCCGTCCTCTCGTTTATCTGGCAAAAGGCAGGCTTCCGTGGCCCAAATGTTCGAGCGTAAAAAACATGATGAAGCCGGATAACCCTCTTGCCCAACGGTTGACCGCTGGCTTGTCGGAACTGATAGCCCGTCAACTACTGCCATATAAACTGGTGGACTTGGAGGCCTTTCGAAAATTTGTGGCCATTAGAACATCGCAATGGAAGGTCCCAGGAAGGAAATATTTCTCTCAGAAGGGCATCTCAGAGCTATATGGCCACGTTCAGTGGCAAGTGAATGTATCTCTAGCACACAGTGTCGGTGCCAAGATACATCTGAGCACAGAGACGTGGTCTAGCAAACATGGGCAGGGAAGGTATATAACTTTTACTGCCCACTGGGTGAACCTTCTGACGGCCGTCAAACATGTAATCTGTGGCACCCCGTGTAGATTTGGTTTTACCGCCACGGATTGCATGCAGGCCTGCCTCTTCTTCTCCTCCTCCTACTCCATCCTCCATCTCCTCATCGACTGACTCCTCCTTTTCCGCTGCTACCGTCTCTTCCGCTGCGCCTCCCAAGATCCCCAGAACCTATTCGACATGCCAGATGAGACGTTGCCATGATGTGCTGCGTCTGTTGTGTCTGGAAGCCAAGAGCCACACCGGTCCTGCACTCCTTTCAGCTTTGCGTTCACAGGCTGATCAGTGGCTAACCCCGCTCAATTTGACAGTTGGTAAAGTGGTGTGCGACAACAGTGCCAATCTGCTGACGGAGCTTAAACAGGGCAAAATTACACACGTGCCATGCATGGCACATGTCCTCAACTTGGTCGTGCAGTTGTCAAATACCCTGGGGACCAGGACGTCTTGCGGCAGGCCAGGAAAATCTCTGGCCATTTCAGAAGATCTTACATGGCCATGGCTCGTCTTGCTGACATTCGTCAGCGACACCACCTGCGCGTCAGACGTCTGATATGTGACTGCCTGACACGATGGAACTCAACCTTGTATATGCTTGATAGGCTGCTCCAGCAGAAACGTGCAGTTAACGACTACCTGTACGAACTCTGCGTCAGGACAGGTTCTGGGGAGCTTGTTTTTTTTTTCAACGTGCCAGTGGTTGCTCATGCGCGACGCATGCAGACTTCTGCGGCCATTTGATGAGATCACCAAACTGGATAGTCGCAGCCAGGGCGCCATCAGTGACATCGTACCTTACGCCTTCTTTCTGGAGTGTGCATTGCGTCGTGTTATTGATCAAGCCGTCGAGGAGCAGGAGCAGGAAGATGAGGAAGTCGCAATGCTGGATGAATTCCCGGGGGGGCTACTCCATCTGAGACAACAACAGGAGTCTGAAGAGGAGTCAGAGGAGGATGGTGTGGGGTGGATGAGGAGGAGCAAGAAGAGCATGCTTTAAACTTTTCTGTGATCCCTGGTGTTGTCCGTGGATGGGGGGAGGAGAACGAGGACGACATTATCCTGGATGATGAGCAGGAGCCAGACCGCTACACCGCTTCCAGTTTAGTGCAAATGGGGGCCTTCATGCTCAAGTGTTTTAAGAGGGACCCCCATATAAAAAGCATAAAGGGCAAGGACCAGTACTGGGTGGCAACGTACTTAGACAAAAAATGGCGGAAATGTTACCACCATCACAGAGGTTAGAATGCAGCACTTCCAGGTCTTGCTTCGAGAAATGCTGCATTCTGCTTTTGCGTGCGCTGGCATAGGAATTTCCACTCACAGAGAGACAGTTGCGGGTACCAATCCAACAGCGCCTGCAAGAAGAGGGTGGTTTGAAGATGTGTTGGTCACTTCTGATATGAGATCCTTCATTCAGCCGACCCATCAACAGCTTTCCTCCGGATCCAGCATCAGGGAACGCCTAGACCGACAGGTGTCCGACTACATCGGGTTAACGGCCGATGTGGTCGCTCTGAGAAGTGATGAACCCCTGGACCACTGGGTGGGCAGGCTTGAGCTCTGGCCAGAGCTTGCACAATTTGCAAAGGAACTGTTGGCTTGCCCCTCGTTCAGTGTCCTGTCCGAATGGACGTTCAGTGCAGCAGTGGGGATTGTGACTGATAAGCGCACTCTCCTAGCTCACGACAGTGTTGACTACCTCACATTTCTAAAAATAAATGAGGCATGGATCTCGGAGGAATTCAAGACATCTGACCAGTAGACCATGTTTGATTCAAATTCCTCATGACAGCCCACAAATATCCGCCACCACCCATAACAATTCATGGTCCCTGTCTTAGGTAAATACAGCGGCATAAAAGGCCTTTTATGTCCGTGGAATGCCTAACTTTTGGGGCCTGTAGTGGCCAACAATTACTTCGTTATCCTGTGAATGCCTAATGTACCTCCAGCCACAGAATACAAACTTCTTTGCTGTCAGGTGAACACCTGTTGGCTAATTTTTGGGGCCTGTAATGGCCGACACTTACTTATTTATCCTGTGAATGCCTAATTTTTCTGACTGGAATTGAAAATCAATGGGTCTGTAAACGTTCCGCTAAATTGAGGAACGGATGCGGACATATTTTACAGACGTGTGAATGGACCCTATATGTATTTGACATGTATTTACCAGCTGATGTCAGTTCTGGCTGATTTAGGCCGAGCTATTACACTAAAACAGAGCAATATTACAAAACAAAAATACACGTTATAACTGTATAAACAAATTATATAACTTATTAGAAAATAAATAAAAAAATTTAAGGCAACTTTTCCAATAGCAGGAGCATCCCCTGCACCCCCTTCATGGCCTGGCGTTGCCTCTCCTCCATGGCCTTCATGCGCTCTTGAAAGGCCCGCATATCCTGGCGGTGCTCCTTCTGCATTTTGGCCAATTTGGCCTTCAATGTCTTCAGTACTGTTTGAAAAAATATATAAAATGAACATTATTTGCAATTCTAATTAAACCTTTAAATCTTTATTTTGTGGTGCATCTGACTTTATGATCGCTTGCTATTACACCTTTTAGTGATAAAAGTTGTCAAAAAAAATGCCTTTTTGGAGAGTTTTAAATTTTTGTTTTGAAAGGTGTTCACCTGAAGGGTTAGTTGGTATGATATTTTTATACAGCTGCTTGTTACAGATACGGCAAGACCTAATATGTTTCCTTATTTTTTAGTTATTTCTGTTTTACACAATAAAAGCATTGTTGAACCAAAAACAATTCATGTTTTACTGTCTCCATAGTTTGAGAGCCATATTATTGGTTTTATTTGGCGATTGTCTAATGTTAAGGTCTCATTTTTGGCAGAATGAATGAAATGACCGATTGTTACTATTTTGGGGGGCATATACCTTTCTTGATAGCTTGGTGTTGCACTTTTAGTGATGTTAGGTGACTAAATTAGTATTATTGTTTATTTTTTTTTATTTTTACAGTGTTCACCTGAGGGGTTAGATCATAGGATATTTTTATAGAGACGGTCGATATGTACACGGCGGTACAAAATATGTCTGTTTGTCTATTTTTTACATTTTTTTTTTATTTAAAGTCTTTATATCTCAATACGTTAGTTAGTGATATTTATGATGATTATATAGTTTATTAGTTAGTGATATTTCAATACAGTATAATTTTATTTTGTTAGTTAGTGATAGTTCTATAGAGTATGATATTATTTATTTGTTAAGTTAATGGTTTTAATGTAGATTAACCCCTTAGGGACCGGGCTCATTTTCACCTTAAGGACCAGGCCATTTTTTGCAAATCTGACCAGTGTCACTTTATGTGGTGATAACTTTAAAACGCTTTAACTTATCCAGGCCATTCTGAGATTGTTTTTTCGTCACATATTGTACTTCATGACACTGATAAAAATGGAGTAAAAAAAATTCATTTTTATTTATAAAAAAATACCAAATTTGCTAAAAATTTTGAATAATTTGCAACTTTCCAAGTTTCAATTTCTCTACTTCTATAATACATAGTAATACCTACAAAAATAGTTATTACTTTACATTCCCCATATGTCTACTTCATGTTAGGATCATTTTGGGAATGACATTTTATTTTTGGGGGACGTTACAAGAAGCGAATCTTGAAATTTCTCAGAAATTTTCAAAAACCAACTTTTTAAGGACCAGTTCAGGTCTGAAGTCACTTTGTGAGGCTTACATAATAGAAACCACCCAAAAATGACCCCATTCTAGAAACTACACCCCTAAAGGTATTAAAAACTGATTTTACAAACGTTGTTAACCCTTTAGGTGTTACACAAGAATTAATGGAAAATAGAGATGCAATTTCCAAATTTCACTTTTTTGGCAGATTTTCCATTTTAATTTTTTTTTTCCAGTTACAAAGCAAGGATTAACAGCCAAACAAAACTCTTTTCTATGTTCTCAGCCTATATGCATCCGGCTTCTATGTTCTCCTTCTACATGTACCCAGCTTCCCTATTTACCGGTCTTTATATGTACATATGTTATATCTGTGTGTGGGATATCTATATCTCTATCAGTACGAAATAGGCCGTCTGGGTCCTACAGTTAATACGGGGTATTTCTCATGCAGGTCCGGACTATTAGTGGATCTGGTATTGGAAATCCCTCTGTATTTTATATTGTCTGGCTCCAATATTAGTCTTTTTATGTGGGAATTGTACGTCTAGTGTTTACCTATTAGGTCTCCCAAAAATGCTGCCTAAGTATTGTAAATCAGGAGGGGTGCCCTCGCCGGTTCAGGGGGTAGCCCCCAGGCTTGATTAGACAGATTTTTGAAGTCTTCACTACCCAAAACTAGGAGAGGTGTGCAAAGATCTGTCCCACAGGCTGAGTTGGGAGAGGTTAATATTGACTGGTCAGAATTGGGTACCACAGAATCTAGTACGCCCCAGAGTGAAGGTTTGGATAGTATTAATTAAAAAAAACTCTCAGATATATTAGGATTAGTAAATTCCACCAGCACCTCAGTTGCAGAGTTTGCCTTCTCCCTCTCAGTAGTGCAAGGAGATGTTACGATAATTAGAGATGAAATGACAAAATTGAGACTGAAGGTGAAGGAGTTGGAATCAGCAGTTATTTCTGTTACTTCAGAGAACAGTTTTTTTAAAAAGAGATTAGAAGAGGTAGATCAAGATCGCTCTTGGCTCAGAAGGAAAGTGATAGATCTGGAGGATAGGTCCCGTAGATACAACTTGAGACTGGTGGGTTTCCCAGAAGGAGTAGAACAGGATAATCTTGCGAATTTTATCCAAAAATGGCTGGTTAGAAATTTAGGGCCAGATCATGATGCATCTACCTTTTGTGTGGAAAGGGCCCACAGAATCCCCTTTAAAAAACCTCCTCCAGGGGCCTCTCCTAGGTCAATTTTGGCGAAACTGGTTTGTTCAAAGGACCGGGATTGGGTACTGAGACGTAAAAGAGAAGTATTAGACACTCATTTTGATGGTAATCTGATATCGATATACCCAGATTTGAAAGAGGTTGATGGGTAATGTGTTATACCTTATCAACCATGTAGGGGGTCTTTTGGGGGTGGGTATAAGGGAGGGATTGGCTGTCGTCACTGGCTCTTTATGTCTACGTGTCTCTCTCCTAGATGGGGAACTGGGATTCTCATCTATGCATTGCTTCTGCCACATAATATTCTATTCTGGAATTTGAGAGGGTTGGGAGACAGAGTTAAGAGGACGGTGGTGTTTGATCTTGTAGCTCGTCATTTGCCGGGTATTGTGGTATTATTAGAAACCCATGCATCAGTAGATAGGCTCTATACATTGAAAAGAAAATGGGCTTCTCTTGAATATCATGCTTACTTCTCCTCTTATGCAAGAGTGGTCAGCGGATATATTCACCGTGGGATGGAGTTTCAACCTGTAGATAATATGATTGATAAAGAAAGGAGATTTGTTTTCCTGCATGGTTTCTGGAATGGGCAGGAGATTATATTTGCGTTTATTTATATTCCTCCACCATATAAATCAACTGTCTTTTCTCTATTATCTAAATATATAGCCACAAAAAATCAATGTCCACTATTAGTAGCAGGAGACTTTAACTCTGTTCCTGATCCTTAGTCGGATCGTTTTTCTACCTCCTCTGAGCGAGGTCGGACTGGATCTCCTTTGAGCACTATTTGCCAGGAGCTGGCGCTGGTTGATATCTGGCGCCACCTCTATGGCAATAAGATAATCTTTTCTTGCTACAGCCAGTCCTATGGGTCAATGTCCCTCATTGATCTGGCTTTCGCAAGTCGTGATTTGAATCATCAAATTGTGAAAATGAAGTATGAACCCATGGAATTTCAGATCATTCCCCAGTCCTTATTTCGTTCAGAGAGGTGGACTTTCCAGCCCCAGGTAGAATCTTTAAACTGAATTCGCATTGGTTTGATGTGATAGGGGAGCAACATCGAATTGATCTGGATATACAGAAATTCTGGGGCTTTAATGTAGGCTCGACACATATACACTATGTGTGGGATGCATTAAAGGCCCATATAAGGGGCTTATATTTTACTAAAATCAATAGGTATAGATAGGAACTTCGCCGAAGGGAGCAACAGCTAACAGAGACAATTAGGAGCTTACAGGGTGCATTAGTTGTCCACCATAATGAGCAATATATAATCCAGTTAAAGGAGGCCAACTCATAGCTTAAGACACTTGTGTATAGTAAAGCTCAACATAAGCTTCTTTTCCAAGGTCAAAACCGTTTCTGTGAATCGGGCAAAACGGGTAAGTTTTTGGCACGGTTAGTTGCTAATCAGAGAGAGGCTACTAGTATAAGGGAGATTAGGACTTCAAAAGGTAATAGGGTGAGGTCCCCAGAGATGATTAGGGAGGAATTTGTGAAATACTATTCTTCTCTCTACCAGTCCGACCCTACTCCTAGTCGGGATGATATGGATCAATACCTAAAACATTTGGAGCTCCCCCAGTTAGACCCACAGGACAGGGAAATGCTGGATCGCCCCATTCTTCTGGATGAGTTGCGATCGATACTTCCATTGTTGAAATACAATTCATTCCCTGGTCCTGACGGTCTACCGTTTGAACTCTATAGGTACCACGCCAAATCGCTCCTTCCAATTTTTGTGCGGGTCTTGAATGAATCCTGTTTATCTGGTTCTTTACCCCCATCATTTAGAGAGGCAGTGATCACTTTGGTGTTGAAAAAGGATAAAGATATATGCGATATGGGGTCATATAGACCCATATCACTCTTAAGCACAGATTACAAAATCTTCGCAAAAATTTGGGCTAATCGCTTGAAGAGGGTCATAGCCTCTCTGGTACATCCCAATCAGACGGGATTCATTCCGGGCCGGCAAATACAGATGAGTTTTTATAGGGTGTATTTGAATCTCTCTGCTGGGGGTAGTATAGACCACTCCATCCTGTCTCTAGATGCCACAAAGGCGTTTAACAGGATGGAGTGGTCTCTGTCTCATTTCGGTTTGGGGAATGTATTCATAGAAATGACCCAAATGCTATATGAACAGCCTTCAGCTTCTATTAATATTAATGGCATTATTTCTTCTCCTGTTACGATGTGGCGAGGGATGAGACTGGGATGCCCCCTTTCTCCCCTCCTGTTTGCCCTATTCATTGAATCGTTGGCCTGTAAGATCCGATCAGATAACCGCATAGATGGCTTTGGGGTGGCAGGAGTGAGTGATAAAATAAGCCTCTATGCTGATGATGTTATTCTGTTTTTGGATCAGGGATGGAAAATCCTTCCCTATGTGATGGAAGCGATAGAGGATTTCGGTAAATTATTGGGTTATCTGATTAATTGAACCAAGTCATCGCTCCTCCCGCTGAACCGCAAGGCCGTGGATGAGGGGAGTGGAGTCCGGGTTCTCGCTCCCAATAAAACTTTGGACTACTTGGGGGCTAAGATTGCGGTTACTATAAATAGGTTTTATCAGCTTAATTTGGCCCCGGTTTTGAATAAAGTTAAGTCTAAAATATGCGCTTGGCAGAAATTGATATTGGCACAGACTGATCGAATAGCACTGGTTAAAATGATCATTCTGCCTATTGTGATGTATCCGATGTGTGCTTCCCCTGTTTGGATCGATGATATTTTTTTCCATAGATTGGAGACTCTTATTAACCATCTAATATGGGGAAGGAAGAGGGTGCGTATAAAACAAAGATACCTATGGCTGTCGGAATCGGAGGGCGGGTTATCACTTCCTTTTTTTCAAGGATATTATTTATGTGCACAGATTCAGCAATGTAATTTTAAAGAGATGTTTCTTTGGATAGGACCGCGCTACCTCTGGAATCACAGAGAATCCACAATCGAAGCCAGCAAGATATTCACAAGCATGGGGAAGCAAACAGGCCAGTCAAAACCTCTCCTCCTCTCCTTTCCAGGCTTCTATGGAACACCAAAATTGCATCCAATAGTGAAGTACCGTCATGCAAGTCGGAGTAAAAACGGTTTTATTATACTCACAATGCACACGTATAAACAAGCAGTATACAATGGATCAAAATCACCCGACCCGGGTTTCGCTCAACCGAGCGAAACCCGGGTCGGGTGATTTTGATCCATTGTATACTGCTTGTTTATACGTGTGCATTGTGAGTATAATAAAACCGTTTTTACTCCGACTTGCATGACGGTACTTCACTATTGGATGCAATTTTGGTGTTCCATAGAAGCCTGGAAAGGAGAGGAGGAGAGGTTTTGACTGGCCTGTTTGCTTCCCCATGCTTGTGAATATCTTGCTGGCTTCGATTGTGGATTCTCTGTGATTCCAGAGGTAGCGCGGTCCTATCCAAAGAAACACTTTTACCTGTGTGAACTGTACCCACTTCACCGTCGGGACCTGCGACACCACCAAGCAACGTATTTTTGAGGCTTATTTATTTATTTTTATAAATAATTTTAAAGAGAGTTTACTTGCACAATATTTGACTCAGGTTATGGATAAACCAATAGAGAATATTTTCACATGTTTGGAATCTGGTTATTTGGGATTGAGGAAGTCCCTATTGATAGCTTGGACCCTGCAGAGGGTTTGGAATAAGCTTAAGAGGATACTTAAAGTCTCCTATTCTTTTGCCTTCACCCCTCTGTGGGAGAACAGGAATCTGGTGGAATTCTTCAAAATCACAGATTTTATTTATTGGCTCCATAAGGGGGTTGTCAATGTGTGTCATCTTTTTTCTTTGGGACATTTTAAATCGTTTTTGGAATTTAACTTCACTGATAGTACATCATTAGATTTGTTTATGTACTCACGTTTAAAACACGTATATGAGGCTTCTAGCAACAAAGGTTATATTTTTCCACGGGAGAATTTATTTTTTGATTATTGTTATGCCCAGACAGATGAGAGGGTTAAGATAGCTAGTTTATACTGTAAACTTTGAATGGCATTGGCAACCGTATATTTAAAAGCCCAAGTAAATGGGAGCAAGAGTTGCATTGCCCCCCACTACAATGGGCCAGTATTTATAGAAATGTAAGAAAGGCTACAATCTCTAATGCTCACAGATTAATTAAATTTAAGATCTTGCATCAATTGTATTATACGCCAAAAACCCAAGCGAAATTTCCTCAAAATAAAGGCCGAGATTGCTGCTGTCCTAAATGTGGATGTGTGAACGTGGAATTCGACCATTTACTTTGGAACTGCAGCAAATTTAAATGGTACTGGGAACAGGTCTTTGTAGCCCTACAAAAGGAGTCCTATTCAACATATAACCCTGGGATGTTGACAGTGATGTTGGGATATTTTTCTCCAGACATGTTAATTCTGGTCTGGGTCACACAGATCTGGATGAGGGGTCTGATGGCTGCAAAAGTCATCTAAATTAAACACTGGGGGTCTGTCTCCCCACCCTCGTTAATTGAATGGATCCAGTACCTTCAACAAATTAAAATTTATGAGGATATGGAAAGGAAACAGAGAGCGGCACGTGTGACTGTTTAGACACAATTATTACCGCAATTATAGCTGCATTTGATAGAGCTGCAGTGGCGACAGCCAATTGGGGGGGAGGCTATAGTTCTATTTCTTGTATATTAATACTGAATCTATTGTGATATCCATAATGTATGCAGGATTATGTTCTCTCTTATAGGGTAGTTGACAATTGCCCACAATGGCTATCCTGTATTAGTTGTTTTCTCTATTATAATGTGTGTTGTTTTTCACTTTGTATAAAAAACAAACAAAAAAAAAACAGCCAAACAAAACTCAATATTTATGGCCCTGATTCTGTAGTTTACAGAAACACCCCATATGTGGTCGTAAACTGCTGTACGGTCACACGGCAGGGCATAGAAGGAAAGGAATGCCATACGGTTTATGGAAGGCAGATTTTGCTGGACTGGTTTTTTGACGCCATGTCCAATTTGAAGCCCCCCTGATGCACCCCTAGAGTAGAAACTCCAAAAAAGTGACCCCATTTATAAACTACGGGATAAGGTGGCAGTTTTGTTGGTAGTAGTTTAGGGTACATATGATTTTTGGTTGCTCTATATTACACTTTTTGTGGGGCAAGGTAACAAGAAATAGCTGTTTTGGCACCTTTTTTTAATTTTTTTATTTACAACATTCATCTCACAGGTTAGATCATGTGGTATTTTTATAGACCAGGTTGTCACAGACACGGCGATACCTAATATGTATACAATTTTTTTACCCAATGATTTCCTTTTTGAAACAAAAAAAATCATGTTTTAGTGTCTCTATAGTCTGAGAGCCATAGTATTTTCAGTTTTTGGGTGATTATCTTAAGTAGGGTCTCATTTTTTGTGGGATGAGATGATGGTTTGATTGGCACTATTTTGGAGTGCATATGACTTTTTGATCACTTGCTATTAAATTTTTTGTGATGCAAGGTGACAAAAAATTGCTTTTTTTACACCGTTTTTATTTTTTAGTTTTTACGGTGTTCACCTGAGGGGTTAGGTCATGTGATATTTTTATATAGCAGGTTATTATGGAGGCGGCGATACCTAATATGTATACTTTTTTAATTTACTTAAGTTTTACACAATAACAGCTTTTTTTAAACAAAAAAAAGATGTTTTAGTGTCTCTATATTCTGAGCCATAGTTTTTTTATTTTTGGGGCGATTGTCTTGGGTAGGGGCTCATTTATTGCGGGATCAGGTGACGTTTAGATTGGTACTATTTTGGTGGGCATATGCCTTTTTGATCGCTTGCTGTTGTACTTTTTGTGATGTAAGGTGACAAAAAAATGTTTATTTAGCACAGTTTTTATTTTTTATTTTTTACGGTGTTCATCTGAGAAGTTAGGTCATGTGATATGTTTATAGAGCCGGTCGATACAGCGATACATAATATGTCTACCTTTTTTTTTTCCCTGATCTTTACCAATTTTATTTTTAACTTTATTTGGGGAAAATGACGTTTTTGTTTATTTTTACTTGAAACTTTAAATTTTTTTGGGGGGAAAACTTTATTTTTTAAACTTTTTTTTTCACTTTATTTTTTGTCCCACTATGGGACTTCAACTTTTCGGGGTCTAATCCCCTTTGCAATGCATTGCAATACTTCTGTATTGGAATGCATTAGCTGTACGAGTAATACAGTGTGTATTACTCTTACAGCTTCCTGGCGGTGAGATCCAGGGGGCTGGATCTCACAGGCTCGTAACAGGAAGGCAGCGGTGATGCCTCAGAAAGGCATCGCGCTGCCTTCCATGCCATCGGTTCCCCCCTACAGCCGCATGGGGGCTCGATGGCACTGCCGCAACCTGTAAAAGCCGCAAACCGCAGGTCTGAATTGACCTGCGGTTTGCGGCATTCGCCGACACGGGGGGGTCACAGGACCCCCCCGCGCATTGTCCCCGGGTGCCTGCTCAATGATTTGAGCAGGCACCTTGTTCCAATAACCACCCGCCGGGCGGCGATGATCAGAACTACACAAGCAGTACCGGTACGTCATGTGTCCGGAACAGGTTAAAGAGTTACTGTCCAGTGTTCTTTTATGTATTACTATAGTGTATGTTGTTGCCTTATTGTTGTCCCTTTTAATGTTTATGTACATGTTATGGATACATAATCATATTGCTATGTGCACATATTTACCCTTTTCTTCGCCTTCGAGTCCTGAGATGGGGCGGTGCTGGAGGGTTCAGCACTTTCAACCTCCTTCACTTCTCCCACATCTGGTGGGGGTGGCTCAATAGGCTGGGAGGGTCCGGCCTCCTCCTCCTCTTCCTCCTCTTCCTCCTCAACCTCCACAACCTCCACGGCCTCCGTCAATCGCCTTCTCTGAATGGAGGGAATAGGAACTTCTGTGATCACAGAATGTTCAGATTTTAGATAAACAACTCTGTAATCTTAACAACATTAGATATAAAGAATTTCCAATATGGAGGTATCTATATATAATTGCAGTGGCTGCCAGCTTTATGACGCATAACTCAATCAAAAATTAACAGCATGCAAAAAGACATCCCCTCCACAGTGTCTTGATGAAACAATATGTCGAGAGGAGACCCATGTGATGGGATTATCTCCTGAGTGCATTATAGGATTATCTACTTCTCTACACCAGATTCGGTTACTTCTTAATCCCATCACTAACACAATAGAACAAAGGGACAAATAAACTAACACATTCATTGGGGGTCTCATAGCAGAGTTAACCCTTATTACGTTTATGGATTCACACCATGCAACTTTAATGGGGAATAGCAAAGATGTGGCCTATAAACGCAACCAAAAAATAATAGTTTATAGTTCCCTCTAACCCAAATAGGTCAGAGTGGGGGTCTCCATAGTCCTGGGTCAATAGCCCGTAGGAAGGAGGCTAGCCCTCAGGCTTCTACTGCAGACACAGTGATGGTTCAGTCCGTCACTTGTCTGGCACAAACCCAACACATTACATCACCCAAACACCATTCTCACAATGAAACATGGTGGTGGCAGCATCATGTTGTGGGGATGTTTTTCAGCAGCCGGGACTAGGAAACTGGTCAGAGTTGAGGGAAAGATGGATGGTGCTAAATACAGGGATATTCTTGAGCAAAACCTGTACCACTCTGTGTGTGATTTGAGGCTAGGACGGAGGTTCACCTTCCAGCCGGACAATGCCCCCAAACACACTGCTAAAGCAACACTTGAGTAGTTTAAGGGGAAACATATAAATGTGTTGGAATGGCCTAGTCAAAGCTCAGATCTCAATCCAATAGAAAATCTGTGGTCAGACTTAAAGATTGCTGTTCACAAGTGCAAACCATCCAATTGGAAGGAGCTGGAGCAGTTTTGCAAGGAGGAATGGGCAAAAATCCCAGTGGTAAGATGTGGCAAGCCCATAGAGACTAATCCAAAGCGACTTGGAGCTGTGATTGCCGCAAAAGGTGGCTCTACAAAGTATTGACTTTAGGGGGGTGAATAGTTATGCACATTGACTTTTCTATTATTTTGTCCTATTTGTTGTATGCTTTACAATTAACCAATTTAAAAAAAGGTCTAACTTGTGGGCATGTTCTACAAATTAAATGATGCAAATCCTCAAACAATCCATGTTAATTCCAGGGGGTCAGGCAACAAAAAATAGAACAAAGTCAAGGGGGGTGAATACTTTTGCTTAGCACTGTATACATTACAGAGTGTTGGCAAAACATACAAAAGTTATTTACGCATCTACCTGTGCATTTTTCGTCCCGGATTCTTTTTATAAACCGGGGGTGTCTTTGCTTCATGTCTGACCACACCTGATGGTGTTTGGCGCCAGATCTCAAATGCCAGCATCTGTACAATCCGCTGCTTCTCGGCGTGGGACCAGGTGCGGTTATATCCCCTCCCTAACATCCACCGCAAGATAAAAATGCACGCATATAATCCCAATTTTTAACAATAATAGTACTGAAAATAATTTACTCAAGAATTTAATGCTTTGAAGTGGAAATATTAGATTTAGGCCGCCTGCACACGGGCGTGTTTTTTCACAACTACAGACCGTACAAACCGGGCCTCTGCCGTCCTGCAGAGTGGGCAAGCGCACGGCGTCATTGGTTGCTATGCCGACAGGCGCTTGGGGCCACTACTGCTGTACTGTGATACACTTGTATGATCTATACAAGTGCATTACTGTACAGCGGTGGTGGCAAGAAGCGCATGGCGTCATAGCGAGTTAGCAACCAATGACGCTGTGTGCTCGTCCACTCTGCAGGACATCAGCCTGGGTTTTTATGGTCTGTACTGTTTTGGTTAGAACATGGGATTGTATTAAAACTGTATGTGGGTGGGGTCTGAGCTATCAGATATTGTCCAGCTAAGCAGAGATTTACCAGTCTAGTGAAGTGACGGTCCGGTATGGGGTGCACAGCTGGTTCGCCTCCCTGGGATGCACCCTGGGTAACTCTAAATGAACCAGCAAATACTGGCGGTCAGACAAAGAATGCTTCTCCTGAGTCCTGACCAACAGGATACAAACTATAATCTATAGACTCTGTGTGTGTGTGCGGTATATAGTGTGTGTCTGTGTGTGTGTGGTATATAGTGTGTGTGTGCGGTATATAGTGTGTGTGTGTGTGTGTGGTATATAGTGTGTGTGCGGTATATGGTGTGTGTGTGCGGTATATAGTGTGCGGCATGACAATGGATGTGCAATGTGCATGTGAAATATTTTTCTATGCTTTCCATACAAATATGCTACTAACATAGTGGGTGTGATGTCACACGAATACTTAGTGCAAAAATCAATAATATCTAGTGAGACCTTATAAAATGTGAAGTTTTGTGCAGAAAAATTAGAATCGCAGGAGGTCGCACTGGCGATTTTTTTATAACACTCTTTATGCATATAAAGCGATTGTTCAGATATGCCGGTGAAATGTAATCAAATACACTACTTTAATGATTACTTACAGTCACCAGGAGTTCTTCCTCTTCGTTGCTGAACTTCGTTCCAACCATCGCATCCATTTAATAGCTAGTAGGTGCAAACCAGTTGCTGTTGGCCACGCCTTTCTAGCGCATGTGCTCTTGCAATAATACTTTGCTGAAAATTCGCAGATAAAAAAAATAATGAATGTAGATTGCAGATTTACTTAATACTTCTGGTATGTCAGTGTCCATGTTGTGGGACTATGTGTGCACATCTAGTAAGTATTTTGTGGCTGCAAATATGACCTGGAGGTTTTTCAGGTTCTCCTGCCATTAAAATGAATGGAACCCGCCGCGAAGCTGCGGTTTGCGAACATTTTATCGCTTTCGCGCAATCGCGTTCGCGAACCGTCCATCACTAAAAGTGACTCCACTATATTTTGTTTCAATTTTCCTACAACTAAAGATAGTCATACAAATGATTTGTCAATGCCCATTTAACACAATATTCTATAAATTTTAATGAAATTAGGCATACTGTGCAATGAAAACAGAGAATATTATTACAGTTGTTCCTGCTACAATGAAAGCTATTTCAGTGTCTTTCATTATAATTACATCTCTCTTTTCTTTAGTACATTTGAATATAAAAATGATGCATCATGTTACTTCTACTTTTTTTTATTTTTCAGGAAAAAGGTTCCACCTTTCTTCAGTTGGGGGCTTCTACAGAACAGCAACTGCAAGTTATCTTTGAAGTTCTTGAGGAATATGATTGGACGGCTTTTGCAGTCATTACCACTTTATTTCCTGGCTATGAAGACTTTGTGGATTACATAGAATTACTAACTGATAGTAGTTTTATTGGATGGGAAAATCGAGGTGTTTTAACACTCAATCTTACTGATGACCCCAGTGGGGCAAAAATGAAGAGACAATTAAGAGAGATAACTGTACAGGTGCGACTGCTCTACTGTTCCAAAGATGAGGCTGATGGCGTCTTCAAAGCTGCAAGAGAAGCTGGGTTAACCGGACCTGGGTACATTTGGTTTATGGTGGGAACCAACTTAGGAGGCACAGATTACATGCCTGAGCACTTGCCTGTTGGTCTGTTTACAGTGTTGTCTGCTGGATGGAAAGATGACGTCAATCGTAGAGTTCAAAATGGAGTTGCTATAATCGCTAAAGGGGCTGAGGCTTTATACAAAGATTTTGGCTTTATACCAGAATTTAACAATGACTGCAGAGCACCAAACCTTACTCAAGGAAGTGAAAATCTGCACAGGTAATGATCAGTGTTGATCCTATTATTCCACTGATAGTTGGAGTAAGTTATTTCTGAGTCTAAATAGTTTTTTTTTTAAATGTCATAGGTGATGAAAAGTTAGGATTATTTTACAGTTATTTCATTTCATTATTAAAGGGGTTTTCTCATCTCAGACAATGGGGGCATATCGCTAGCATATGCCCCCATTGTCTTATAGGTGCGGGTCACACCGCTGAGACCCGCACCTATATCGAGAACGGAGCCCCGAAAGTGAAAGAGAGTGCACTGCGCATGTTCAGCCCCCCATTCATTCATTTCTATGGGGCCGACGAAAATAGCTGAGCACTGGCTTGGCTATTGTCGTCTGCCCCATAGTAATGAATGGGAGCATGGGCCGCGCATGCGCGACACGCTCCCATTCACTTCTATGGGAGAGGCACAGCGCTCCCCGCTCCCCTCCAGCCACAGCGCTCCCCGCTCCGTTCTCGATATAGGTGCGGGTCCCAGATGAGAAAACCCCTTTAAGTACTGTGAATTCTTTTCCCCATAGTTTCTGTTATTTGGCTCTTTAGGTCTCTTTTATTATTTTTATGATTGCATTTGTCTTCTTTTTTTTCCTCCTCCACTTCCCTTTAATAAACATTAATAGGTTTAAACATTGAATCAAATATTAAAATAAATCTTACTGTAACTCTTCCTAAGCCTGGCAATACTGCTCCCAAGATCACATTAGTAGTAGGGACCTCTTTAAATATCTATTATAACTAACGTTTGCATTTGTATTTTAATTGAAGTACAAATCATTAGGTAGTGGATATATACAGTATAAGGGCTCATGCACACAAATGTATTTTCTTGCCGCATCCATTACATTTTTTTTGCGGACCGTATGCGGAACCATTCATTTCAATGGGTTTGCAAAAAAAAAACGGAAGATACTCCGTGTGCAATCCGTTTCCGTATGTACGTATTTCTGTTCCGCATAAAAATAGAACATGTCCTATTATTGTCCACATCACATACAAGGATAGTACTGTTCTACTAGGGGGCAGCTGTTCTGTTCCGCAAAATACAGAATGCACACGGACATCATCCGTATTTTTTGCGGACCGCAAAATACATACGGTCGTGTGCATGAGGCCTAAATAAAACGCTTATTAGTGAACATACTCAGGGTCATCCTCCAAGAACCTTTCTGGAAACATATGAAACTGTTTTAACCCCTTAATGACCAGTCTGTTTTGGGCCATACTGACCAAGCGTTTTTCTTCCTTTTTTCATCGTCGTGTTCCAAGAGCTATAACTTTTATATTTTTCAGTCTATATAGCTTTATGAGGTCTTGTTTTTTGCAGGACAAGTTGTAGTTATTAATAGCGTAATTTTGGGGTACACATTAATAAAAGTTAATCAGAAAGTTGACTCTTTCTGGGAGGGAGATGGGAAAAACAGCAATACTTCCACTGCGTTTTTAAGTTATAAATTTTGCGGAATTCATTTTTTGGTATAAATAACATAATATCTTTATTCTCTGGGTCATTACGATTACAGTGATACCAAATACATATATATTTTTTTACATTTTACTACTTTTTTGCAATTTTTAAAGAAAAAAATGTTTTTGCATTGCCGCTTCCCAAGACCCATAACTTTTCTTTCTATGCAGTTGTGTGAGGGCTTGATTTTTGCAGGACGACTTATATTTTTCATTGGTTCATTTTGGAGTAAATGGCGCTTTTTGATCGCATTTTATTACGTTTTTTCAGTGGCAACTAAGAATAAATTAGCAATTCTATTTTTTTATTTTTTTTTACGGCGTTCAACGTACAGGATAATTTACATGTTACATATTTATTTAGTCCGGGTCGTTACGAACGAGTCAATACCAAACATATGGGGAAGATTTTTTTATTGCAATTTCTTTTTTGAAAAGCGTATTTTCAATGGAAAAAACGCATAATTTTTTTTATGGGATTTTTTTTATTGAATAAATTTGTTTTTTTTACTTTTTTTTTACCACTTAATAGTCCCACAAGGGGACTATAACAGACAGCTTTTTGATTGCTTTTAAAATGCAATGCACTATCCCTACAGTGCATTGCATTTTAATGGCAATGCTATTCTAACATTGAGAGGTGCAGCCTGCTGGAAATTACTGAAGGCTGGTCTTGGGCCTACATCAGGCCCCAGGCAGCCTTTACACACATAGGCACCCCGCAATCGCATTTGTGGGGTGCTCTCCCTGTCACTACATTACATGCGGCAGGCGCCATGGCCCACGGCATGTAAAGTGTTAAACAGCTCAGATCGGCACTCCTGCCTGTCCGGGCTGTTAGAGCAGGGCCGAGGCTCTAGAGCAAGAGCCAGGTCCCACGTAAAAAAACGGCGGCAGAGCCTAGGGCCTCTTAGTGACCGCCGTAAAAACACATATGAGTGGTCACTAAGGGGTTAAAATATCTTAAAATTACAAATCTTTGAAATAATTAGACTTCATGGGTTAAACATTTGTCCAAATCAATTCTTAAGAAATTAATTGTAACTAATCAGAATTTTTATAATTAGAAGTTTTGATTGTAAGGAATCAATTAACTTATCTCTATCACGAACCCTTTGATTCAAACTAGTCAAAAGCCAAGTCAATATGAAAAATTTACTCTTTTAAAAATGACATAATAAAAAGTTACTTATGTGGATTCCAGAGAAAACATGTGGCAGTATTACATACCCAAGGGAAAAATAAATGCAATTTAATGTAAAAGCACAAGTAAAATTATACATCATGGACCATGCTCCCATGGGATTTGGTAATGGCTGAAAGTGTGGAAACATTTAAGAAAGCTAAACATCTTAATAACATTTTCTTTCCTGTATATATAATTAGAGATGAGCTAAGTTATTCGCCAAATAAAAAAATAAAAATTGATCCGAATTAATTAGTGATGAAGCGCGTTGAAAATCAACTATTTCCCGGCTGTAGGGATCATGTATATCAGTGTACATCACTGTGCATTGCAGAAACATGCATAGCTAGTCCGCTGTGGTAGAGAAACAGTGTTAGCAGCAGGCACGGGCGCTGGGCTCCCTCTTTTCCCTCCTGCCGCCCAGCTGACAAACACGGGCAGCAACTAACTTAACTCTGCTACATATGTTCCATGCCAGAGTTTCCTTCCTGCTGGAGACTTGCATTAGTGTTGAAGCTTGCATGGGTGTCAGTGTCTAGCCTGTCTATTCCCTGTGCAAAGGTGTTTATCTTGTCTGCCTTCCTGTGTACCGAATCCTGCTATTGTACTCCTGGACTTTGCTTTCTGCCGCCTGCCTCTGACCTCGGACTTCGTTTATGGACTTTGCCTGTTTGCCGCCTGCCCCTGACCTCGGATCTTGTTTGCTGACTTCGCTTGATTGCCGCCTGTCCTGACCCGTACCTTCAGACCTCGTACGTCCCCTTGGTGCTTGCACCGAGCACTCTGACCCCCTGGTCAGCTGCCACTGACTTGGGGACTACTCTGGAGTGGCACCTGGCAGCTACCCTACGGAAAAAGCCTATACCCACCATCAGGGGCTCTAGTGAATACCAGGTAGCTGCATAGTTACACCCCTCCGGAGTATACCCAGTCAGTGGCGCAGTGGGTCCACACCCGCTTGCATAACAAACAGTTACTGTGCGTCAGTATGACAGGCAGATGACAGGCATCACTCTTAGGCTACATGCACACGACCGTATGTGTGTTGCGGTCTGAAAATCCGCAAGGAAAGATCCGCAAAAAAATATAGCATATAGCCTCAGAATTAGTTCACACTTCACTTACTTAATCAGTTACTGGTCTAAAACTGGCAAAATAACTAATGTGAACTCAGTTTTAGAGATGGCCTTGCGGTTTGCGGTGAACTGTGCTCGTTCGCGATTCACCGAACATGCGAACATATGGTGATGTTCGCATGTGCCATATTCTTTTACATTGTACCGTACTTTGACCCATGACACATCCATCAGGTGGGACAGGACAGCCAATTGAGATGTTTCAGCACATGGACACATGGACACACCCTCACCCTATAACAGAACCCTATCTGGCAGCCATTTTACATTCTGTGTAGGGAGAGGTTGCTTTGTGAAGAGGGACAGACTGTTAGGGACACCAAACGCTAGCTAATATGGCCACAAAAGTCAGTTTAAGGACTGGTATAGGTGTGCTATCGATAGTTGTGACATACTGAGTGGTGTGATATACTTATAATATACTTTCTAACATAGAAAGCATATTATAGTGCATTTGTATTGTGCAGCAGTTGTGTGCGGTTCTGCTGCGATACCGCAGCTATATAGAGGGGCAAGCACAATTGGAATAACTAATTGCAACTGGTGTAATATACCTTTGCCCCAAAAAAAACCTGATTGAGGGGTGTGATATACCTATAATATACTTTCTAACATAGAAAGTATATTATAGTGCATTTGTATTGTGCAGTAGTTGCGTGCGGTTCTGCTACAATACCGCAGGTATATAGAGGGACAAGCGTTATTGGAACAACAATTTGCAATGGGTGGGATATACCTGTTGCCCCCCCAAAAATGATTGAGGGGTGCGATATACCTGCTTCCACAAAATACTGATTTAGTGGGTTTGATATCCCTGCTTCCACCAAATAATGATTCAGGGGTTCTATATACCTGTCTCTACAAAATATTGTTTGAGGGGTGCGATATACCTGGTTCTACAAAATACTGATAAAGGGGTTTTACATATTTGCCTCCACAAAATACTGATTAAGGAGTGTGATATACCTGCTTCCATAAAATACTGATTAAGGGGTTTGATATTCCTGCTTCCGCAAAATACAGATTTAGGGAGTGCGATATACCTGCTTCTACAAAATACTGATTAAGGTGTGTGATATACCTGCTTCCACAAAATACTGATTAAGGGTTTTTTATATACCTGCTTCCACAAAATACTGATTGAGGGGTGCGATATACCTGCTTCCACAAAATATTGATTAAGGGGTTCTATATACCTGTTTCCACAAAATATTGATTGAGGCCTGCGATACACCCACTTCCACAAAATACTGATTGAGGAATGCTATATACCTGCTTCCACCAAATATTGATTAAGACCTACGATACGCCAGCTTCCACAAAATACTGATTGAGGGGTGCGATATACCTGTTTCCAAAAAACACTGATTGAGGGGTGCGATATACCTGCTTCCACAAAATACTGATTAAGGGTTTTTTATATACCTGCTTCCACAAAATACTGATTGAGGGGTGCGATATACCTGCTTCCACAAAATATTGATTAAGGGGTTCTATATACCTGTTTCCACAAAATATTGATTGAGGCCTGCGATACACCCACTTCCACAAAATACTGATTGAGGAATGCTATATACCTGCTTCCACCAAATATTGATTAAGACCTACGATACGCCAGCTTCCACAAAATACTGATTGAGGGGTGCGATATACCTGTTTCCAAAAAACACTGATTGAGGGGTGCGATATACCTGCTTCCACAAAATACTGATTGAGGGGTTTGATTTACCTGCTTCCACAAAATACTGATTGAGGGGTGCAATATAATGT
Organism: Bufo bufo; assembly: GCF_905171765.1. Taxonomy (NCBI): domain Eukaryota; kingdom Metazoa; phylum Chordata; class Amphibia; order Anura; family Bufonidae; genus Bufo; species Bufo bufo. The sequence goes on from NC_053389.1 coordinate 211,622,749, forward strand.
CACGGCCTATGATGTACGCTGTGACACTGTTGCCACACTTGCGGTTGCCGGTGGTTATGTGTATGGTATGCTTGTATGTGCACTTCCCCTTTAAGTGGCTTCCTTCCTCTGTCTGGTGTTGGAAGGGTTAACTCCCTTCCTAGTGTTTTGTGAACACTGGGTTTATGTGTTTGTGGGTGTGACTGCTTGGGCTATTTAGTCTCTACTGGAAGCCTGTAGCTCAGTTGTTCCTCCAGGCTTGGTGTGTGCTGGTGGTTCACTGCTCCTGGCTTTACCATCCTTCCAGTGAGGGCCACCCTTGTGGTCATAGATGTTCTATGTCTTCCCGGTGTCTCCTTCCCCTCCTGTCCTTATTTGTATGGAGTGGGTTATGTGCAGGGTGTTTGAATGTCTAGTTTGGTGTCATGTTTACTAGACATTCCCCTGTCTTAAGTTATTGCAGCTATAGTGTCCTGGGTTCCTGTGTGGTTTGTGGTGTGTGCTGTGTCCTTTAATGTTGGTGTCGATACTAGCACTTGTGCACGGGTTCCAGTCAGTGTGTCTGTGGCAGGTAAGTGTGTTACTCGTTTCACTTGCCTGCCATCTGCTTTAGGCCTCTTTCACACTACCGTTTATTTTTTCCGTTTTGCGGTCCGTTTTTTGCGTTCCGTATACGGTCCGTATACGGAACCATTCATTTCAATGGTTCCGCAAAAAAAACGGAATGTGTTCCGTATGCATTCCGTTTCCGTATTTCCGTTACGTTGAAAGATAGAACATGTCCTATATTTGGCCGCAAATCAGGTTCCGTGGCTCCATTAAAGTCAATGGGTCCGCAAAAAAAAGGGAACACATACGGGAATGCATCCGTTTGTCTTCCGTTTCCGTTCCATTTTTTTCTGAACCATCTATTGAAAATGTTATGCCCAGCCCAATTTTCTCTATGTAATTACTGTATACTGTATATGCCATACGGAAAAACGGAACGGAAAAACGGAACGGAAACGGAAACACAACGGAAACAAAAAAACGGAAAAACAGAATGCAAAACACTGAAATGGACATACTGTAGTGTGAAAGAGGCCTTAGCTGTATGTGTTTCCCCTCCTTTCAGCCTGGCCTTAGTTAGAGACTCCTGTTCCTCCGTGTTGTGGATGAACAGGTAGTCTCTCCCCTGCTCCTAAGTGAGGGATTTCCAGGGCGACTCAGGATATTAGGTATCCAGTGTATGAGCCGTCCCACCTTCGGGGTCCGCTCATATGGTGAGGAGTCAGGGAGAGGATTAGGGACGCGGTAGGAGGTGACCTGCTCCCTTACTACTCCTTTTTGGCCAGGCTGATCCCCTTTAGCCTTTGACATCGCACGGTGGGGGGTTTCCCCCACTCCCCGCCGTGTCATATAACTGCTTCCACCAAATATTGATTCAGGTGTTCTATATACCTATTTCCACAAAATAATGATTGAGGAGTGCGACATACCTGCTTCTACAAAATACTGATTAAGGGGTTCAATATACATACTTCCACAAAATACTGATTGAGGGTTGCGTTATACAAGCTTCCACTAAATACTGATTGAGGCCTGCAATATACCTGCTTCTACAAATACTGCTCTTCTCTAGGGTCTTTGGCACAGGGTTATTTAGAAAATTACAGGCAGAGGAAGAGACAGGCCGTTCCGCAGGGGTGGTAGGGGTCGGTGAGGTGCACGTGTCAGCTGCTGACAATAGTGTTGCCAACTGCAGCCTGTGTTGTCAACGCATAAGTCGCGGTAACGACCGAATAAAGAAGGCACCTGGTCTCCCATCACCGAGCCCAGTGGGAGCAACACCGACAGAACCCACAAAGCCACACTCCCGGCGCTCCACGTCATGCCTCTTCTCATTCTCCTTCTCCTCTCTCCTCCCATTTATCCTCCAATCCACCTTCCACGATGCCGTCGTCGCGTTCATCTGGCACAAGACAGGCTTCCGTGGCCCAAATGTTCGAGCGGGAAAAAATCATGACGCCGGATAATCCGCTTGCCCAACGACTGACCGCTGGCTTGTCGGAACTGCTAGCCCTCCAACTACTGCCATATAAATTGGTGGACTCCGAGGCCTTTAGAAAATTTGTGGCCATTGGCACACCGCAATGGAAGGTCCCCGGAAGAAAATTTTTCTCCCAGAAGCGCATCCCAGAGCCATATGGCTACGTTCAGCGGCAAGTGAATATATCTCTGGTACACAGTGTTGGTGCCAAGATACATCTGACCACAGACACGTGATCTAGCAAACAAGGGCAGGGAAGGTACATAACTTTTACTGCCCACTGGATGAACCCTCTGAAGGCCGTCAAGCATGTAACCCGTGGCATCTGTGTGGATTTGATGTTACCGCCACGGATTGCATGCAGGCCTGCCTCTTCTTCTCCTCCTCCTACTCCATCCTCCATCTCCTCCTCAGCTGACTGCTCCTTTTCCACTGCTACCGCCTCTTCCGCTGCACTCCCCGAGCTCCCCAGAACTTATTTGACGTGCCAGGTGAGACGTTGCCATGCTGTGCTGCGGCTGTTGTGCCTGGAAGCAAAGAGCCACACCGTTCCTGGACTGCTTTCAGCTCTGAGGTCACAGGCCGATCAGTGGCTAACCCCGCTCAATTTGACAGTTGGTAAAGTGGTGTGCGACAACGGTGCCAATCTGCTGTGCATGCTGAAACAGAGCAAAATGACACACGTGCTGTGCATCGCAAATGTTCTGAACTTAGTCGTTCAGCGATTCGTTGCCAAATACCCCAGGGTCCAGGATGTCTCGTGGCAAGCCAGGAAAATCTCTGGCCATTTTAGAAGATCTTACACAGCCATGGCTCGCCTTGCTGACATTTAGCGGCGACACCACCTGCCAGTCAGACGTCTGATTTGAATTTCATTGTGCCATTAACGACTACCTGCACGAACTCTGAGGCAGGACAGGTTCTGGGAAGCTTGGTTTCTTTTCACCGCGCAAGTGGCTGCCCATGCGCGATGCATGCAAACTTCTGCGGCCATTTGATGAGATCACCAAACTGGTCAGTCACAGCCAAGGCACCATCAGTGACATCGTACCTTACGCCTTCTTTCTGCAGCGTGCATTGCATCCTGTTATTGATCAAGCCGTCGAGGAGCAGGAGATGGAAGATGAGGAAGTCGCAATGCTGAATGAATTCCCAGGGGGGGCTACTCCATCTGAGACAAGTCAGCAGGAGTCTGAAGAGGAGTCAGAGGAGTATGGTGGCTAGGGGGAGGAGGAGGAGCAGGAAGAGCAGGCTTTGAGGGGAACTTTAAACTTTTCGTTGATCCATGGTGTTATCCGTGGTTGGGGGGAGGAGACCGAGGACGACATTCTCTTGGGCGATGAGCAGGAGCCAAGCCGCTCTACCACTTCCAACTTAGTGCAAATAGGGGCCTTCATGCACCAGTGTTTGAAGAGGGACCCCCGTATAAAAAGCATAAAGGGCAAAGACTAGTACTGGGTGGCAACGTACTTAGACCCCCGGTACAAACACAAAATGGAGGACACTTCCATCCACATAATCACTTGTTCTTTTCTGTCAGGTGAATGCCTAATATTTGGGGCCTGTACTGGCCTACTGTAAAATTGTTATCCACTGACCGTCTAATATACCTCCAGCCTTATAATCACTTGTTCTTTTCTGTCAGGTGAATGCATACTTTTTGGGGCCTGTACTGGCCTACAGTGAAATTGTTATCCACTGACCGTCTAATATACCTCCAGCCTTATAATCACTTGTTCTTTTCTGTCAATTGAATGCATACTTTTTGGGGCCTGTACTGGCCTACAGTAAAATTGTTATCCACTGACCGTCTAATATACCTCCAGCCTTATAATCACTTGTTCTTTTCTGTCAGGTGAATGCCTAATATTTGGGGCCTGTGATGGCCTACAGTAAAATTGTTATCCACTGACCGTCTAATATACCTCCAGCCTTATAATCACTTGTTCTTTTCTGTCAGGTGAATGCATACTTTTTGGGCCCTGTACTGGCCTACAGTAAAATTGTTATCCACTGACCGTCTAATATACCTCCAGCCACATAATCAGTTGTTCTTTTCTTTCTGGAGAATGCCTAATGTTTGGGGCCTGTACTCCACTGGCCTGTAGTAAAATTGCTATCCACTGACCGTCTAATATACCTCCAGCCACATAATCACCTGTTCTTTTATGTCCAGTGAATGCATAATTTTTGGGGCCTATACTCCACTGGCCTATAGAAAAATTGTTATCCACTGACCGCCTAATATACCACCAGCCACATAATCACTTGTTCTTTTCTGTCAAGTGAATGCCTAATATTTCGGGCCTGTACTCCACTGGCCTACAGTAAAATTGTTATTCAGTGAATGCCTAATGTACCTCCAGCCACATAATCACTTGTTCTTTTCTTTCTGGAGAATGCCTAATGTTTGGGGCCTGTACTCCACTGGCCTGCAGTAAAATTGCTATCCACTGACCGTCTAATATACCTCCAGCCACATAATCACTTGTTCTTTTCTGTCCAGTGAATGCATAATTTTTGGGGCCTATACTCCACTGGCCTATAGTAAAATTGTTATCCACTGACTATCTAATATACCTCCAGCCTTATAATCACTTGTTCTTTTCTGTCAGGTGAATGCATAATTTTTGGAGCCTGTAATCCACTAGCATACAGTAAATAATCTACTGACCGCCCAATATACCACCAGCCACATAATCACTTGTTCTTTTCTGTCAGGTGAATGCATAATCTTTGGGGCCTGTACTCCACTGGCCTGCAGTAAAATTATTATCCACTGACCGCCTAATATACCTCCAGCCACATAATCAGTTGCTCTTTTCTGTCAGGTGAATACCAAATTTTTGGGGCCTTTACTGGCCTACAGTAAAATTATTATCCACTGACCGTCTAATATACTTCCAGCCATATAATCAGTTGCTCTTTTCTGTCAGGTGAATGCATAATTTTTGGGACCTGTACTCCACTGGCCTGCAGTAAAATTGTTATCCACTGACCGCCTTATATACCTCCAGCCACATAATCACTTGTTCTTTTCTGTCTGGAGAATGCCTAATGTTTGGGGCCTGTACTCCACAGGCTTGCAGTAAAATTGTTATCCATTGACCGTCTACTATAGCATCTACTTATATAGGGTTTGGAAAATTCTGCCAATTACCTTTTTTGAAAACTTCTACCCACATCAGTCAGTCATGATTCTTGACATGGCCCCTATGATAAAGCATGTCAATGGGTTGTCTAAATTCAGCAAATTACATTTTCATGTAGACAAAGTTGATACAAGTCACTTACTAATGTATTGTGATTGTCCATATTGCCTCCTTTAATGTCTTGATTAATTTTTCCATCACATTAAACATTGTGTAGATACACAGTGGCCAGGATGGAAGTGGCTGCATATATATGCCTATGCACACTCCCATGTTCCTGGCCACTAGAGAGGGTGGTGCTTTTTCCTACAGTGTGCAAGCATGACCACCACTGCTGGATTACAGGGTGGTCATAATTACTGGATACAAGCAGTGTATAATGCAATGAAAAAATGAATCCAACCAGCAATGGAGGCAATATGGACAATCACAATACATTAGTAAGTCACTTGTATTAACTTTATCTACATTATAAATTCCATTTGCTGAAGTGAAAAGAACCCTTTAAAATTGAACAAAGGTTGATTAATTCACTGGAGTTAACAGTCAACTGAACAAGAATATGACAATTACTTTATAATTCTATACTTTGAAAAATTGCATGCCAAGAACATGTAACAAATGACAAAGATGAAAAGCAGACCTGCAGTGAAAAAATGGACAGCTGTTGGTTTTAGAAAGAAAGCTATATTTTGAATTCCAGTGCTCTTTTCTCTCCTCAAGTAACCCAGAGAGTTATGTTTGTATTCAGAGACCATAGACTTTAATAAAATCTCATGTACCCTGAATAGAGCTTCAAAGCCTAACATGAAATGTCAAAAATGTCACTGAGAAATAAAGGGCAGCTCAGAAAGTAACGACACACTAACATTAAGGTATCTAGTTTAATACATCTTAACTTGCCTTATCTAGACTGAATATGTAAAGCATTTGTCTTAGCACACATAGTGATGACTTACTGGTAGGATATGGATGGCCATTATAAATAACTGATTAACAAAACTCTTTGAAAAAATACAAAAATGATATTAGCATATTCTGCCTAAGATTAATAAATGATCAAGATGTTGATGACTAAATTGATAAATTCTTCAGAGTGATGAATCACTGACATCCTATTTACTTGAAAAGTATTGGGTTACATCTGTAGTCTTAATTATAATGTCTAAATGTTATGCAATGTAGAATTGCATGTATTTATTTGAAGTTCATGAATCAGTAGCAGTAAGCTTTATTCATGGTGATCAATGCAGACACAGATTTAAAGGTCCCAATTGGATTTAGTAACACTCTATAACTGTATGCGTTATTGTATTTACATGTAGAAACAAGGAGCAGAATATATTTACACTGGGTCAACTGGGAAAATGTGAGAGACTCTAAGTTGAAAGAGATCCAACCTTCCCTCTAATACTGTATATCCAGGGTGGTGCTCATTGAGGACTTGGCAGTAATTGAAGATAGTTAATCGGAAGCTAACATACGTGATGACTGAAATCTACACCAGCTATGAGCTGCAGAAGATTTCAGTCAGGCACATGGACTGACAGAGGAGACATTTAATTTATGATGGGACCTGCACTAGGCCTACCAAGACCAGTGTAGCCCATGGCAGTCTTCATAATTCAGGGCCTATATTTCAATGTAACTGCCTTGACTTGCCTAACTGTTGGAATTATGGAGACCTGTCTACCAATGTATTGATCTGTTTAGGTTCTTATCTAGCTGCACATTTCAAACATTACCTTAGAATGGTAGTCTTGACTGTGTAAGGTATACAGTATATAATTTCCTATGATTTCATCTGTTTCTGTCAATTTGTAGGTGTACAATTCTATACAAGCTATATAATAAGACCCATTAGGATATAAAAGTATTTTTCACATAGAAGCCAATAACCTGTGAAAAATAGCGGAAATGTGTTTTATAATATAATAATGAATTTTCAGTGCCCAGAACATATTGTTTCCTTAACTGGTGCCATGTTTGCCTTTAAGTCAGTCATAAGGGATTTGAGAATTCTTTTAGCTGACTGTATTTTGGAAAGTGACATATAGTCGGAATATGAACATTCCTGGAGGAAATCAATAGTCTATCATTAATCTTAGCAAGATCACCAAACACCATCTGTCTTATAGGCATTACTTCATCGATGTTGCTGCTTTGTGAGATGTGTCTTAGCCTACAGAAAAGTATGAGACAAGGAACGTAGCTGTGTAGGTGTCACGGCTTGGTGATAGTTTGCCGTGACTCTTTCGCCGCGCATGATGGTTGCCGGTGGCAACGTGTTGTTTGTTATGCATGCGTGTGCTCTTCCCCTTCCCTTTTCTGGTGTGTATGGGGTTAATGTGTGTGCAAGGTGGATCTAGGTGTGGCCTCTCGGCTCTTATTGTTCTGAATTGTGAGCTTGAGGTCAGATTGTCTTCAGTGTCTTGAGGAGCTAGTTCTTTTCCATCTGCCCAGTCCTTGAAGGCCACCTTTTGGGACATTGATGTCACCTGATGTCACCACTTTGTGTCAGTTGCTGTTACCCTACCTCACTTGTTGTATGTTTAGTTTGGGTTTATGTTTGGGGTTTGTTGTTATGTCTGGTTTGGTGTTTCATGTCTAGCCTGTTTGGTGTTTCAGATCAGCATGGATGCCAGACATATCCTTTTTATGTCCTCACCTCTGGAAGGGGGTCCCTGGAGTTCCACGGAGGGGGAACTACAAGCAGCTCAGCCTTGTGCGCCATGGTTCATGCCTCATAGTGGTCCAGGTTGTTTCTACTGGATTCTGTGTTTGATGTTTGTGCTGGATCCTGCCTGGTGTGTGTGTTTGGGCCTATGCACATTTCCAGGATTCAGTGGTAGCGGCGTAGACGGCTCGAGTTCCTGTTGCAGCTGTGTCAGGTAGGTTTCCATGTTGGTCCTGTTGGCAGTGGTGTTTTCTGCCTCTGGACACTTACCTGTTGTATCATCCACTGCTGGCTGCTTTCTTCCCCTTTGTTGCTAGGCCTATTGGAGACTCCGGTTCCTCCGTGTCTTGGAGGAATCGGTTGTCTACACTTTCTGACGCCATATTGCAGGGACTGTTAGGGTTAGTAGGGCCCAGGTTCGAGAGAATGATCCCCCCTACCATCGATGGCGGCTCATACAGTCAGGAGGTCAGGGATAGGATTTAGGGATGCTTAGTTGGTTTCCAGCAACATTTTCCCTGTTTCCAGGCCTAGCTGCTACCTTATTTTCCCCTCGTTGTACGGTGGGGGGTTTCCCCCTCTCCCGACCTTGACAGTAGGTCAACGTTAAATTAATACACTCAGCTCCTAAAGCATATAAATATGATATGAAGGTGATTGAACTAATTTGAACAATGCAGTAAAGCATTTTTTTTTTCATTTGGCATAATGTTCTCTTATAGAGATGAACAAACCAGTCAAGATTTGTTTCAGGTCCGGTTCAGACAGAACCGAAGTTGCTCTAATTGCCCTGAAAGTTGGTATACAACCCCATCTACACCTCCTAGAGCTCCAACTTTTTTAGGAAAACTTATTACCCTTTTTGTTTATTATTTATGATTTTCCCCCCTCCCGAGCTCTGACACGCAATGACAGCAATAGTAAATGATGTCCGAGTGACACTGACATACATAGCTATGGGTAAACGCTTATTTGCCAGCATTAAGATACATTGCGGCACATCTAGAGTTACAAAGAGGCGCAGGCCTCTTCATAACTTCAGTGGATTCTCCACCAGTTCTAAATGTAAGACATCTTACGAGCTGTCTTACATTTAGACACTTTTCTGCACCTAAAACAGGCATAGAAAATGGTAAATGAGCCAGCCCATCCCCTTCCACACCACGCCCACTTTATTAGACCTGGGGTGAGCGTATATAGGCATATTTCAGATTAATAAATGACCCCCAGTGTGTTTAAAAAGACACCACACCGGCACATGTCTCATACTTTTTCATATTCCAAAGCTTCCAAAAATTGAAGGAAATTGATGGTTGGCAAGTGGCATACAGCAGCAGCCATACAGAATAAGATGGTAGACAGATAGGCCAACAGACAGGAAATGGGGCACCAGCAGCAACAAGAGGTCTATTGTTTGTATCCAGCTTGCCTGGACTATAAGAAAATTTCTATATTAATACAGTAATCACATACATTCATGCTGCACCTTAAACTAATTTAACCCAACCTTCCTCAAAGAAAATGTTAACGTTTTAACTGTGTGGAAAGTTAATACATAGAACTGAACCTCAGGCATTAGTGGCAGTGGCATGATGCATTGCAAGGCTACAGCTTTGACTGGACTGTGACAAAATGGCGGTATTGACACAGTAAACCACTAAAATTATGCGGTACCAGGGCATCTTTCAAAAAGATGCAATTGAGAAGGGCAATAATGTTTTCAAATTTCAATTGTGTGGAAAGTGAGTACATGGAACAGACGTTCAGGCATTAGTGGCAGGGGCATGAGCATTGCAGACTTCGGCTTTGCCTGGACTGTGAGAAAATGTTGATATTGACGCAGTAATTATGTACATTTATGCTGCACCTTAAAGAAATGTATTTATTTATTAGAATGTTTTTATATATATTTTTTTTATAAATTTCAACCACGTGGAAAGTGAGTACACGGAACTGAACCTCAGGCATTAGTGGGCAGTGGCATGATGCATTGCAGGTTCCAGTTTTGCCTGGACTGTCACCATGTCTATATAAATGGTGATAGAGCTGAGATTGCGGCTGTTACACACAGCTAGGGATCTCAGCTAACCAGCCTGGGGCCAGTGAGGGTGATCCCGAGCTGGTGATCCCTCTGATTGGCTAGTCTGTATGGACTAGGCAATCGTAGGATTGTAATGCTGGCTACAGTTTCTGTTCCCACAGTTCGTGACTGTGGGGTTATAACCTGGTAAAATGTATAAATACCCACCCTGCAGTCCCCTTCAGCCCCCAATGTGCACTGATCCTTCCCCTTCAGCCCTCAATGTGTCCAATCCAGCCCCAATCATTTCTCTGAGAAAAAAAGCCCTGGGTATCGCCATAACCGTATAAACCCACAGAATAAAATGATCATATCATATATGACATATGAGGAACCCTGACACCTCACCTCCTAAGATTTTTTATAAAAAGCGATCAAAAAGTCATTTGTACTCCAAAATGGTGCAAAAAAAAACTATTTCAGCAAATTCCATGTTAGAAAATCCAGATTCTGCTTCTTCCCTTCTGAACCCTGCTGTATTCAGGAAAAAACACATAAAAAATGGTGCATTTTATCCTGTTATGCCTTTAGTTAGATTTGGAGCTAAAGCAACATTTTATTGGAAATAAAATGTAATTTTTCATATTCATAGCCAATTGTTTTTAAATTCTATAAAATGCTTGTTGGATCAAGGTGCTCACTACAACCTTCAATCAATTCCTTGAGGGGTTTAGATTCCAAAATAGGGTCACATTTTGGGGTTTCCTTTCTAGGGGCACCTCAGCATCTCTTCAAATGTGGCATGGCACCCAAAAAACCATCCCAGCAAAATTTGCCCTTCAAAAATAATATTGTGCTCCTTTCATTCTGCGCCCTGTGGTGTGCCCATACAGCAGCTTATGAGCACATATGAGGTGTTGTCATATTCAGGAGAAAATGGACAATAAATAGTGGGGTGCATTTTATCCTGTTATCCCTTGTTAAAATGAAAAATTTGGGCCTAAAGTGACATTTTCTTGTAAAATATGTAATTTTTCATTTTCACAGCAAAGTGTTTCTTTTTTTCTATGAAACAAAGTGCTCCTTACCTCCTTTGAAATATTCCTTGGAGGGTGTAGTTTCCAACATGTATTCAAATGCAACATGAGCCCAACAAAACCTGCCCTCCAAAAGCCATATGGTTCTCATTCCCTTCTGAGCCCAGCGGTGTGGCCACACAGCAGTTTATGACCACATATGGCATGTTTCTGTAAACTGCTGAATCGGTTATAAAACCTTGCTGGTTTGAAATGGAAAATATGCAAAGAAAAGTGACATTATGCAAACTTTTGTAATTCCTACACCGTTCACCTGATTTGGATGTAAATACCCTCAAATTAAAGCTGACAGTCTGCAGTTAAAGCACATCTTGTTCATTTCATTTCAAATCCATTGTGGTAGTGTATAAAGCCAAAATTGTTAGAATTGTGTCGATGTCCCAATATTTTTGGACCTGACTGTATATTAACTGTACTCTGTAATAGAAATAGCAACCAGCCAGAAGTCCCTCCAAGGCCTCAAGTTAAAAAGCTTACCTTGTCTGCTCAAATATGATAAAGGGTTTTTTGTCATGAAAGAGCTAGTTACAGATGTGAGGCTGGCTTAGTGATGTTTCTACTTATGCTGTATAAGTCTGAAGCATGCAAGGTTCTCTCTCCCTCCAACTTTGGTTTGGGTAAAATTGCTTTGTGACCGAAGTAAATCTTTTGAAAAATTCAGCAAACCTGAAATGAACTGGCTCTTAAAAGGTTTGCTCATCTCTACTTGGAACCGTTTAATGACCAGGCGATTTTCGTTTTTCACTCCTTGCCTCTCTGGATCTAAGACATGAGGGCTTGTTTTTTGCAGCATAAGTTGTACTTTCTAATGGCACAATTTAATATTGCATACGATGTAGTGACAAGCTGGACAAAAATTCCAATTGGAGTTGAATAAAAAAAAAAAATTCTCCCACAGTTTTATAACTTTAGTTTTATGATGTTCTCTTATACAATACGCTGCAATTAATTATCACTGTAGTGTGAGTCAGATTCACTAAGTTCCTATGTAGGCCTGCAGGTGTCAGTGCTCCATAGGAACTCAGCAAATCTCCCTTACACTGCAATGATAATAATTAGAAGAACTCTAAAGAACTACTGCTGTAATAGTCTCACATTCTTCAGGGAGACAAAGGCTATTACAGAGAAGAAACAGCTTCCTTGTCTCTGTGCGAGGAAGCTGGTTCACACCGCAGAAGCACAATGCTCCCGGGAAAGCCATCCCAAATATTGTGGTCACAATTGACCCTGGCATCTGAGGGATTAAATCTCTGTGATCTGTGTTATTGTTGAGTGCAGACATTGCCTCCAGATGTCTGCTATTTAAAAGCGGAGAGGGTGCCATATATAGTCTTACGGCAGTAGGGAAGTTGTTAATATTGTAACTTGAGGGTCCATTCCAGATCTCTACCATCCAGTATTTTTATGTTATCAGGAGCACACTTACTGTACCATATGACTATTGACTTCTAATGCAGCTGCTGTCTCTTGTAAGTAGAAAGTGGTGGTGAAAGAAGTGGTCAAAATAACTAAAGGCAGCTGTGAACATAGGGGGTTATTTATTATTCGGAAATACGCCTATATTAGGCATATTTCAGGTGCAGATTGCAACTTCTACCCACTCACACCAGGTCTAAAAAAGTGGTTGTGGCATGAGCAGGGAAGGCGACAGGCCTGTTTTATTTACAATTTTTCTATGCCTTTTTCAGGCGTAGAAAAAGGTCTAAATGTAAGACAGCAAGGAAGCTGTCTTACATTAAAACTGGTGGAGGATCCGCCAAAGTTATCTAGAGGCCGGTACCACTTCATAACTTCGGCGGATCCACCGCCAGCTTAAGGGCTTATTAAGTCCGGCCTCTAAAACTTCGGTCTTAATAAATGTGCCCCATAGTGTTCTTGGACTCTGCAAAGGCATTTAATATTGTCCTTCATAGATGTTTAATAGGTAAAATAATGTCTATAGGCTTAGAAAGTATAGTTTCTAATTGGATTGAAAACTGGGTATAGGACCGTGTCCATAGAGTTGTGGTCAATGTTTCTTATTCTGAAAGGTTATAAACGGTTTACCCCAAGGTTCAGTGCTGGGTTCCCTATTATTTAATTAATGAATTAAGTTATGTATATATGTAATACACCAAGCTTTGTAGTACTGTGCAGTCTGTGGAAGATGCCCATAAATTACAAGGTGACTGTCACTCTCACTGAGTGTTTGGGCATCCACTTGGCAAATGAGATTCAATGTGGATAAATATAAAGTTATGTATCTGGATAATGATAATCTATTTCCATCATATGTCCTAGGGGATGTAACACTGAGAGAATCACTTGTAGAGAACAATTTGGGTATACTTGTAGATCATAGAATAAATAACAGGAATTTATCTTATAAGGGGCCTGGAAGATCTTAGTTATGAGGAAGAATTAAAGGAATGGAATTTATTTAGTCTTTAGAAGCGATGTCTAAGGCTGACATGATTAACTTGTATAAACATATAAAAATATGGTGAAAATCTGTTCCATGTAAAATCTCCACAAAAGATAAGGGGCACTGTCTCCATTTGGAGAAGAAAAGATTCATTCTCCAGATGAAAAGTTGCTCAAAATTTTACATTACATGGGGAATGCAAGTATTTACTAAAACTGACATGTCTGGAAATGTGACACGTCTTCTTTAACTAGCTCAGTCAGACCATCACTACAACCAGAGAGAGAAGGGAGTTAGTTAGTCCATTAGAGCATTACATATTACACTAATCTATGCAGTGCCTTCGGTGGAAATCTTTATTTAGGCCTATCAAGATAGAAATATAGCTGCCATACTTCTATCCCAGTTCTACACATATTATAATGGGTGTTCTGTCTTCTTACACTGTAACACAGTGTGCAGTTCTGACATTCAGCATAAACCATCCCTATCTTCCAAATAAGAGGACTGTTCTTTGTAGTCTAACTTGTTTATTGATAAAACAGGAGTATTTGATTGGTAAAACTACAACAATACAAATAACATGTATAAGTATAAAGCATGACTAGCATGTACCATAACATTTGCATTGACACTGAAGCACATGGTAAAATGGCTGCCTGTACATAAGATTACATGTATATCATCTATAACTCCCTAAATAACAATTACAAATAGCTGAACAGCTCTGCAACATACAATATCCCTGAAACAAAGGTAGATCTCTCACAAGATATGCTTTTACAAGGATGGTGGAGTTTGAGGAGATATGCAAAAGGACAGCTCTGCTGATGTGCCCTGGTGACTGGAGGCTTCTCTTTCCCAGGATGCTTTGCACTCCCACAAGGCTTTGCACCACCCACACTGCAGCAGTCTTTGTAATAGAAAAAACAAAGTGTAATACAATTTAACACTGCTAGATGGTGCTATAACCACACTAATCACTACAGAAATACCAAAACCCTGGCAGACGTGATCTATAATGATTCTCAAACTCAGCTGGGCAGAAAAATGGGGGTTAAGTTTCAGATAACATCTTCCTTTCACTGCTGCAGTAAACTGACAATGGATTACCTATCAATATTGGAGGTCTAATCATTTGTGTGATACAAAAGGACAATGTTTTGTATTTCATTTTCAGTGGCATTGTAATATCAAAATGAAAAAGTAAACAGCCAAAATGCTAAAATTAAAAAAATAAAATAAAACAATTTTTACATAGACTGCATACAGTAAAATGTTATAATATCAGTAAACTGTTTTACTGATAGTAAATGTCAATAAGTGCAGTATAAAAACCTATGTGAAAATATGAATTTGAAACCAATCCTTGAATCTATGTTAAAGCTTGCGGACCATGTAAAGGCAACATGCTGACCACAGATACACTACAGGAGGATTGTGAAAGCATTATCATTCAGCCAGAACACTGGATCTCCTGAAGTTTGGTTCAGATTTAGAAAGAAGAATGACATTTTTGTTAATGGCTTGAGAGAATCTAGTTCTGCATACTGAACACAGATAAAGCGACTCAGTGGACTGAAGAATTTAATTTATTGACTAGAATTTTTAGAAAATAATGTGACCAGTAGTATATTCTAAAAGAGAATAGTCTGCTGAAAGGTATCTTTAAAATCATAATTTTGTGAGCGAATTTGCAGTTTTACAGAGAACAAGTATTAAGGCTGATGTCAGCCTGTATTTGTGGGCAGGGCGTCAGTGCCCTATATATACCTGCCACTCCTATCCATCGGTGGTGTGTCTCACTTACGTCCATAGGAGGAGCCACATCTAGCTGCCGGCACGAGCAAGCATCACGGTCGTTTTCCACGTGCGATTTGCTATACGGTATAGCACTACGATACAAAGAGAGGTACTTTCGGTCTCCAAGTAAGTACCTGGAGTATGGAGCGTACCGCATACTCGCGGCCACGGGTAGGGCTCTCTTCTCGCGAGAGGTCCGTGCGGATGGCGTGCGGTCCACGGTGGAATGCACACATGTCCGCCGGCCTCCACAGGCATGTCCAGCTGAGCACCGAGCGAGAGATCCTCCCACACACGTCCACCCCCCATTCCTTTGGTGGCATGGGGTAGGCAATCGGGGACAGCACTTTCCAGTCAAGGCAAGGTTGCAGGCTCTGGCCCCCCCCCCCGAAAGCGGCCAGGGGCGCTGCGCACGCCCACGCACAAGTATGTCCAGACCTCCCCTAACATTGCTTTAAACTCGGAGAAACCAGCAGGGATGCACAAGGTAGAAGAGGCGGCACAGGTAGGAAGCAGTGGGCACATCGGGTGCCGGCAGTGAATAGTGCAGTTGCAGCCCGGCACCCAGCCTGTGTTGGTGGCAATATTTTACCCGATAATAAAAAAATTAAAAAAAACATATTAATTTGGTAAGCACGATGGGTTAGTTAAAAGCTTATTTGGATCATGCAGGCCGGGGCTGCATCATGATATGGAAGCTGTGCCACGCAGTGTCAGCAGGTACCAGGGGTCCACGATTGTGCGTAATGGGCTTCATTGCTTTTATCCAACGCATGTCTTAGCTGGGGATGAGTTAACAGTGGTGAGCGAACACATTTTAAACAGGCCGTATGTTACCTTGTCCGTCCAGGTTCAGCCGCTGCATATACCGGCTACGTCATTTGTCTTGTTACCTGGATCGTCCAGGTTCAGCAGCTGCAGATACCAGCTATGTCATTTGTCTGTTACCTGGATCGTCCAGGCCGAGTTAAATGTTGTACGTCACCTGGATCGTCCAGGCCGAGTTAAATGTTGTATGTCACCTGGATCGCCCAGGTTCAGCCGCTGCAGATGCCGGCTATGTCCTTTGTCTTGTTACCTGAATCGTCCAGGCCGAGTTAAATGTTGTACGTCACCTGGATCGTCCAGGCCGTGTTAAATGTTGTATGTCACCTGGATCGCCCAGGTTCAGCCGCTGCAGATACCAGCTATGTCATTTGTCTGTTACCTGGATCGTCCAGGCCGAGTTAAATGTTGTACGTCACCTGGATCGCCCAGGCCGAGTTAAATGTTGTATGTGACCTGGATCGCCCAGGTTCAGCCGCTGCAGATACCAGCTATGTCATTTGTCTGTTACCTGGATCGTCCAGGCCGAGTTTCATGTTGTAGGTCACCTGGATCGCCCAGGCCGTGTTAAATGTTGTATGTCACCTGGATCGCCCAGGCCAAGTTAAATGTTGTATGTCACCTGGATCGCCCAGGTTCAGCCGCTGCAGATACCAGCTATGTCATTTGTCTGTTACCTGGATCGTCCAGGCCGAGTTAAATGTTGTAGGTCACCTGGATCGCCCAGGCCGTGTTAAACGTTGTATGTCACCTGGATCGTCCAGGCCGAATTAAATGTTATATGTCACCTGGATCACCCAGGCCGAATTAAATGTTGTATGTCACCTGGATCGCCCAGGTTCAGCTACTGCAGATATCATGCTATGTCATTTGTCTTGTCACCTGGATCACCCAGGACAACCTAAATGTTTGGGTGACAACTGGACCGTCAGGTTCAGCCGCTGCTGCTGTTACCACACTATATGTCATGTTAAGTCTCTGCCACACCCCACTTAAGTCTATCCAGGCTCGGTCTTTAGTTAGGAGTCTCCCAGATGGTCATGGGGTCTCGCGGTCCTCATCCTATTTCCACGGTTACGTTATTCAGTCTACTTAATGTTCCCCTCAGATTCCTAGAAGTGTCTTCCGGCCACTATCGTTCTCAAATCAGACAAAGCCTCCGTAAGGTAAGAAATGCGCAGCAAGGGTAAAGGCACCGGTAGGTTCTATTCATGCATACCCCAGTCTGTATATACTTTGTTAGTTCTTATTGTTGGTTTTTCTGATAGTGGCAATCCGGAACGGGTCATTCGGCAACCTAGGAACAAGTCTTGGTTCGAGTTAAAGGCTGATTCACGGTCACAAGTGTCTGACATAGAGGACAATATCTCTTCGCTAGGCTCATTGGTTTCGGGCAGGGTCAACAACAGGTCTCTCCGGAGCTGGACCATCCCAAAACTGATCGCTGAGCTGAACAAAAAGGGGATCCGGTATCCAGCATCTGCAAGAAAAGCAGAACTTTATAGACTATTAATGACAGAGGCCGGGCCCTCAGGGGAACAAACTTCCCTACCGTCAATTCAGCTTTCCTTGGCCCAACTCCAATCCTGCATTAGCGGCTTAGTCAGCTCCGTCTCAGACATCCAGTCTAGAGTTGGGGTCCTGGAATCTCAGCCGTCAGCATCCGGTCAAAGCCAGGCCTCAGCACCAACTCTGCCCTCTCCACATTCTCTCCCAGGTATTCACATGCCCACCCCCCAAATTGCCCCATCTCATTTACTACCAGACAATCTCAAGAAGGACATTGTGGCAGGGAGGGATGTAAATTTGGCATCTATCCTTGTAGCGTCCCAAGATGTCACAGAAAATCGTGCCATCAATTGTGGGGATGTGTCGATAGTCCTGAAAGCAAAAGACGCACGCCTGAATAGGAAGTTGACCATTCCTGAATTCGTGCTAGCTTTCAGTATATACAGGGATTTTGTCTGTTCAGCCCAGCCAGATAGGAGGGAAGAACTGGATAACTACCTATATCGGGTCACCGACCTGGGTCAGAAATATGGTGGGTCGGCTTTCTACGACTACCACCGGTCCTTTTCCGCCAAAGCAGCGGCGGCGCTCTCACAATTTCAGTTCACCACTAATTGGGCGAAGATGGACATGGAACTATTCTGCCGGCATTTTGCGGGTCTCCGGGCTCCCACCTGCTCAAGTTGCCAGTCCATATTCCACTCCACCGGATGGTGCCCGAACGCCAATTCTGCTATTCCGTAAGGGGCGTGGCCCGGCCCCTCCGGCACTCAGGGGAACTCTAGCGCGGTTGACAAACTGGGCAGACCCATATTGTACCTCGGTAAGAGCCAACTATGTAATAATTTCAACCTAGGAAGTTGTGCATTCAACGCGTGTAGGGCTCTCGATATTTGTTCACTATGTTTTAGAGCCCACCCTCGTTCTACGTGCCCTAGGAAGGCTTCTAAACAGTTATGACTAACCGACGTTAATGTCGAACTGCTGTCGGTACTCCTAAAAAATCACCAAGACCGAGTCTTCATAGATTTCTTGATCTCTGGCTTCCATGAAGGTTTTCATATGGGGATAATTGCTCTTCCTCAAGCCAATTGGGAGGGTCAAAATCTACTATCAGCTAGTCGTGGCCCAGAAACGGTCGAGACACTGATCCAGGCAGAGGTCAATAAGGGTTTTTTGTTGGGCCCCTTCACTGATATTCCTTTCCAGCACTGGTGCATTAACCCAATTGGCATTGTGTCTAAACAGTCGTCAAATAAAAAACGCCTAATTTACGGCTTGTCCGCTCCACATGCTTCTTCTACCCCAAGCTTGAATTCGCTAATACCATCAGACGAGTATTCGATGCAATATTCTTCCATCGACGAGGCAGTACAATTTATCTTGCTCTCGGGCAAGGGCTCTTGGCTCACAAAGGCAGACATAGCCGACGCTTTTAAGCTGCTGCCTATCCGGCCGTAGCTTTGGGGTTATTACGGCATCAGATGGTCTAACAAGTTTTACTTCGCCAACCGTCTCACTTTTGACTGCAAAAGCAGTCCCTGGATTTTTGACCAGCTGGCAAAGGCTCTCCACTGGGTCTTGGTCCACCACGGTGATTTGCCAATGGTTATTCACTATCTGGATGACTTCCTGATAGTCGAGAAGCAGCATCCACACCCGTCCGGCCTAGCTACATTAACGGAAACCTTCAACCAATTACAGGTCCCGATAGCTTTGAATAAAACAGAAGGGCAAGCCACCCAGGTCACCTTCCTAGGCATTATTCTGGACACTGTTCGGATGGAAGCCAGGCTTCCAGCAGAGAAGTGAATCAAGATCCGAGCAGCTATAGCCAAAGCTCTGTTTACAAATTCCGTCACCAAAATAGAGCTCCAGTCTCTTTTGGGGATGCTTAACTTTGCGACCAGGGTCATGCCTCAAGGCAAATCATTCATGTCGAGGTTACTCCAGCTTCTCCCCGAAGCACAAGATCAAGACAGAACCATTCCCCTAGATAGTCATGCCAGAGCAGATCTGACCATGTGGAAATCTTTTTTAGCAGACTGGAATTGCGTTTCGTTATTCATTCCCCCTCGAACCATGCTCTCACCCATTGTTTTTTCGGACGCAGCAGGGTCAGCCGGGTTTGCAGCCATTTTTAGTAACCACTGGCTGGCAAATGGGTGGCCCCCAGAGTTGAGCTCTGACACAGAGGCCTTAAAATCATCTCCTCTCATAGAGCTCTATCCAATAGTCGCAGCTGCTCAAGTCTGGGGTGAACAGTGGGCCAACTCCTCCGTCTTGTTTGTCACTGAAAGTCAGGCATTAGTCGACATCCTTGATAAACAAAGAGCTAAACCACCCAAGATCATGTCATTACTGCGCAGATTAGTATGGTTATCCCTTTCTTTCAATTTCCGTTTTTCAGGTGAACACATTTAGGGTCAGAGAAACATAGCAGCAGATGCACTGTCCAGATTTAACTTTCCGTTTTTTTTCAAGGAGATGCCCGACGCGGATCCCACGGGAGCCTCAATCCCAGCATACGACACTCTAGTCATGGGTTAGAGTCTTTGGTTTCAACAGCGAAACACCTCATAAGACAGTCGTTAGCTCCAAATACGACCAGGAATTACAGAGCTGGGTTGAAAGCCTTCGATAGATTTAGACTTCTCCATCCTCAGGGTGGCTGGGACGAAATATCTTACATATTGGCGTTCATAGCTTTCTGTTACTCCCAACAAAAACTTTCGTACAGTACCATCAAATTATACCTAGCGGGCCTTCAACACCACTTCATACTTAGTAATCCAGGTTGCTTTCCATTTTGTCCAACCAGGCCATCAAAGCGGCTCTCAGGGGAATCCAAAAAATGCAAAACAGGCTTCCACCCGCAGACAGCCAGTGTCCAGCGAGTTGTTCAGGGAATTGTCTTCTGCACTGGACGGCAACCCTTTTGGGCCCTTTACCATCACGGAAATACAAGCGGCCATGTTCCTAAGTTTCTATGGCTTCCTCCGGCCAAGAGAGTTCACTAGCAGCTCTCTGGGACACGGCTGTCTCCGCAAAGAACAGCTGTCTTGGCATAATAACTATTACGTACTCAGCATCCCGTTGACAAAGACAAGCCAGACAGGGCCACCCACGGAAATAAAGTATTTCCCCACCCAGAATAATTGGTGCCCAGTGCAGATCCTCAATAAATTATTGGGCCTGTTGCAAACAGTACCTCCTGACAGTCCTCTCCTGCCCTTCAAGAACAAGTCACTCTCTTCAAGCCAATTCACGTCCCATATCCGCTCCCTGGCAGCAGGTCTTGGGCACGACCCAAAAGTCATTTCGGGCCATTCATTCCGCATCGGGGCAGCATCGTCAGTTTCAAGACACCAAGTCCCCGCTCATGTTATCCGGTCAATGGCGCGCTGGAGATCGTCATGCTTCAGCAGGTACATACCCAATCCGCACAGGGAAATCTCCCATGCTTTTCAGTTATTGGCGTTGTAGGTTATGCGTGTTGGAAGAATACGAATAAATTGGTCTAGTCAACATAGTGTCCTTGATTTTTGCCCTCTCCAGGCCTACCCACGCCCGTGGCTCCAGGCACAACTCAGCATATAGTTCAGGTTTGGCATGCCTTACCCACGATCAGTATGTGTTCAGCCCAGCCCATAAGTATTAAGGCTGATGTCAGCCTGTATTTGTGGGCAGGGCGTCAGTGCCCTATATATACCTGCCACTCCTATCCACCGTTGGTGTGTCTCACTTACCCCTCCCTCCCACCCCTTTTTTCATACACTCCAATAGGGTACGCCCTCTCCAGGCCTATCCACGCCCGTGGCTCCAGGCACAACTCAGCCATATAGTTCAGGTTTGGCATGCCTTACCCACGATTAGTACGTGTTCAGCCCAGCCCATAAGTAATTGCTTCTGCACATTTACTATGGCAACTTTCTTGATATTGTTCATGCCAAAATTCTCGCACACCTCGTTTTAGACAAATTTATTATTCAGATATGACAGAAAGAATGACTTTTTCTAACATTGTCAACATTTTGTGGTTTTAGACTAAAATGTGGGCATGGCCATCTTTTGTCGATCCTTTAGATACATTTATGAAGTTGAAATCCAAATTCTTGTCCTAAAAGTGGTGCAGATTAGGCCTAGTTAGAGATGATCTAAAGTTTTTGGCAGACCGAATTTTGATGATTAGGACACATTTTGTGATCAGGGAAATAGAAATTGAGACCATACTTTACATATATGGCATACAGTGGTTTAAAAATAAACTATACTTCCCCTCACCATTTTACTGTCGCTGATATTTCAACACTGCTTTGATCCCCACTGCTCTCCATTTTCTTTTTTTAACTCAATACACGAGAAGTTGCCTGCTCAGCCAATCACTGGCAGTACTGCTGACCCATCTCAGTCAGTGATTAGCTGAGCCCACCTTCCTGGGCATTTTCTGCATGTCAAGCCAGGAACAGGAAGTAGAGTGCAGCAGGGACCAGAGCATTGTTGGAATGGCAACAACAGTGAGTTGGTGAGGGCAAGTATGGCTTTTTAGGTTTTGCCACTGTATGCCATATAAAAAATACGTAATACTATTAGACAACCCCTTTAACATGTACAGTGAAAGTCATCACTTTAAAGATGTCGCCCACTCAGGAGGCCGGTCACGTACATTTAACCCCTCAGATGCTCTGGTCAAATGTGACCATTGCATCTGAGCAGTAAAGATGCGGGAGCCGCATGCTCCCACACCTGTAACAGCCTTCTCTGGCTGAGATAGGGGAAGCTGTTATATGCTAATGATATCTCAGAACCTCAAGCAAGCTCCAATACCTATCACTGGTATATTCCAATACAGGCAGACAAGTTGATGCACTGTATTGGAATACACTGAATGGAGTGTTCTGTGATGTATAAATAGCCTTCACAGAATATCTTTGGCAATCTAATGATTGCTGGTTATAGTCACCTGGGATGACATTATAAAAATAAAATAAAATAAATAAATGACAAGATAAAAGTCATAAAAGTTTAAATCACCCCCCTTTCCTCAAAATAAAAATATAAACCTTTTTTTTTTTTCAAATAGGCATTGCTGTATCTGAAAACTCTCTTACTATTAAACTATAACAATATTTATCCCATTTGGTGAATGCCATTATGGAAAAGAAAATTTAAAAAAAGGCCAATTTGCCATTTTTTGTCACTTTGACTCACAATTTTTTTTAATAAAAAGTGATCAAAAAGTCACACACACACTTCAAAATGGTATCAATGAAAAGTACATATCACCCTGCAAAAAATAAGCTCTCATACAGCTCCATAGACATAAATAAATAAAAGTAAGTGTTGGAAAATGGCAATGAAAAGAAATTAATTTACAAGTACAAGAAAAACTATAAAATTATAGTATCACTGTAATTGCACTGACATGTAGAATTTAAGTAACAGGTCAATTTTACCACATAGGGAACTCCATAAAAACAAAGTCCATAAATCCGTGGCGAAATTTTATTTTTTTCCAATTTCACCCCATTTCAAAAATGTTGCCTGCTCTCCACTACATCATATGCAGTGGTAAATGGTGGAAAGTAAAACTTGTCCCACACAAAAAACAAGCCCTCAAACGTCTATGTGAACAGAAAAATAAAAAAGTTATGGCTCTTGGAAGGCAGGGAGTTAAAAACAAAACACAAAAACGGAATCCCAAATGACGCAAAATGGACATTTTCTTTAATATCATGCTTCATATTTAAGTATTTAATTCCCCAGACCACTGGACTTCATAATGGAAGGAAACTCACAAAAAGGAAAAAAAAATGGCCATTCAATTCACGTAATTTGTCAGATTAAAGTAAAAAAAAACACAGCTACAAGATTTTTGCACCAAATAGCATACATTTTTAGATGGACAGTAATAAGAAAAATTGCACTCTGTCCTACATAATTGTAATTCCAGTTTTACAGGAATCTACAAACAAACTTAAAGGGGTTGGCTGAGATAATTAAAAATAACATAAATAAACCCTAAAATGGCTTTAAAAAAATCTTATATTCACCCTTTTCTTCGGAGCCATTCTCTACAGCGCTGGTACAGTTTTCCTCTGAGGACCATGTTCAGCCTCCAAATGATTGGCCACAGTGATCACATGCTCTATTCAGGCTCATCACCACTGCGGTTTGTAAACAAACAACGGCAGGCAAACTGTATAAGCGACGCAGAGAATGGTGCTGGAAAAAAGAGTGGGTATAAAAAACTAATATTTTACATCATTTTAAGGTTTATCTAAGATTTTTAATTATCTCGGACAAACCTTTAATGCCTCTAGAATATCTTGTAATGATGCAGTCTGACCTACATTACTTAAAGATATTTTGTTCTGTTTGCCCCAGTCTAGGGAAAATGTTGTCAGACCTTCGCAACACACCACAATAAGCAGCTAGCCCTATATCATGGCTTTATGTTTCTTTGGTGCATCAACCTTGAATCTTAGTTGATATTGGTTAAAAAAAATATATATATATTAAATAGGGATGAGCGAACCTGAACTGTATAGTTCGGGTTCGTACCGAATTTTGGGGTGTCCGTGACACGGACCCGAACCCGAACATTTTCGTAAAAGTCCGGGTTCGGGTTCGGTGTTCGGCGCTTTCTTGGCGCTTTTTGAAAGGCTGCAAAGCAGCCAATCAACAAGCGTCATACTACTTGCCCCAATAGGCCATCACAGCCTTGCCTACTATTGGCATGGCTGTGATTGGCCAGTGCAACATGTGACCCAGCCTCTATATAAGCTTGGGTCACGTAGCGCTGCACGTCACTCTGCTGATTCAAGCTGCGACGTTAGGGCGAGATTAGGCAGATTAACTCCTCTAAAAGACTTCATTCTGTGATCGATCTGCAGCTGTGGATCATTGAAGTGCTATTATTGACTTGCTCACTTTTTTGAGGCTGCCCAGAGCGTTTTTAGATCACTTTTTTTCTGGGGTGATCGGCGGCCATTTTGTGACTTGTGGTGCGCCAGCACGAGCTATCAGCAAGTGTATTTAACCATCGATAGTGTGGTTATTTTGTGCTATATCCTACATCAGCTGCAGGCTGAGCCTGTGTCACCGAAGTGCATTTAACCATCAACAGTCTGGTTATTTTTTGGCCATATACTACATCAGCTGCAGGCTGAGCCTGTTTCACCCAAGTGCATTTAACCATCAACAGTCTGATTATTTTTTGGCCATATACTACATCAGCTGCAGGCTGAGCCTGTGTCACCCAAGTGCATTTAACCATCAACAGTGTGGTTATTTTTTGGCCATATATTACATCAGGGGCAAGTTGAGCCTGTCACCCAGCGCCTAAAAAATAGACCTGACATTTCTATTCAACCAAATCTGCACAGTTTTAGCTGGTCAAGTTATTTGTAGTGACCGTCAAAGCAGACTTTTTGTTCTGGGTTGAAAAAGCATTCCCAAATTTGCCATTCTGAAAATAACTAGTTTGTGGTATTTGAGGCCTACTTGAAATCTATCCCAAAAAGAAAATCTTACATTGAAGTTATTGATAGTGTCATTCAGAAAAACCTAAGACACACGCTAGCGTGCTGATAGAAGTGTCATTCTGTGATTTAACCTATAACTGTCACACAGCGCAAAAAAAAACAGGTCTCACATCTCTATTCAACCAAATCTGCACAGTTTTAGCTGGTCAAGTTATTTGTAGTGACCGTCAAAGCAGACTTTTTGTTCTGGGTTGAAAAAGCATTCCCAAATATGCCATTCTGAAAATAACTAGTTTGTGGTATTTCAGGCCTACTTGAAATCTATCCCAAAAAGAAAATCTTACATTGAAGTTATTGATAGTGTCATTCAGAAAAACCTAAGACACACGCTAGCGTGCTGATAGAAGTGTCATTCTGTGATTAAATGCTATGACATGAATACAGATTCTGCGCTGACATAAGGCCAGATTCTCTGTTACGGGACCTCTCTCCTCTGCCTGGGTGCCTGGGCCTAAATGTGTGACAGTGGCCTGTTCCAGTGGTGGGTGACGTAAAGCCTGATTCTCTGCTATGACATGAAGACAGATTCTGCGCTGACATAAGGCCAGATTCTCTGTTACGGGACCTCTCTCCTCTGCCTGGGTGCCTGGGCCTAAATGTATGACAGTGGCCTGTTCTAGTGGTGGGTGACGTGATGCCTGATTCTCTGCTATGACATGAAGACAGATTCTGCGCTGACATAAGGCCAGATTCTCTGTTACGGGACCGCTCTCCTCTGTCTGGGTGCCGGGGCCTAAATGTGTGACAGTGGCCTGTTCCAGTGGTGGGTGACGTGAAGCCTGATTCTCTGCTATGACATGAAGACAGATTCTGCGCTGACATAAGGCCAGATTCTCTGTTACGGGACCTCTCTCCTCTGCCTGGGCCTAAATGTGTGACAGTGGCCTGTTCCAGTGGTGGGTGACGTGATGCCTGATTCTCTGCTATGACATGAAGACAGATTCTGCGCTGACATAAGGCCAGATTCTCTGTTACGGGACCTCTCTCCTCTGCCTGGGTGCCTGGGCCTAAATGTGTGACAGTGGCCTGTTCCAGTGGTGGGTGACGTGATGCCTGATTCTCTGCTATGACATGAAGACAGATTCTGCGCTGACATAAGGCCAGATTCTCTGTCACGGGACCGCTCTCCTCTGTCTGGGTGCCGGGGCCTAAATGTGTGACAGTGGCCTGTTCCAGTGGTGGGTGACGTGAAGCCTGATTCTCTGCTATGACATGAATACAGATTCTGCGCTGACATAAGGCCAGATTCTCTGTTACGGGACCTCTCTCCTCTGCCTGGGTGCCTGGGCCTAAATGTGTGACAGTGGCCTGTTCCAGTGGTGGGTGACGTGATGCCTGATTCTCTGCTATGACATGAATACAGATTCTGCGCTGACATAAGGCCAGATTCTCTGTTACGGGACCTCTCTCCTCTGTCTGGGTGCCTGGGCCTAAATGTGTGACAGTGGCCTGTTCCAGTGGTGGGTGACGTGATGCCTGATTCTCTGCTATGACATGAAGACAGATTCTGCGCTGACATAAGGCCAGATTCTCTGTTACGGGACCTCTCTCCTCTGCCTGGGTGCCTGGGCCTAAATGTGTGACAGTGGCCTGTTCCAGTGGTGGGTGACATGAAGCCTGATTCTCTGCTATGACATGAATACAGATTCTGCGCTGACATAAGGCCAGATTCTCTGTTACGGGACCTCTCTCCTCTGCCTGGGCCTAAATGTGTGACAGTGGCCTGTTCCAGTGGTGGGTGACGTGATGCCTGATTCTCTGCTATGACATGAAGACAGATTCTGCGCTGACTTAAGGCCAGATTCTCTGTTACGGGACCGCTCTCCTCTGTCTGGGTGCCGGGGCCTAAATGTGTGACAGTGGCCTGTTCCAGTGGTGGGTGACGTGAAGCCTGATTCTCTGCTATGACATGAAGACTGATTCTGCGCTGACATGAAGCCAGATTCTCTGCTATGGCATGAAGAGACTGATTCTCTGCTGACATGAAGCCAGATTCTTTGCTATGGCATGAAGAGACTGATTCTCTGCTGACGTGAAGCCAGATTCTCTGCTATGGGACCTCTGTCCAATTGATATTGGTTCATTTTTATTTTTTTAATTTTAATTTTAATTCATTTCCCTATCCACATTTGTTTGCAGGGGATTTACCTACATGTTGCTGCCTTTTGCAGCCCTCTAGCTCTTTCCTGGGCTGTTTTACAGCCTTTTTAGTGCCCAAAAGTTCGGGTCCCCATTGACTTCAATGGGGTTCGGGTTCGGGACGAAGTTCGGATCGGGTTCGGATCCCGAACCCGAACATTTCCGGGAAGTTCGGCCGAACTTCTCGAACCCGAACATTCAGGTGTTCGCTCAACTCTAATATTAAATAATGCAAGTGCAACTACAGTGAGCCCAGGAGAAAAGGAGAAGATAAGAGGAGTAGTAGTAACAATAGTGGAGGTTTGGATACTCACTCTCACCTGGGCCGTGCAGTGATGAGAAGGGTGCATTTTTTCTTCCCTTTGGGTCTCACCCTCGTTTTTGGCCTCCAATGCTGCCTTGCATCTAACAATTCATCACCATCAAGGGCACACCAAACCACCATCAGTCTGAAGAATCCTTAGAACCAGAGTGTGTCCTGAAGTAAGTAAAAGGTGTGCCCTTCCTATAATTCCATGTCCCAGGGAGTGTCCAAACTGTGAGTACAACTACTCCCATCCTCCACACTGCAGTAACTTGTTTACTCCTCTTTGTCTCGGCTTGAACTCTAGACCAACTGTATTCTATATTGGGAGCATGGAAGGGTGGAAACAGCGTTACCAAGTGGCACCGGTTAAGACCTGTTAACTCCTTGTGACACTTACAGACAGTAAATGTGCAGATCATATGTAAAACCACATTGTCAACTCTTGGTAGTGGAGCACCGCCTTGCAGTGGGCCACTGCATAACTGTGTGAAAAAGTATGCCATTCTAAGCATGTACCTCCCTCTCGAATACAATAGCTGTGACTATTTTTTTAACCCTTTTATGTTAAATTACAGGGCAAATAGTATAACAGTCTCTGCTTTTGACCAAAATCCCCCTGCCCCTTCTTAGGGTATGTTCACACATTTTTTGCAGCAATTTCTATGACTGTCCCATTCAACACTATTCAGTATGGTATTTATAGCTCATGCTGCTCTGTGTACTGACGCTGAACACTACACTTTATTGTTTCTTTTTTGGCTAGTGTTTACAGGTGACACTTTGGTCACTTGGCTGTTAACGTTTACAGAAGGCTCTTTATTGGTATTGTTTATATGGGATACGCTGCTGATGCTTATGGGTGACCTCTCTTAATTTTGATAATGAGGAATACTTTCTTGATATTCATGGGTGGGCACTGAACTGTTATTATTACCGTGGTCTTTCAGCTGGTGTTTTTGGTGCACCCCCAACTGATGTTAGTTATAGAGGACAATTAGCTATTATTGCTCATGGTGCATTCAGCTTGTATTGATGAAAGTGGGGAAAAAAAGCTACCTTTTTACACATACTGTATGTAGGCCAAAGTTCTATGATGACAGCAACTTGCTCTCTTTGCCCTGCAAAAACCATTGTGGTCAGTAGAGGTTGCACCTTAGGCACCTACCCATGGACACCTCTAAGTAAATGCAACCTTAACTACATTCATGCATTAAACTGATTTTCAGACATTTCTGCTACAAATCTGCTACATATGAAGATATTCTAAATGTCCCTCCTTCTATACTACAATAAAATACATTTTATACGAGCAGAGGCCATATTTAAAGATCTGACAACCGAAGCAAGAGACTGTTGGGAAGAGGTTTAATTGTTTTGAGATATATCAGATATTTTGTTAATTTTGTACAAAATAATTTTTTTGTAAAGCAAGAAAAAAATTCAGCTTTTTTCTTTACAATGTTCCTTGGGCAGATTAAATAATGGGATATTTTAATAGATTGGGGTCATTGTATATGAAATGAAAGAAGGATTTAAGTATCTTTATTATTGTTTATATTTAAAAAAAATACTGACTTTTTTTTACACCTTTGTTTAGTCCACTTAGTGGACTTGAGCATGTAATCTTTTTATTGCTTGAAATAAGCACTGTAATTCTCCTGTATTACAGTGCAAAGTCATTCTGACAGGCAGGCTAGTACATCCTGGTGGAGGATAAAACCCTTCAGAAGCCTCCTGGCTGCCAATCCAAGTGGTCAATACCCTGCAATTGCATTCATTTGATGTTAATTGGAGGACTGTGGGATTACTCTGGTCACTATTGGCTGTAGCATCTAAGAGTTTAAACTGCTGGGATTGGAATTGTCTCCGATCCTGGCATTGAGAGCTGGATATCTGCTGAATAATACAGCCAGAACCTGCAAACCATGGCACAGGCCCAGCTCTTGAGCCCGCACCATCATTGTGACATACCATCATTGTGACATACTATTACGGCACAGCTGTAAGTGGTTAATAATGGGCGGAAAAAGAAGGGGTGAAATATTTTCATTGATGCCCTATCCTCATCCTGTCCATAATTCTCCCAATGCAACATTGTACAGGTGAAAAATAGACTATAGTGCAAAAAATTAAACAAGAGAGAGAATCTATTAGCACATATTAAGGCAGCAGAGGATGGCAGGAAATGAAATGGCATGCTGAATATTAAAATTCATTTCTAACTTTTCATCAAAGGTTATTCTATCTGAATGACTGATTGCTTGGCTCGCAAAACCAGGGTACTGATGAAATGCTTTACAGCTACTTTCACCTTAAAGTATTTTATTCTGCAGATGGTGTGAAAACTGTTTGTAGTATAGAATAATCCTGCTCCCCATACAGTTGCAAGAAAACTCTCTATAAAATAAAAAATTCATATCGGGTATATACAGTTGTAAGAAAAAGTATGTGAACCCTTTGGAATGATATGGATTTCTGCACAAATTGGTCATAAAATGTGATCTGATCTTTATCTAAGTCACAACAATAGACAATCAAAGTATGTGAACCCCTAGACTAATGACATCTCCAAGAGCTAATTGGAGTGAAGTGTCAGCCAACTGGAGTCCTATCAATGAGATGAGATTGGAGGTGTTGGTTATAGTTGCCCTGCCCTATAAAAAACACACACCAGTTCTGGGTTTGCTTTTCACAAGAAGCATTGCCTGATGTGAATGATGCCTCGTACAAAAGAGCTCTCAGAAGACCTACGATTAAGAATTGTTGACTTGCATAAAGCTGGAAAGGGTTATAAAAGTATCTCCAAAAGCCTTGTCTTCATCAGTCCACGGTAAGACAAATTGTCTACAAATGGAGAAAGTTCAGCACTGCTGCTACTGTCCCTAGGAGTGGCCATCCTGTAAAGATGACTGCATGAGCACAGCGCAGACTGCTCAATGAGGTGAAGAAGAATCCTAGAGTGTCAGCTAAAGACTTACAAAAGTCTCTGGCATATGCTAACATCCCTGTTAGCGAATCTATGCTACGTCAAACACTAAGCAAGAATGGATTTCATGGAAGGATACCACAGAGGAAGCCACTGCTGTCCAAATAAAACATTGCTGCACATTTATAGTTTGCACAAGAGCACCTGGATGTTCCACAGCAGTACTGGCAAAATATTCTGTGGACAGATGAAACAAAAGTTGAGTTGTTTGGAAGAAACACACAACACTATGTGTGGAGAAAAAGAGGCACAGCACACCAACATCAAAACCTCATCCCAACTGTGAAGTATGGTGGTGGGGGCATCATGGTTTGGGGTTGCTTTGCTGTGTCAGGGCCTGGACGAATTGCTATCATCGAAGGAAAAATGAATTCCCAAGTTTATCAAGACATTTTGCAGGAGAACGTAAGGCCATTTGTCCACCAGCTGAAGCTCAACAGAAGATGGGTTTTGCAACAAGACAACGACCCAAAGCATAGAAGTAAATCAACAACGGAATGTTTTAAACAGAAGAAAATACGCCTTCTTGTGTGGCCCAGTCGGAGTCCTGACCTCAATCCGATTGAGATGCTGTGGCATGACCTCAAGAAAGCGATTCACACCAGACATCCCAAGAATATTGCTGAACTGAAACAGTTCTGTAAAGAGGAATGGTCAAGAATTACTCCTGACCGTTGTGTACGTCTGATTTGCAACTACAGGAAACATTTGGTTGAAGTTATTGCTGCCAAAGGAGGTTCAACCAGTTATTAAATCCAAGGGTTAACATACTTTTTCCACCTGCACTTTGAATGTTTACATGGTGTGTTCAATAAAAACATGGTAACATTTAATTCTTTGTGTGTTATTACTTTAAGCAGACTGTGATTGTCTATTGTTGTGACTTAGACGAAGATCAGATCACATTTTATGACCAATTTGTGCAGAAATCCATATCATTCCAAAGGGTTCACATACTTTTTAATGCAACTGTACTTTACCAAAGAGGAGTTGCAGTGACATACTGTAAATACCATAGATGGGGGACAATTGCTATGCCGGACTTTGACTGACAGAGGCCCCAGCTCTCGTTGGCGCTGTTTGGGTGGGAAGAACCTTTTAAAACTCTGTATTTTTGGCAAAATAGTGGTTGGGAATTTAGCCTAAAGGTCGTGGTTGCTTTTGTTATCGCACCCTTTGCTTGGGTCAGAATTTTAGCAAAAAAACATATTAGTCCATAGCAACCAATCAAATTCCACCTTTCATTTTTTACAGCTCTTTTGGAAAATGAATTGTGGTATCTGATTGGCTGCTATGGGCAACTAATCCAGTTTTACTTTACACCAGTTTAATAAATCTTCCGCATATTTTTATTTTTTTATGAATTTCTTACCAAACATTACTATTTTACATTTTTTATGAAGGCTGTAATTGTAAAGTGTTGGTTGGCGTATACATATTGTGCTAATTTCTAGGAGAGTATGGAGGCATAACACGATTGTTACTAAGGTTGTATTTGCATTTGTCAAAGTATGATAACTGATCTGTAAGCTAAAGGATCTAACAGCGATATAGACATAAATATAAAAATACATGGCTGCCAGGGATCTTCTGGTTCTTATGGCTGAAATAGAGTTTTGTCCTTGAGGGGTCAAAGCTGATGTAAAAGTAAAGCAATCTGATACTAACCATATATACACCTTTACAGTATAGGTCAGGGAGGTCACAACATTGCAGGGTATACAGTATATGTTGCAGAAATTGTAGAGCATAGGAAGAAAACTTTTATTTTCTAAAGAAACATGAACGGCCATGAGTTTGAGCAGCAAACTACTTACTGGACAAAGCTTTTTCAGTCTGACGTCTTGTAATAATGGAAAAGCTATTGTTAAGTGGCAATGCAGCAAAGTTCAATTTCTGACAGACATGTACACAATTTCTTTGCTTGCCATTATTTTTGTATATGTACCAAAGCATTTTCTATTCAACCTGCTACAGTTCACTGTGCTAGACAAGGGCGTTACAATAATAATGGACTAGTGGTGTGATGTCAATGTAAAATCACATTATATTTAATTGTAATGAAATCAGGGGAGGCCTTATTCACACATCAGTGTTTGATCAGTGATTTCCATCAGTGATTGTGAGCTAAAACCAAGTGCACATCAGAAACACAGAACGCCTACAAATCTTTCCATTAACCCCTTAGCGCAGAACGCCATGCATGTACGGCGTTCATTTAAATGCTCCCCGGCCGAGATCGCGCACCTGAAGCGCAAATTACCTGACTGTGTCAGGGACCGAACAACTCCCCCTTGACCGCCAGGGACCGATCAGCAGTGTTCCCGGCCGCAGATCACACACCACACATTATTTCTTACCCACGAGTGATCTCCTCCTCTTCTGGCATTCGGCTCTCACTGAAATGAGAGGATCGGAGATGAGAAATAGCTTTCTGTACATAATTCATTGTGATTGGTCCACAGTCAGGAACGGACCAATCACAATGAGTTATGTACAGAACGCTATCTCTCATCTTCGATTCTCTCATTTCAGCAAGAGAAGTGATCGGAGCCAGAGTGAAACAGACCTGTGAAAAAAAACAAAAAAAACACATACTCCAAAAGTGCCCCTCATTTGTCCCCTGTGACCCTCATCACCCCTCATTTGTCCCGTGTCCTTCATCACCCCTCATTTGTCCCCTGTACCTGTCACTGTGTGCTGTCTGCCAATAGTGACAGTACATCAGCACACCAGTCCCTGTCATCCATACTGTCAGTAACCAGTCAGTAACCTGTTTTTGGCAATTCATTAGGGTTAGTTAGGGAGTTATCAGGGTTAGAGCTCTAGTTTTAGGATGAGTTAGACGTTTATTGGAAATAATAAATAAATAAATAATGAATAAAAAATATTGGACGTCAGTACATGTCTCCGACTCCGTTTCAAACCCCCCATACCTCCGAATCTCTATCTTCTATCCGTGACCAGTCCTTGTCACTGAATTTGCCAGCAGTGACAAATTTCTGTCACCAGTGATATAAAGCTCCACTGCTTTTGGAGCATTTTTTTATTTATTTTTTTCTGCATAAAAAAAAATTAATATATATATATATATATATATATATATATATATATATACAATTTTACAAATTTACTAAATTTCTCAACGGGTGTACAGCGCCGAGGAGGCTTATGCCATACTAGCCTCAGAGCCTGACTCTGACAGTGGAGAAGAAGAATCTTTGCTTATGTATAGCTCTTCTTCTGATTCATCAGTTGACGAACCCTCTCACAGACGCAGTAGAGTTAGAAGCGCATCAGCTTCTACAAATTACCCCAGCTGGACTTCTGCTACTAACACGCCAATATACCGTACCATTATGTCCAGGACATAATGCAGATTGTCCACCCCCTAATCATCCAGGATACGATCGTTTATACAAAATTCGGCCCTTTATAGATCATTATAATCTCAAGTTTGCCCAGGTATACACCCCCCAAAAGCATCTGTCCATTGATGAACCCCTTGTGCACTTCAAGGGCAGACTGCATTTTCGCCAATACCTGCCCAACAAACGGGCCAGATATGGCATCAAACTCTACAAACTATGTGAAAGCCAAAGTGGCTATACACATAAATTTAGAGTTTACGAGGGAAAAGATTCAAAAATTTAACCCCCAGAGTGCCCCCCTCTACTTGGAATAGCAGGCAAAATAGTATGGGACTTGATTTACCCCCTGCTAGGTCAAAGGTACAACTTGTATCTTGACAACTTCTACACAAGTGTTCCACTACGGAAATGCCTGTTTTCCAGAGACACTGTTGTCCTGGGGAACTATCAGACAAAACCAAAAACATCTGCCTAAAAATTTTATAGACCAAAGAATAAGAGTGAGGGAAAGCAGTGGAGTTTGCAGTGATAACATGATACTTGTTAAGTACAAAGACAAGTGTGACATCTTTGTACTTACTACCATACATGTTGACAGATCCACCCCTGTTCCAGTTCGTGGATCCACAGAATCAGTCCCCAAACCTGTGTGCATCCAGGACTGTAATAAGTTTATGGGAGAGGTGGATCTGTCAGACCAGGTACTGCAACCATACACTGCCCTCCCCAAAATTCGGGCATAGTATAAAAAATCGGCATTGCACCTGACGCAAATTGCCCTCTATAATGCTTTTGTAATATACAGAAGTGCAGGAAACAGAGGAAAATTCCTGCACTTTCAAGAAAAAGTAATAAAGACCTTTTTATTTGGGGAACAGGAAGGGAAAGGGAGAAGGGCCACAGGAAGTGAGAGCAGAATAATACGAGGACAGCATTTCCCTGGGGTAGTTTCCCTCACAGAGACACGGAGAAGGCCACAAAAAAGTTGTCAGGTATGCTCCAGAAATGGAATCAGGAAAGACACAATTCATCATTGTGAGACGTGCCCCTCAAAGCCTGCTCTTTGCATAAAAGATTGTTTTAGAATCTACCACACCTCTGTTGACTTTTAACTAAACCCCCTTTGATCATTTTATAAAACACCCCCTTGAAACTGTATCCTGATAAAAATTCAAATTTCCCGTTTCTCCACATTTCAATTGGCATTCTAATAAAACCAATAACAAAGCTAAAAATTCTCATTACACCCCTAGATGAATACCTTGACAGGTGTTGTTTTATAAAAGGGGACTAGAACTTTGTATGTTCTGGTAGCTCAGTGCCTCTGCAATGTGATGACATATATTATACAACATATTTCTTTGATATAATTTGAGTCCCTTGTTTCTTTTAGCTGCTATATTTGGCGGCTATGTCCTACCATATAAAGCTTATATATATATACAATTTGTAGGATACCGAATACATCAGCTGTTGCTTATCAGTACACTGAACTTTACAGTGTGCCCATACAGAAGTCTACTGCCACATATGAAGTGTTCACATATTCAGAAGAGAATGGGTAACAAATTGTGGGTGTAATTTACTCTGTTACCCCTTGTGAAAATAAATAATGTGGGCCTACAGAGACATTTTCTTGTAAAAAATACAAATTTTAGTTTTCACAGCCAAATATTTCTAAATTCTATGAATCGCTTGTTGGGTCAAAGTGCTCGCCACATGCCTTGAAAAAATCCTTTGAGAGTGTAGTTTTCAAAATGGGGTCACTTCTTGGGGTTTTCCACTGTAGGGGTACCTCAGGGTGTCTTCAAATGTAACATGGCACCTGAAAATTATTCCAGCGAAATCTGCCCTCCAAAAGCCATATGGCGGTCCTTGCCTTTTGAACCCTGCAGTGTGCCCATATAGCAGTTTACGGACACATATGAGGTGTTGCCATATTCAGGAGAGAATGGGTAACAAATTGTGGGTGTAATTTACTCTGTTACCCCTTGTGAAAATAAATAATGTGGGCCTAAAGATACATTTTCTTGTAAAAAAATAAAAAAAAATGTTTTCACAGCCAAATATTTCAAAATTCTATGAATCGCTTGTTGGGTCAAAGTGCTCGCTACATGCCTTGGGGGTGTAATTTCCAAAATAGGGTCACTTCTTGGGGTTTTCCACTGTAGGGGTACCTCAGGGTGTCTTCAAATGTGACATGACACCTGAAAATTATTCCAGCGAAACCTGCCCTCCAAAAGCCATATAGCGGTCCTTTCCATCTGCGCCCTGCCGTGTGCCCATACAGCAGTTTCAGGCCACATATAGTGGGTTTCTGTAAACTACAGAATCAGGGCAATTAATATTGAGTTTGGTTTGGCTGTTAACCCTTGCTTTGTTACTGTAAAAAATTGACTAAAATGGAAAATCTGCCAAAAAAGTTTAATTCTTAAATTTCATCTCCATTTTCCATTGATTCTTGTGGAAGACCTAAAGGGTTAACAACGTTTGTAAAATCAGTTTTGAATACCTTGAGGGGTGTAGTTTCTAAAATGGGGTCATTTTTGGGTGGTTTCTATTATGTAAGCCTCACAAAGTGACTTCAGACCTGAACTGGTCCTTAAAAAGTGGGTTTTGGAAATTTTCTTAAAAATTTCAAGATTTCCTTCTAAACTTCAAGCCTTGTAACGTCCCCCACCCCAAAAAAAATAATGGCATTCCCAAAATGATCCAAACATGAAGTAGACATATGGGGAATGTAAATTAATAACTATTTTTGGAGGTATTACTATGTATTATAGAAGTAGAGAAATTGAAACTTTTTGGTAAATTTGGTATTTTTTTATAAATAAAAATGTTTTTTTTTACTCCATTTTACCAGTTTCATGAAGTACAATATGTGACAAGAAAACAGTCTCAGAATGGTCTGGATAAGTAAAGCATTTTAAAGTTATTTCCACACAAAGTGACACGTCAGATTTGCAAAAATCAGTCCGGTCCTTAAGGTGAAAAATGGCCCGGTCCTTAAGGGGTTAAACCTTATGTCTGTGGAGGCTCCACTCCTAGTTTTGGCTCCCAATCACTGATGGAAATCACTGATCGAACACTGACTATGTGAATATGGCCTAATACAGTAAAAAAAAAAGGATACTTGCTAAATGGAAATGATAATTATACGTTATACTAGAAGCTGGAATTAAAAGTTCAAGAACCTACACCCTCAAAAAAATGGCTTAAAGGGACCCTGTCATCAACTTTTTGCTGACCTCAATGAAGGCAGCATAAATTAGTGACAGAAATGTTGAGTTCAGCAGTGTGTCACTCATGAGCTAAAAGTAAGTGGTTGCCGAGAACCAGCATCATAACAATTAGAGCACAGGCCTAGAAAAAGAGTCAAATCTACCTGAGAAGAGTCATGGTAATTCATAATCTCCTGCTCTCTCACCCATCTGCTGATGATTGGCAGTTCTCTCCTAGAGAGAAAGAGAGAAAACTAGGTAGAAGACTGTCAGTCATCAGCAGGTGGGCAGGGAGAGCAGGACTTCATGAATAACCATGACTCTTCTCAGATGGCTGTGACTCTTTTCCAGGCCTAATCTGCAATGATTGTGATGCTGGTTCTCGGCAACCACTTACTTTTGACTTATAAATGACAGACCGCTGAAATCAACTTACTTGTCTCTTCTTTATACTGCCGTTAGTATGGACAGCATAAAGTTAATGACAGGTACCCTTTAACTCAGTACATTCCACTGCAGTTGATATTTATTACATTTGATCATTACAGAGATACTTTGATAATGTGTCCATGTAGCTTAGAGATTTTTGTTAAACTATGACTCTGTGAGGCATTTCTGAAATTACAGTCCTACCTTAAAACCCCCATTTTTCCCATGATAACATTTATGGTCCGGAGTGCCCTTTGATAGCTTTGGGTGATCATAGTAATATTGTTTGAGTTCGGTTCTTCATATACATCCTCACTGATGCTGTCTTCTATTCAAGTCAGTATGAATGTGGAACCTGAACATAAATGAAGATATGGATCCTTATAATAAATATTTATTTGACAATAATGAGTCACAAGCTCATACATGCAGTCTGAATAAGGCCTCATGCACACGACCGTTGCTGTGTTCCGTGTCCGTTGTTCCGTTTTCCGTGATTTTCTGCTGACCCATTGACTTTCAATGGGTCCGTTGAAAACTCGGATAATGCACCGTTTGTCATCCGCGTCCGTGATACGTGTTTCCAGTTCGTCAAAAAAATATGACCTGTCCTATTTTTTTCACGGACAACGGTGACCTTTCTTTAGGATAGAATAAAAGGAATCGTGACCAGCCATTGGCTTGAGAAAGGCTTGATATAAGTCGAAACGTTGTCTTGTGTTATATGTGAACTGAAATAAAACTTGAGGAAAAGAGAAGATGCTTTTATTCTTTACAGTTTGAAGTGGAGATGAGCCTGACCACTGGTGACCGTGCATCTTGCTAAAAATTGGGACTTTGGTGCTGTCTTCATATGCTATTGTCTATCCTCAGGATAGGTCATCAGTCTTTGATCCGTAAAGGTCCGACGCTCGGGACCCGCGCTTATCAGCTGTTTGAGAAGGCACCGGAGCTCCTGTGAGAGGCACAGTCTTCGCCTTACATTATATAGCAGCTCTGCTTGGTAACACAGCTTATCCCTATTCACTTCAACTGTGCTGAGCTGCGCCTAGGCACGTGACCGACGAAGGAGTTATCATTGGCCTAGGAGAAGCTGCCTTCTCAGACAGCTGATCAGCGGGGTCCTGGGTGTCAGACCCACACCAATCTACTGATGACCTATCATTATTTGCCTTCTGCTACAATTAAGGAACAGGAAACCAAAAAGAGAGAGAGAGTGAGTGAAGAGTCTTGTTACTATTGTTTATCCAGAAGGTCACTCTCCTATGGATGTGTTTCTTTTAGTTCTAATTTTAAAGGAACAAACCAATAATTAATTTGTCCATTAAGTACCATAAAGAATCTGCAGAAAAGCCTTTATTTACTTTTTTATAAAATGAAATTACTAATTACTTCCAAATTCCATTGCAAGATTTGATGTCTTTTATCTATTGTATGACTTTGGAATCAAATGTGTTTTTTGGGGTTTTTTTTAAAGAAAAAAATCTGTTTCCTAAGCAGTGGTCTCCACCCTGTGGTTCTCTGACTGTTGCATGTATACAACTTCCTGCCTGCTCTGATAACCTGAAGCAGTCTGGTCATGCTGAGAATAGTAGTTCTGCATCAGCTGAAGAGCCACAGATCACTGCTGTATTGAATATGTGGTGATTTTTGTTCACTGGTAGTGGCCGGTATTTTCAATAGAGCGTTATAAGGCTCTGTACACACTAACATCATGACTTCTGTTTATAATGAAAGCCATGACAGATCCATTTTAAAAATGCATCCAAACTGACTCTAATGGATTCTAATGACGTTTATGAGGTCCATCTAGGATCTGGTGTTTTGAAGGCAAGAATAATGTTACTGATTGCTTTTCTTGCAATTAGATATAACTTAAAGGGGTTGTCCGACTTATTTTTTTGTTCTTTCTATGTTCCTAACTAGGCAAATATAACAGCTTTCCAATTCACTCACTTTATCTCCAGTGGCTGGTTTCTCAGATTTCACTGAGGGTCACATGACCTGTGATGTCAGCTTCTCTCCCTGTCTGATAAAGGCCGTTTACAAGCCTGTAAACGAGACCACTGTGCTGGCCACGCCCCCTTCACTGCCGGGCTGCTCTCTCCTAGGAATCTTAACCCCTTCAGCTGCACAGACTGTGTAGCTGCAGCAGTGAAAATTCTGGGCACAGGAGCTAACAGACTAGAGAGAGCATTGCACAAGAAGGTAGGGGGAAGATCCTGCGTGTATTAGCAGTGTCATTATACAGCTGGGACTTGTAGTTCTACACTTACAAGTTGCTGTTGATTCTCCCAGCACTCAGGGCAGCTCTTGTATCCACTCCCTTAGCAGTGTCATTATACAGCTGGGACTTGTAGTTCTACACATACAACATGCTGCTGAGTCTCCCAGCAGGCAGACATGTCACTCAGGGCAGCTCTTGTAGCCACTCCCTTAGCAGAGCAGGGGGAGGGGCAGAGATTGTTTTTATTGCATGTAAACAAAGGGCCAGAAAAGAACCAGGGAAATGAGGAAATATATATTATTATTTTTTTTTTCATAAAACTTGCTTAGCTTAGTTATATATTGCTCCCCATCAGATTTTCAGTGGTATATATATTTTTTTTTTTCATAACTCGGACAACCCCTTTAATGGCCAACACAGGCTACTAACATACTGTAGATGTGAACAGAACCTAACATTAACTATTGTCTTAAAGCACTTTCAACATTTAGATTAAAATTATTAATACTTCCACTGAGAACCATACTGACATATTACTTTAACATATTTTTGTAAGGAAATTATACAATCCAACAAAAGCTCCAAGAAACTAAGCTGAATGCATTAAATCGTATCACTACTGAATATGTCTGTTTCAATTTACTTGGAACCTGGCAAGTTAACAAGATGGCTGTAGACAAGATAGACAGATAGGGAAATTGATGGTAATGATGATAGTGAATGTGGTGTCAGGAAGAAAGAAGTGTGTGTACAAGGGAGATGAACATGTTTTTATAATGCATATCTTATTGTCTTATTTACATCTTTGTAATGAGCTTTATCTTACTTTTCTAGACTGTCGTATAAGTGGCCCTCTGCTCACATACATTTCCTCAGTCCCTTTAAATTAATAGAATGAATTAACAGTCAAGTGCTTTTCCCCAATTATTTATTTTTTGATCTATAGTTCACTAGAGAGAGACTTTCTGGTTTAAGCATTCAGATTTACATAGGTGTACAGTAGCTCAAGGCTTTGTTAAAAAACCTGGTGTAATTCCTGCAGGTGCTCATGGCCAGCACTAGGTTGCTTGATGCTGTTTGAGGAAATTTCTATTGTCACAGTTCCTGGATGGTGGACCATAGAGTGTCCACATAGCACTACCCAATAAATTAGCTTCATCCTTTGTATTTCTCTTTCCATATGTTTAGGATTGCAACCTCTGGATGCACAGACCATTAGGCCAAGTTGTGCCTATTCAAGGGGTTGGCCACTATATAAATACTTTCCACTATATAGTGGGAGATAGGGTAAAAAAGAGTTTCCTAATATACTTTATTTAAAAAATCTGAATGGTAATGGTTTAATAATGAGCCCCTCCCCCTCAGCCCCGCTCTGCAAGCAGCCAGTTTGTCCATGGCTGCACGCGACATGCAGGAGCTTCAGAGAAAGCTTGTCCATGGCTTTATTCTAACTGCACATGCGCTGCTTTTCCTAATAAGAGCAGCTCATGCCCAGTCTGCCCCTGCCACTGACGCGCTCCCTGCTCTGTCTGTCTCTACAATCGGCTTATTCCTGTCAGAGTTCGGAGCGGGAAGAAAAGTAAGAGCACGTCTGATCCCCGACACGCTCTTACTTTTCTTCCCGCTCCGAACTCTGACAGGAATAAGCCGATTGTAGAGACAGAGTCGGAGCAGGGAGCGTGTCAGTGGCAGTGGCATGGATTTTTTTTAATGAAGTATATTAGGAAACTCATTTTTACCCTACCTCCCAATATATAGTGGCAAGCAGGGTGGATAAAAATCAATGATTTTTTTTTTTTTATCAAAAAAATCTTTTTTATTATTTATTTAAATCATATTCTTTTTATTTAAATCAGATTTTTTTTATTTAAATCACATTTTTTTATTTAAATTGATTTTTTTATATAAAATGCTTTTTGAGGAAAATATATTACCACCGAAAGGTTATTCCATCATGAAATAAAGATTTGTTTTTTAATTATGTAGAATAAGGCTGTATATGTTTAATTTTTTTGGTAAATAAATTCCATTAATCCATTCACAATGTCATGCTCTTCCAGAGGTTTTTGTAAGATTATTGGGCAGCTTTTCAGCCTGCAAGATATTATCACAGATGCTTGGTTTACTTTTGCAGTTCTCAAAACTGAATTTGACTCAGCAGAGATCACATGCCTCTTCTTCACAGCAAAAATGTTATAACATGAACAGAGTTGAGAAAAAAACCTTAATCCTAACTTCTACAAACCTATGAATGCA
Organism: Bufo bufo; assembly: GCF_905171765.1. Classification (NCBI taxonomy): domain Eukaryota; kingdom Metazoa; phylum Chordata; class Amphibia; order Anura; family Bufonidae; genus Bufo; species Bufo bufo. The sequence goes on from NC_053389.1 coordinate 211,664,727, forward strand.
GAATCAACCTAATCAAACTAATTTGAAAAGTTGTTATTATATTATCTACTTGCATATTATAAGTTATACCACCAAGAATTAGTCTTTATGTAGAAAACTATGACTAAAATCAAGCCTTACTCACTAGTGATTTAAATCGTGATTTAAATCAGTTTGATTTAAATCAAATCCACCCTGGTGGCAAGTACTTATATAGTGGCCAACCCCTTTCAGTGTAGACACTGTGCAATTGTACAGGTCACACTCCCCTAAAGCCTGCACTGTATGTACTATTTATAACACTGGTATCACATATGTGGCACAGAACTCTCTGGATATTCCCATTTGGATTCTTACCATATGCATATGTCTGATAAGTGCAGGTCGCTCCATTTAAAGAATAGGATCTTATACACTGCAGTGAATGGAGAGATGGGTCTCTTCATCCGCTGCTATGGGAAAAAAGCCAAGCACACTTATCTGGCTGTTTTTAGAAATCCCATAGCAATGAATTTAATGAGAGATGGGTCCCGTGTTGACATAGGAGTGGGCAACATAGGTATCTGTCAGACATTTATGACACACCCAGTGAATATAAAAAAATATAATAGGACAGCACCACTTACTGGAACAAATAGTCCCTGATATGGCGGCGGTGCTCGTGGCGTTAGGGACCCCGCAAATGTAGAGAAATCTTCAGGGAAGTCACGGCACTCTCATACTTAAATCAAAACTTAGTGTTTAATCACACCGAAAGATACAGCAACGTTTCGACACACAGGTCTTTCTTTCTTTATGTAGCTTGAGAAAGACCTGTGTGTCGAAACGTTGAAACGTTGCTGAATCTTTCGGTGTGATTAAACACTAAGTTTTGATCAAGTATGAGAGTGCCGTGACTTCCCTGAAGCTTTCTCTACACCCAGTGAATATGCCATAAATGTTCAGATAGGAATGCACCTTTAAAGGGACACTGACAGGCCCAAAAAGCATATTTAGGTATATATATGACAGTACAGGTCTTATAAAGTGTATTAGAATCATCTAAGTATCCCCCCCTGTCCACCTTATAAATACAGTAATGTGAAGTTTTATAACCTGCTGGAATCGGGTTCAATCTGCCCAAGGGGCGGTGTTTCATCTCCACTTGCGCCCAGCCAGCCTCGCCCCAACTGCCGTTTGAAGCGCCGCCCAGCTCATCAATATTCACTTCACTGGGCGGCTACTAGTGTCCCCGGCCATCTTCAGCGCATGCGCCCGGCACCCTCACTGGCCGGGATTGCATCGCGCCTGCGCACAGTCGATTCTCAGAGGCCGATGCAGCCTCTGCTTTATGAGCATGCGCCGGGCACAGTTCAGAGCAGCGCTTCAGAGTAGCCTCCCAGTGAAGTGAATATTGATGAGCTGGGCGGCGCTTCAAAACGGCAGTTGGGGCGAGGCTGGCTGGGCGCAAGTGGAGATGAAACACCGCCCCTTGGGCAGATTGAACACGATTCAAGCAGGTTATAAAACTTCATTTTACTGTATTTATAAGGTGGACAGGGGGGATACTTAGATGATTTTAATACACTTTATAAGACCTGTACTGTCATATATATACCTAAATATGCTTTTTGGGCCTGTCAGTGTCCCTTTAAGTTCCATTTATCAAACAAAATGTTTAAAAAGTCTTAATAATTGTCTTAATCTTACTCTAGAAAAAGCGTAGGAGGTGTAAGAGTAACATCTCAAGGCAGAAGTGTTGGTCCAAAGCACAGCAACAGAAACTCCTGCAAAACTGACTTCAAAAATTCCCCTCATGAGAACCTTCCCCACTAATCGGAATTGTGGTACATTTAGTAAATCCCACCTATTGAAACAAATCAGCTTTATATACATATGACTAGGCAAACACTAAGGAAGCTTATATTTCTAAAATAAGGCATACAACATTGAGGTGTTCTTGTTTTTCTTGTCTGTCATATGAATTGATTACATTATGCAGAAGACAATATCTGCCTCCAGACATTTGTATAACAGTTATCTGGCAACCTATCATTTAGACAATGTGGTCAGATTAATTACCTTTTTTAGTCACATTGCAATTGCAATTTTTGCTGAATTTTGGTATATTACTCAATCAACCATGAGGGCCCTAGATTAGGATTCCTCATGCAGAACCATGTTGCTAATATTTACGGAGACTGGTGTGATCTCTTAACAGATATTTCAAGAACATCTCCTGGGGAGGAAAGGACTTCTCATTTAATGAAGATGGTTACCTCATCAATCCTTCGCTTGTGGTGATTGCTCTCAACAAGGAGAGGAGCTGGGAAGTGGTGAGTGCCTGTGGTTTTAGTAGCACTGAACTTAAGTTTTATGTGAACTGGTTGTTCAGTATTTCTCTTCAAATCTTCATATTAGGTGTTCCTTGTTCATGTTGTTTTGTTTTTATAGTACATGTTTTCCTGTTGCCAACAATATGATTTATAAAAATAAAGATTGGTGGGGGTCAACATGGTACATTGACCAAGCCAAACTGACTGATAATTTAAAGGAGATGTTTAGCGGGTAGCATTTTTAATAAAAGGATCAAGATGGTTTACAAAAATAAAAATAAAAAACCTACTCACCTCACTAATTTCTGGCAGCTCCTACTCCAATACTTTCAGGGTCCCCCATTGGTTGACTGAGCAGTCACATTGCCTGTGTCGGACAAGACCAGGTAGGACTGGCTGTGGACCTTGGACCTTGTGGACCTTGGAAACATCGGCACTTGGTAGTGCAGAAAAAAATTAGTTGGTATGACTTCTTTTACTGTTTAAATACATTCTAAGCAATCCATAAAATTTAGTTTTAAAGATTTTAAGATTGGCAAGACTAGGGATGATGTCACACTTGTAACTCTTTCAATTTCATTTGATATCATTGAGTTTTCCCTTCTCCCACCTGTGCTAAAATTTGTTGATCATTTACAGTTGCCCAGAGGCCCCTGACTCTAGTAATTTATGCAAGTTCAAATGTTCTCAAGGACAGCCTATCATCACCAGCCATGTTAAATGAGAATGGTAGGAATTGACTCATAAAAGTGATATGTAGTGTTTCAGCAGTGCTTGTTCACATTATCTAGACATAAGTACAAAACTGCCAAATGTTGTTAATATGATTCATAGGCAATGTTACGATTTTAGTGCATAAAACAAGTTATATTTTTCAAACATCTATTTGCGCCACTAACATAATTGAGGCTGGATTTAGACTGAAAGCTATGTTTCCTTACAGTCTAGGAAAAGACAACACGTTCTTAAGCAGGGAAGGTTATTGAGCATTACCTCTATTTTCACTGGCTTCTTACCATGCTCCTGCTCCCTATGTTCCCACCTGTGTATTTGCTCTGTGTTTCCTGTCACTTCTCTTTTCTGTCATATGTTCACTTAGGTCCTGCTTGTATTTTTCTTAAAGGGGTTATACCACAATTAATATAAGAAATGAAAATCAGAGATCATACAGTGCATGACTGACTATCTCTAAAAAAAAAGCTAGATCCAACCTTGAACATGGATCCAGAGATCTCCCCATTTATTGCTCTAATTACTCTGGTGGATTCATTTCAAGCTGGTGGCTCAGGGGTTGTGTCCTTTCTCAGGGATTTGTCCTTACTCAGGGGCATGTCCTTTCTTAAGTTGCATGTCCTTTTCCTGCAGCTCTCTCCCTGTCAGAACTCAGGGGATGTTTCCTGTCTGCTGTAGTTACCTCCCTGTAAAAACTTCCAGCAGTAGACATGGCTAGTGGCTGTTGAAGATGGAAACTAAGCAATTGCGTCCTCCTCAGCGATGTTACTAAGGAGCACAGAGAAATAAGGAAAAGAAAAAGGAAACTGTAGGTGGATCTGTACAGATTCCTGAAACACGAGCCTTGGTTCTGACTCCCCTGACTTTTAGTTGTGACTGCCCCTTGAAATGATTCCTGCCTTTGTCTCACAGTTGAATTCTTGGTTCTATGTCTAAGTCTACTTTTCAGTCTTGAATCCATGCTGTGTTCTCTACACTGACTCCAGTATTTCATTCTACCCTTTATGGGCAGCTCAGAGACTATTTAGAGAACAACGATCTGTGGGTGTTCACGGTGAATCATACAGACACCCTTTTGCAGATACATTAGCTAGCACCAATTCAAGTCTACAAGGTATAGATTGCTAAGGCCTCATGCACACGACCGTATTTTTTTGCGGTCCGCAAAACGGGGTTCCGTTTTTCCGTCATCCGTGACCGTTTTTTCGTCCGTGGGTCTTCCTTGATTTTTGGAGGATCCACGGACATGAAAAAAAAAGTCGTTTTGGTGTCCGCCTGGCCGTGCGGAGCCAAACGGATCCGTCCTGAATTACAATGCAAGTCAATGGGGACGGATTTGACGTTAACACAATATGGTGCAATTTCAAACGGATCCGTCCCCCATTGACTTTCAATGTAAAGTCAGGAGTTAATATACCATCGGATCGGAGTTTTCTCCAATCCGATGGTATATTTTAACTTGAAGCGTCCCCATCACCATGGGAACGCCTCTATGTTAGAATATACCGTCGGATTGGAGTTACATCGTGAAACTCAAATCCGACAGTATATTCTAACACAGAGGCGTTCCCATGGTGATGGGGACGCTTCAGGTTAGAATATACTAAAAGAACTGTGTACATGACTGCCCCCTGCTGCCTGGCAGGTGCTGCCAGGCAGCAGGGGGCAGCCCCCCCCTGTAGTTAACACATTGGTGGCCAGTGTGGCCGGGCCCCCCCTCCATCCCCTGTAGTTAACTCATTGGTGGCCAGTGCGGCCGGCCCCCCCTCCCCTGTAGTTAACTCATTGGTGGCCAGTGGGCCCCCCCTCCCCTGTAGTTAACTCATTGGTGGCCAGTGAGCCCCCCCTCCCCTGTAGTTAACTCATTGGTGGCCAGTGGCCCCCCCTCCCCTGTAGTTAACTCATTGGTAGCCAGTGGGCCCCCCTCCCTGTAGTTAACTCATTGGTGGCCAGTGTGGCTGGCCCCCCTCCCTCCCCTGTAGTTAACTTGTTGGTGGCCAGTGGGCCCCCCCCTCCCTCCCCCTCCTAATTAAAATCTCCCCCCTATCATTGGTGGCAGCGCAGTGTACCGATCGGAGTCCCAGTTTAATCGCTGGGGCTCCGATCGGTAACCATGACCTGTCACTTACCAGTAGGAGGAGCTCCCGGCCGGACCTGTCACTTACCAGTAGGAGGAGCTCCCGACCGGACGCAGACCATCGCAGCTCGCAGGTAAGTATAATGGTTCTACAAATTGCTAAGTAACCATGGCAACTGGGACTGCAGTAGCGTCCTGGTTGCCATGGTTACCGATCGGAGCCCCAGCGATTAAACTGGGACTCCGATCGGTACACTCCGCTGCCACCAATGATGGGGGGAGATTTTAATTAGGAGGGGGAGGGAGGGGAGAAGGCCCACTGGCCACCAACGAGTTAACTACAGGGGAGGGAGGGGGGCCGGCCGCACTGGCCACCAATGAGTTAACTAGAGGGGAGGGGGGGGCCCACTGGCCACCAATGAGTTAACTACATGGGAGGGGGGCCCACTGGCCACCAATGAGTTAACTACAGGGGAGGGGGGCCCACTGGCCACCAATGAGTTAACTACAGGGGAGGGGGGGGGGGCGGCCGCACTGGCCACCAATGAGTTAACTACAGGGGAGGGAGGGGGGGGGCCGGCCACACTGGCCACCAATGTGTTAACTACAGGGGGGGGCTGCCCCCTGCTGCCTGGCAGCACCTTACAGGCAGCAGGGGGCAGTCATGTACACAGTTCTGTTAGTATATTCTAACCTGAAGCGTCCCCATCACCATGGGAATGCCTCTGTGTTAGAATATACTGTCGGTTCTGAGTTTTCACAAAGTGAAAACTCAGCTTTGAAGAAGCTTTTATGCAGACGGATCTTCGGATCCGTCTGTATAAAAACTAACCTACGGCCACGGATCACGGACACGGATGCCAATCTTGTGTGCATCCGTGTTCTTTCACTGACCCATTGACTTGAATGGGTCCGTGAACCGTTGGCCGTGAAAAAAATAGGACAGGTCATATTTTTTTTGCGGCCAGGAAACACGGATCACGGATGCGGCTGCAAAACGGTGCATTTTCTGATTTTTCCACAGACCCATTGAAAGTCAATGGGTCCGCGAAAAAAAACGGAAAACGGCTCAACTGCCACGGGTGCACACAACGGTCGTGTGCATGAGGCCTAAAGGGACACTTTTCTCAATGGCCCAGATTTACTAATCCTATAGATGGTGTAAATTTATACAGGCTGTCTAGACCTTCAAAGGATTTATCATAGTGGCTCAGACTGAATGATAAATACGGTGCAGGGGTAGACACTTCTGTGTGACTCTATACCACATACTGTATTGTTTGGTTTAGTTTGAAGCAAAATGGTGCATCTTAGGCCACATCCCTTTCCTACAAAGCTCCACCTAATTCCTGTTAAGCCTGTGTCCCTTTCAAACAAATCAGTACAAAGTGTACAACCACTAATTGTGTCAAATAGTGCCAAAAATTGTACAAATTTGCCCAACTTTTACACAAATGTTAGGCTACTTTCACACTAGCGTTCGGAGCGGGTCCGTCTGATGTTTCATCAGACGGATCCGCTCCTATAATGCAGACGTTTGCATCCGTTCAGAACGGATCCGTCTGCATTATAACTTAGAAAAATTTCTAAGTGTGAAAGTAGCCTGAACGGATCCGTCCAGACTTTACATTGAAAGTCAATGGGGGACGGATCCGTTTGAAGATTGAGCCATATAGTGTCATCTTCAAACGGATCCGTCCCCATTGACTTACATTGTAAGTCTGGACGGATCCGCTTGCCTCCGCACGGCCAGGCGGACACCTGAACGCTGCAAGCAGCGTTCAGGTGTTCGCTCACTGAGCGGAGCGGAGGCTGAACGCTGGCAGACTGATGCATTCTCAGCGGATCCGCGTCCACTCAGAATGCATTAGGGCTGGACGGCTGCGTTCGGGGCCGCTTGTGAGCCCCTTCAAACGGAGCTCACAAGCGGACACCCGAACGCAGGTGTGAAAGTAGCCTAAGGCATATTAGTAAATCTGGTCCGATAATCACAAAAACCAAGCTTGTTTAGCGTTTTTGGCTATCTCTTTTTTATTTAGAAAATGTCCATCTGTAGCAGTCAGAACAGAGGTAAAACTCCGCATAGATTGGTGATCTGTTGTCAGTTTACTGCTGCTGTGAGGAGAATATGTTTTCTGCAGGGTAATGTTCATAATAAAAGTAGATTGAGAATGAAGATAACACTATGACAGCTCTTTATAGGCTTAGATGAAAAAGATCACAGAAGAACATTGCAATTGTTTAGTATAATGTGTGATGCTCTAATTTAGTCCCTACAGGGGGTCTTTCTCTGGTCTGACTGTAAAATTTGAAGGGAATGTGTCATAAGAAAATGACCTACTATTTAGTTCATGTTTTCATGTTTAGTATATTTAAAAAACATTTTTTTTGGCACTATCGATATTTAAACAAAAACCATAAAATCTTGTTTTCACACTGGCCACTAAGGGCTGCTGTCAATGGAGGAGACAGCCACTATTGCATGTAACAAACCCCTCACAAAATGGGGAGGAGCGATCACTAATGCCATTGCTCATCCACATACAGAGTCATTATGTGGCGGCAGCAGAGGGTGATTAGATGGCACAATCTGCTGCCAGCGAACGATGATTTTTTACCCTGCATAAAAAATGGGATTGCTCGAGGAACAAGCACCAGCAGATCATCGCTAACGAGCGTTCCTACAAATGCTTGTGATCTGGCCGACCTTCAATCAATGTAATACTGGCCTAAGCTTAATAATAGGCGTCACTTCTTCGTCTGTACAGATCAATTTACTGCATTTAACTGCTTATCTATACACAGAGGTGATATCATTACACGCAGGATTAAAATGACAGATAAGACTGATCCACCAGGTGATTGTCAAAGCTTATCTGTTCTTTCCTTGTACCTCTACATAGGTCACAGAGCATGTCTAGAAAACTGTCCCATATAAGTCAAGGAGGTCCTCTCCTGACCATTGTGTCTGTGGCCCATGGGGCTGCCATAAAACAATTTTCTTAATGCTGTCTAAATGCTGTTAAGAACAAGGCAAGATGGAAGCCCTCATAATTAGAGATGAGTGAATTTTTCAAAAATTTGATTCGGCCGGTTCGCCAAATGTGTGGGAAACATTCGCTAAGATCCTAATTTATTTGCGGTGAATCGTGTTAAAAAAGGTAAATCCACACGGATGTTCATCTTTATTGGTCTTCAAAATAAAATCACGTGCAGCATATATCTACACCCACCACCGTGGACGGTTAACATGTTTCGGACCTTATATGGTCCTTAATCATAACCTGTTCATAGTGAGTGTCCACAGGAGTATACACTCACCTAAAGAATTATTAGGAACACCTGTTCTATTTTTCATTAATGCAATTATCTAGTCAACCAATCACATGGCAGTTGCTTCAATGCATTTAGGGGTGTGGTCCTGGTCAAGACAATCTCCTGAACTCCAAACTGAATGTCAGAATGGGAAAGAAAGGTGATTTAAGCAATTTTGAGCGTGGCATGGTTGTTGGTGCCAGACGGGCCGGAGTATTTCACAATCTGCTCAGTTACTGGGATTTTCACGCACAACCATTTCTAGGGTTTACAAAGAATGGTGTGAAAAGGGAAAAACATCCAGTATGCGGCAGTCCTGTGGGCAAAAATGCCTTGTGGATGCTAGAGGTCAGAGGAGAATGGGCCGACTGATTCAAGCTGATAGAAGAGCAACATTGACTGAAATAACCACTCGTTACAACCGAGGTATGCAGCAAAGCATTTGTGAAGCCATAACACGCACAACCTTGAGGCGGATGGGCTACAACAGCAGAAGACCCCACCGGGTACCACTCATCTCCACTACAAATAGGAAAAAGAGGCTACAATTTGCACGAGCTCACCAAAATTGGACTGTTGAAGACTGGAAAAATGTTGCCTGGTCTGATGAGTCTCGATTTCTGTTGAGACATTCAAATGGTAGAGTCCGAATTTGGCATAAACAGAATGAGAACATGTATCCATCCTCTGATGGCTACTTCCAGCAGGATAATGCACCATGTCACAAAGCTCGAATCATTTCAAATTGGTTTCTTGAACATGACAATGAGTTCACTGTACTAAAATGGCCCCCACTGTCACCAGATCTCAACCCAATAGAGCATCTTTGGGATGTGGTGAAACGGGAGCTTTATGCCCTGGATGTGCATCCCTCAAATCTCCATCAACTGCAAGATGCTATCCTATCAATATGGGCCAACATTTCTAAAGAATGCTATCAGCACCTTGTTGAATCAATGCCACGTAGAATTAAGGCAGTTCTGAAGGCAAAAGGGGGTCCAACACAGTATTAGTATGGTGTTCCTAATAATTCTTTAGGTGAGTGTATATCTCCCCCTCATTGGGTGGATAGGGTATAGAGGTTCCACCCGTCCTGGAGGCACACCCTTAGGCCCCTTTCACACGGGCGTTGCGGGAAAATGTGCGGGTGCGTTGCGGGAACACCCGCGATTTTTCCGCACGAGTGCAAAACATTGTAATGCGTTTTTCACTCGCGTGAGAAAAATCGCGCGTGTTTGGTACCTAAACCCAAACTTCTTCACAGAAGTTCGGGCTTGGGATCGGTGTTCTGTAAATAGTATTATTTTCCCTTATAACATGGTTGTAAGGGAAAATAATAGCATTCTGAATACAGAATGCATAGTAAAACATCGCTGGAGGGGTTAATAAAATAAAATAAAAAATTTAACTCACCTTAGTCCACTTGTTCGCGGCCCGGCATCTCCTTCTGGCTTCATCTGATCTCTGTGCAGCAACAGGACCTTTGGTGAGTCATTTCGGTCATCACATGATCCATCACATGATCTTTTACCATGGTGATGGATCATGTGATGACCGGAATGACGTCACCAAAGGTCCTGTTGCTGCACAGAGATCAGATGAAGCCAGAAGGAGATGCCGGGCTACGTGAACAAGTGGATTAAAGTGAGATAAATTTAATTTTATTTTTTTAACCCCTCCAGCGATGTTTTACTATGCATTTTGTATTCAGAATGCTATTGTTTTCCCTTATAACCATGTTATATAGGAAAATAATAATGATTGGGTCCCCATCCCGATCGTCTCCTAGCAACTGTGCGTGAAAATCGTGCCGCATCCGCACTTGCTTGCGGATGCTTGCGATTTTCACGCAACCCCATTCATTTCTATGGGGCCTACGTTACGTGAAAAACGCACAAAGAGGAGCATGCTGCGATTTTAATGCAACGCACAAGTGATGCGTGAAAATCACCGCTCATATGAACAGCCCCATAGAAATGAATGGGTCGGTATTCAGTGCGGGTGCAATGCGTTCACCTCCCGCATCGCATCCGCGCGGAATACTCGCTCGTGTGAAAGGGGCCTTAGGCTGAGTTCACACGGGCGAGATTTCCACGCGGGTGCAATGCGTGAGGTGAACGCATTGCACCCGCACTAAATCCGGACCCATTCACTTCTATGGGGCTGTGCACATGAGCGGTGATTTTCACGCATCACTTGTGCGTTGCGTGAAAATCGCAGCATGCTCTATATTGTGCGTTTATCACGTAACGTAGGCCCCATAAAAGTGAATGGGGCTGAGTGAAAATCGCAAGCATCCGCAATCAAGTGCGGATGCGGTGCGATTTTCACGCATGGTTGCTAGGAGACGATCGGGATGGAGACCCGATCATTATTATTTTCCCTTATAACATGGTTATAAGGGAAAATAATAGCATTCTGAATACATAATGCATAGTACAATAGAGCTGGAGGTTTTAAAAAAAAATAAAAAATTATTTAACTCACCTTAATCCACTTGCTCGCGCAGCCCGGCATCTCTTCTGTCTTCATCTTAGCTGTGTGCAGGAAAAGGACCATGGTAAAAGATCATGTGACGGACCATGTGATGACCGGAGTGACGTCACCACAGGTCCTTTTCCTGCACACAGCTAAGATAAAGACAGAAGAGAAGCCGGGCTGCGCGAGCAAGTGGATTAAGGTGTGTCTATTTTTATTTTTTATTTTTTTAACCCCTCCAGCGCTATTGTACTATGCATTCTGTATTCAGAATGCTATTATTTTCCCTTATAACCATGTTATAAGGGAAAATAATACAAGCTACAGAACACCGATCCCAAGGGTTTGGGTACCAAACATGCGTTTTGATGCGTTTTTCACGCGCGTGATAAAAAACTGAAGGGTTACAAAAAACATTTCTTAGCAACCATCATTGAAAAATGCATTGCATCCGCACCTGCTTGCAGATGCAATGCGTTTTTCACTGAAGACCCATTCACTTCTATGGTGCCAGGGCTGAGTGAAAAGGGCAGAATATAGAACGAGGAAATTCGCATTTGTTTGCGAATCAAATTTTTCCTTAAATTCGGATCAAATTCCTCTTCGTCTGATTTGATTCTCTCATCTCCACTCATAATCATGTTCAAGAAATAGAATAAAATTTGCAATCAGAAATTAAAAACAGGTTAGAAAAAATTGATATGGTTTTACTTGGCAGATAAACTTTTTGGTAACACATTTCCTTTAAGCTGTGCTAAAAGTCAAAACAAAGAAGAAGTTAAAGAGCCAAGACATGAAGTAGAATATATAGATTGACTTCAAAAAATTATTTGCAGAAAAACAATCACCTTTTTTTATAAAAAAAATACAAAAAACATTCATTTCTTTTTTAGTCATAGTAATTAGCACAATATGTAATTTTTGGGCTAAGCTATATGCATGTAGTATTCAAAAATTATATCATTGTTGCATTGTTTTGCTATTAAAGAGTGGAAACAGATATAAATAAAATGCCAAAGGAAAAATAAACCTAAAGGGCCCCCTTAGGCTAAGTGCACACGGCCGTGTTCCGCGGCCGAGAGCGGTCCGTGGTATGCCGGTCTGGATTCCTGTTCAGAGCAGGAGCGCACGGCGTCATTGGTTGCTATGACGCCGTGCACTTCATGCCGCCGCTGCACTACAGTAATACACTATACGAGTGTATTACTGTAGTGCAGCGGCGGCATGAAGCGCACGGCGTCATAGCAACCAATGACGCCGTGCGCTCCTGCTCTGAACAGGAATCCATCCTGGCATACCACGGACCGCTCTCGGGCACGGAACTCGGCCGTGTGCATTCGGCCTTATGCTTCCAGATATTTGATTATGGCAGTAAGTAGCCTGTTTAAAGGTGCTACCGATTACCTGATGAATGAGTAAAATGCTTGCTCATTGAGTAATAGAATGTTTGGTGTGGTTTCCTAAATTATTGTTTGTGAGCATTGTTTTGTGCTCTAAACAGCACTCTTCTGTCCACACACAATGCTTCTGTATGGGGATGAATAATGGCATTATTGATTGCTCCTCCACATACTTCTCATAATCCTCTTTTGGATGTCTGCAACAAAAACGGAGCCTGTGTGTACATGGACCTCCACTCAGTGGCGGGCTGGGATGGGGGGCAGGGAGGCAATTGCCCCCCAGGCTGCCCTAAAAAACCATCCGATGTGTTTGCGGTGGCGGCGGGCAGTAGGAGATGAGCGCTTCCATTGTGGAAGCGCTCATCTCCATATTCATCTGTATTGCCATCCTCAGGACAGCGATACAGATGCCTGTGCTGCGGCAGGGGAGGGGGAGAAGTCTCCCTTCCCTGTTCTTCTGATAGGCCGCAGGCACTAATGCCTGCAGCCTATCAGAGGCCGGCTTAGGCGGCGCGATGATGTCATTATCATTGCGCCACCTGAGCCGGGCAGCACACAGCGGGGGACACAGGCCGGAAGAGGCCTGCATCGCATCGCTGCTGATGGAGGTAAGTATTAGTGTTTTTTTGTTTTTTTTTTCTTTGCGGGGGGAGCAGGCACTATGGGGCATCTGGTGGCACTAAGGGTGCATTTTTTACTGGCACATTATGGGAGGCATTATAGGGGAGAGTGGCACTATGGGGCATTATTTGGGTACACTATGGGGGAGTGGAGCACAATTGGGGCATCTGGTGGCACTAAGAAGGGGCATTTTTTGTGGCACATTATGGGGGAGAGGAGCACTATAGGGGCATCTGCTGGGGGCACTAAGAAGGGGCATTTGTTACTGGCATATTATGGGGGACACTATGGGGAAGGGGGAGAGGAGCACTGTGAGGGCATTTACTGGGGCACTATATAGGGGTATTTTATACTGGCATACATTATAGGGACATTTGCTCAACTGTGGGCACTAAGCGGGGGTATTTAATGTACTGTCATATTATAGTGAGAATTATTACTACTAGGAGTTATTATGGAGAGCTTTACTACTACTGGGGGGCTATGAGGAACATGATTACTAGTATGGGCACTATAGGGGCATTATTACTACTAAGTGTGCTCTGGCAAATAATTATTTCTATTGGTGGGATTTTGGGGAGCACTGTTACTTTGGGGGGCACCCTGGCACAGTATCAGCTTAGCACAATTATTTTTGGGGGACATTATCTTTATACTATTATTGTCTGGGTGCAGTTATTTTTTAGAGCACTGTGTGCCAATAATTGTTGATGGGGGCACTATCTGTGTGGTAGTAGTATTCCCAGGGGTACTGTTTCTGCAGTATAGTATTGGGGGCATAGCGGGTACAGTATTGGGGGCACTATCTGTGTGGTAGTAGTATTTCCAGGGGGACTGTTTCTGCAGTATAGTATTGGGGGTGGCAGGAAAGGGTGTTCAGAAGATGTGAAGATGATTGAAATATGGGAAACTAATGTCTGTTTGTCAACCTCTGCAGACACAGGAGATGGCTGAAAAATCATCATGGCGGGGGCGGAGTCTGACTGCTGGCCTGAGCAGACGCATGTAAGAGAAGCTCCTCTTCATGCATTCCAGCATCCTGGTTTATATTGCACCATAACTCATCAAATTATGGGGAAAGTTGGCAGATACCTTCCTAAAGATAAGACCGACTCTCCGAAGCCGGACAGAGGTTCATCAGATATGGAGAAATACTTGCAAAAGAAGACCTCCGGTGCTGTGTGTGAGGCAGCTAAGATGGCGCCACATGAACCAGACGACTGGTCACAGGAAGCTGAAAGTGCCACCAGAGATCTAGAGGAAGGGCTGCAACCGGCAGGCATAGCCCCTATATCACAGAAATTTCTCCAACAGGCTCTCTCAGCAGCTATTGCCCCAGTACTAAATGAGCTCCAGGAGATAAAAGTAGATATTAAGCAAATAGGGCACCGAGTGGAGACGCTGGAGGGGAATCAAGCAGCCATAATTTCCTTTGCACGCACGCTAGGAGATAATACAGCAGCTTGCATGGAATCCCTGGATAATGCCTTCTCACTCATCGAGGACCAGGAGAACCGCAGCAGGCGGAAAAATATTCGGCTGCGCGGTCTCCCAGAGCAGTTCCAGCACGAGGATTTACCTGAAGCAGCGGCGGCCATCTTTGCCAGTCTCCTGGGAGCAGAGAGCACGGAAGGAATTGAAATAGAGCGCATCCATCGGTCACTCAGACCAAAGCCAAAAGATGGTGAAAACCCTAGGGATGTCATCTGTGGCCTGCTGAAATACACAGATACAGCAGCCATACTGAGAGCGGCCAGAGAAAAGAAAAACCTCACTCATGAGGGCGCTACGATCCTGCTGTTTCAGGACTTGGCGCCAACGACGCTAAACAAAAGGAGAGCCCTCCGACCCCTGACGGACCATCTGAGGCACATCAAGATCCCATATAAATGGTTATTTCCTTTTGGTCTTACGTTTGCGGTCGGGGGCAGAAGATGCACCATCCGGGTTCCAGGAGACCTAGCCGCAGCTTGGGAGCTACTCCAGACCGATCCGTTAGACATTCCGTCCTGGCTGCCATCGTCTGAGGTCGGAGTCCCATTGCCGGACCTGCCAGGAGTACAGAGATGGTCCAAAGCAATGCCAAGAAGGAAGATTGGCCCTAGATCCAGGGACACATGAATATTGTGACTTAAGTGCTTGCCTTAAATTCACACTTGTTTAAGCCGTGAGTAATATATTGAGCGGAGGCGAATATATATATCTGTTTTATCAGTCCTGCAAGTATTGCTATGTTCTGTATATTTGCTGACAGGATGAAGTGGTGTGTGTTAACCAGATATATATGATCCGGTCACGCTCCTGTCTCGCTCCGGTTATACATGTCCCCATATATGTGGTTAAAATGTATTCAAGCTTGTATAATGAGTTATGTCATCCAGATTCTTAATTGTACTGCACCAGGTTAGCTGGATCTGCTGGTTACCTATGTTCTGTATAAGATCTGTAGGTCCCCCCCATATATCTTACATCAGGGGTAAACTAGCGCAGTCCTGGTGTCAGCGCAGTAGCTGGGTGGACGGCATACTGACTGTATGCTCCTTGTTAGGGGTTGTCAGATGTACCCACTCCAAGTTCTGTTATGTGGCCATGTTCCTAAGTTCTGTAAGGAATAATGGCCGGGTTCAGTTATACTCAGTTATGTACAGTTTTCAATCTCTTGTGCACAATATATTGGGCTGCTGTAGGAGGGTTAGGCACACATAAAAGATGTCGCTGATTAAATGTACATCCTTTAACGTAAGGGGGTTCAATACTCCACAAAAAAGATCACAAGTCATTCGTTTGCTACGGAAGTACCGCACAGACATATGCTTTTTTCAAGAGCTGCACTTCAGAACCACGAATGTCCCCACACTGCAGAAGGGATACTTTAATAATTGGTTCCTGAGCACTTTTGACAAAGCCAAAAGAGGGGTTGGTATTGCCATAGCAAAACGTATACCTTTTAAGATGACAGCCACCCAGACAGATGCTGAAGGTAGATTCATCTTGTTGAAAGGGTTAATAGGCACCCAACCTGTAACCTTAGCGAGTTTATATAGTCCCAACAGAGGTCAGAAAGAATGGATCTCTAAGACAGTGCAGGTACTTAAGGCTTTTGCTGAGGGGATCTGTATTGTAGGTGGAGACCTTAATGTGGCTCTGAATCCCAGTATGGACACCTCGGACGGATCCACTCAGCAAACACAGAGGACCTTGGGCTGCATTAATGCTCATATTGCTGATGCTAACTTAACTGATGCCTGGCGTCTGACGCATCCCACAGACAGGGACTACACCTTTTACTCTGCTGCACATAATGTCTACAAAAGACTAGATTATCTTCTGATATCAAATTCCTGCATAGACATGGTGGAGCAGACGGTGATCGACCCTATCACTATTTCTGATCATGCCCCTGTATCGATGGTTATACATATTGCCAGTCTACCCTCCCAGTGTAGGCAGTGGAGACTTAATGAAACCTTACTGGACAGAAGAGAGGCAGTAGAGGCCTTATCAAAGAAGCTGTCATGGTATTTTGCAGAAAACCTAACTCCAGAGATTTCCCAGACTATAGTGTGGGAGGCGCATAAATCTGTCATGAGAGGAGAATTTATAGCCCTGGGGTGTAAAATTAAAAGGGAGAGACAGCAAACACTTCATTCCTTACTCAAGCAGATTTCAGATCTTGAAGCCACTCATAAGAGGTCTAAAGCTCTGAAAATACAGCAAGAACTCCTCCTCCTGAGAACGAAACTGAAGGACCATCTAAACATTTGTCACGCCAAAGCGTATCAATATGCGCAGTTTCGGTTTTTTTCTCATGGGGACAGAGGTTCGAAGCTGATGTCTTCGCTTATAAAACAACGGAAAGATTCTATGTTTATCCCCAGCATAAAAGCTTCGGATGGCAAATTACTACATAGAACTATAGACATAGCGAAGGAATTTAAAAATTTCTATCAGGAGCTCTATGGGATAGATAAAAGCTCTATTAGCCCAGACCCAATAGCAAATTCTATGATGGAGGATTTTCTGTCTAACTTAAATTTACCTCAACTTAGTAGTGAAGAGGGATCCTCACTGATTGCTCCGGTAACAGAGGAAGAAGTAGGGAAAGTGCTGAAATCAATGCCCTTGGGAAAATGCCCAGGACCGGACGGAATTCCGGTAGGATATTACAAGAAATTTGCGGATATTTTATGTCCTCATCTCACAAATTGGTGCAACTCTCTCCTTACAGGTGGGCATCTTCCTGCTCAATCTTTAGAAGCTAATGTGACTATCCTGCCTAAACCTGGGAAAGACCACACGCTCTGCGGGAGTTACAGGCCCATATCTCTTCTGAACGTCGACGTAAAGGTTTGGGCCAAAATCTTGGCTACCAGACTTAGTTCCTTCCTTCCCAAACTGATCCACCCTGACCAAGCTGGTTTTGTACCAGGAAGGGAGGGGAACCATAACTCCTGCAGAGTCGTCACGGCAATCCAGTGGGCTAAGAAGCATAGTACTCCACTAATCCTTTTAAGTGTAGATGCGGAGAAGGCCTTCGACCGGGTTAAATGGAGCTTCATGGAGAGAACATTGCAGAGGTTTGGTATCCCTGATCAATTTCAGAAAGCCATTATGACTCTCTACACCAATCCGAGTGCTAAAATCAGAGTAAACGGCACCCTTTCACCTTCCTTCCCCATCTATAATGGCACCCGGCAAGGTTGTCCATTATCTCCTGCGCTATATATTTTAGTGATGGAGACCCTTCTCCAAGCCATTAGAGACCACCCTGGTATAAGAGGGGTTAGGGCCAAGAAAGACACAATTGAATATATTAACGTCGCCTATGCAGACGACCTCTTGGTGATGGTGTCCAACCCGGTCGAGGCCTTCCCGCATCTCCTCTCCTTATTTGAACTGTTCGGTGCGGTCTCTAATTACAAGGTAAATTACACTAAGTCGGAGGTTATGAATATTACAGCCCCATCAAAAAGTGTATCTTCCCTCAAAGCTACAACACCCTTTATTTGGCAGACTTCTCACATCACCTACCTGGGAATTAATATCCCGTCTAAACTGGAAAACATTTTCCAGCTGAATTATACCCCCCTTTTGTCCGATATACAAAGATTATTAGGATCTCTCCGCATCCCTTACACCTCCTGGATGGGGAGAAAGAATCTGCTGAAGGCCTTTGTGTTACCTAAGATATTATATGTCATGCAGATGCTGCCTGTCTTCCTTCCCTCCTCCTTTTTCACGCAGATCCGGAGATTATTTTCTACATATCTGTGGGGGGGGAGGGGAGCCAGGATAGCTTACAGTAGACTGATTCTGAGGAAGACTCAGGGTGGGTTTGCACTGCCGGATGTTCAGTTATACTATAGGGCAATCCACCTTAGACGCTGGATGCAGTTACATGCTTCTAACTGCTCAACGTTGGGTGGTGCCTTGGAGTTACTCCAACTCTCTCAACCACAAAGAGCAGCACTGTGGGGTCTGACTACCACATCTCTGCATAACCATACACTACTTAAAGGCACAAGTATGGTGATTAAGCAACTTAACAAAGATCGCGGATTGTTGGGTGCCCCCTCACCAGCCATGCCAGCAGAATTGGCCCCCTTTGCAGCAAGACCTACATTAGCAAGCACTTCCCCAGCGTGGAGTTCCCTGAGGGAGTTCACTATCAAAGAGTTTTTGGATGCTGCTCTAGGCAGTTTACCAGCTGACCATCCCATTCACCTAGCCATGCAGTCCTCTAACTTTCTGAGTTTGGCTGACTTTAAGGCAGTTAGTAAGACTCTAATAGATAAACAGATTCTTAAACAGGATCAAACATGGTTCGAGAAAATCCTGTCCTCCAGCTCGCCACACAGTAGATTGATCTCCCTATTCTATTTAGGCCTAAATGTACCCAAAGCTAATGACACTCCTCTGTTCTTGAAAACCTGGGAGTCAGAATTAAATAGGTCCTTCACTGAGACGGAGGTTCTTAGATTATATGCACACTCACACGGCTTCTCCAGGTGCGTCAAGGTACAAGAGCACTCTTTTAAAGTACTCACCCAATGGTACATGACACCGAAACAGTTGTTCCTCAGGGGTTTGAGTCCCAGTGATCAATGCTGGAGATGTAAGGATGGTGTGGGTACACTTTCACATATCTTTTGGTCCTGTCCGCTGATACAGCCGTTTTGGGCGACGGTATCTAAGACCATTAACTCTATTATACACAAGAGGATAACTTTGTCTCCTGAGTTGGTCCTTCTATGGTTACCCACCAAAGATCTTTCCCCTTCTAAGAATAGCTTAGCCACTCAACTGATTCAAGCGGCAAGGTTGATCATTCCACAAAGGTGGCTGAGTGTAGTTCCCCCCACTTTAACCCATTGGATGAATAAGGTAGACCATATACAGCGCCTGGAGGAACTAGCCAGCTGGGAGAGTAGATCTCATGAGAAGCATGCTAAAATGTGGAACCCTTGGTTGCGTTATCGCTTGTTACAGACATCAGCTACTCAATAAAGGTCATCTGACCCTTATGATCTGAACTACTTCATTTTACCTCCAACACCAGATTGCCTTATACTTCTACAAGATGTGCTCGGAGATTTACGTTACGGTTATGAATGTTTTTTGTGAGGCCGTTGCCTTGCTGTTCACCAATTAGATAAATTGTCCCTGTAAACCATGTGACCGACACAAGTACACACTAATGTATGTCCAAGGCGTGTCCCCACAAGGAACAACTAGGGCCTATCATATGGATGTTATGCTGTATTATCCTTGCCTCATGCTATATCTCTGGTCTGTTTAATTGCATTATTAATACTGCTTAGACATGTTCGGGGGATGTGCCTATCCACCCTGGTGCAGCAACGGTACATTCTTTTTGCCTTATCACTATGATGCAAGGTCACTGGTGTAACAACTTTTTGCTACTTTTCAATAAAAAGAAAATTGTCAAGAAAAATCATCATGGCGGTCTGGTCTAAATGGAGAAGATAAAGAAAGAGAACGTCTACAAAAAAGGTGACATCACTGGATGTAAGAGGTATAGGGCGCTATGTAGGAGAGGAGATGCTCCGGCTCCTCCCCCTGCCATTTGCAGAAGGAGGATTCAGAGCTGGGTGAGGACGGCCAAAGGGGGGCAGCAGGCCACGGGAAGATGGTGGGCGGGAACCCTGAGCAAGATCTGGGGAGGGAGGAGGAGCTTCCTTGCTGTTGTTTATTGTACTGTATAATGTGAAGCAGGCAGTGCAGCCAGGACATGCCTCCCCTCTCCGTATAATGTCTAGAGACAGGCCTCAAAAATAGAATTTCAGCTGTACAGTGTTTGTTGGGAGTGGCCTATTATATGTAGGAGGGGCTTTTACATAATGGGCGTGGCTAAAAATGGGCCACTTGACTGGATTTGCTCCCCAGGACTAAGGCTGCCAGTCCTCCCCTGTCTCCACTATCATAATTCTTTCTTGAATGGAATATGCCATGTTGGACATACACATAACACTGTGGCCCTCCACAAAGTGTATCACTCCACTGATAGAGAAGGATACAGGGAGTCATATATGTTTCTTACATTGCTGTGCTAAAATGAAAGCTGAGCTCTGATTGGTTGCTATGGGCAACAAACACAGTTTTACCATAAAATGATATTGAATGAGGCACAATAAGCATTATCCTGTACAAACTTCACAAGGGAAACAGAGGCAGAAGATTTTGTCTAACTCTATACCAAGTATTAGTTATCTTAGGCCTCTTGCACACGACCGTATGTATTTTGCGGTCCGTAAAAAATGGATCCGCAAAAAATATGGAACGGAACAGCTGGCCCTTCATAGAACAGTACTATCCTTGTCTGTAATGCAACATAATAGGACATGTTCTGTTTTTTTTTTGGAACGGACACACGGAAAAGGAATGGACACAGAGTACCTTCCGTTTTTTTTACCGGACCCATTGAAATTAATGGTTCTGTATACCGTTTCCGTTCCATTTTTTTGTGTTCCGTTTGCATTCCGTTTCTGTATTTCCGTTCCATTCAAAGATAGAACATGTCCTATTATTGCCTGAAAATCACATTCCGTGGCGCCATTTAAGTCAAGCCCATGCTTCCACAAAACCACACCCTTCCCTGTGAAGGGCTCATGCATGCTGCCATAGCCGTTTTTGCGGTTCGAAAATTGGGAATTCACAAAATACAGATACGAAATTGCAAATCCACAAAATATACGGATACCGGCCATGTGCATTCCGCATTTTTCTGAACGGAACGTCCTGCCCTCTATAGTAGAGTCCTATCCTTGTCTTTAAAATAGACAAGGATAGGACATATTCTATCTTTTTTTGCGGGGCTATGGAACCGACATACGACACCATGTGCTGTCCGCATCTTCTGAGGCCCCATTGAAGTGAATGAGTTCACATCCAGCCCGCAAAAAAAAATGCGGATCGTATGCAGACAAAAACGTGGTCGCGTACATGAGCCCTAAGACCCATCCCTTTCTCACACTAAGCATAGAAAAACGTTTTGTAAACCTAGATGGGCCAATTTACACCATGAATAGTGGCAGTAAAAACAGACCAAGTATTTTCACCCCCCCCCCCCCACCTTTATTTTTTTTTTCCTTTACTGAAGTTCTATTCTACGGTGAATACTGATATTGATTCTAGTCTATTACCTGGTGCTATGAGAACACAGTTCAAGCTTCTTTTCCCAATTAAAATGATGTCCTACTAAACCCTTAGCTGATCCAAATCACCTTTCACAGTCACCAAATGATTGTTTTTCCTTAGTAAAAAAAATCAAACTGTTATTTTCAGATTTCATTTTCACATACAATGGCGCTGTGCATTTTTGTTAACCTGCAACCTATGCTCTCGCCTTTTGCACTCCACGGCTCTGCTACAAACTGATATATCACCAGGCTGATCAAAGCTGACATTCACCCACGAAACATTTAAAACTGCATGACAGAGCCCTTTGCGTCATTAAAAGTGTAATTAGTTGCACATAGGCTGAGGAAACACAGTTATTTACCATGCTGGGATTTATTTTTTACCATGGGTACTATTTGTGGCCTTTTCAGAGCGCGGACAAAAGGACGAAAATAGAAGTGTTTAGAGCCATAAAGGCGTATAATCTGGTTATATGCAGAAATAAAGCTACCACATGGCTGAAAGTATGTGAAGACTTGAAAATGACTTCTGTGTACGCTTGTGCTCATTTTAAAATTATTGCCATTAAGAGTATATTCACCAACAGCAGAAAAGCTGCAAAAATTTTTGCTACTGAAAAGTCCATCCCATACATATGAATGAGGATATTTCTGCAGCATGTGCATGAATATCTGTGAGCTCCATTTGGATGAATAGGACTTTCAAAGAACTGCTGTGTGTGTGACTAGACCCTGGGATGGCTTATTGAAGATCTTGTTGCTTCAGCCTGGGTATGGCCACACGGTCAGGTTTTCTGAATGCCATTTTGGAAGCCAAAAACCGGAGTGAATTCAAAAAAGAAGAGAAGTACTAACTGTCCTTTAGGACTCTAGTCCTCAGGGCCCACCTAACGGTCAGGTTTTCAGGATTTCCTTAGTAATCAGCAGGTGGTATAATTAGTTTCGATGCATCAGGATTTTCCAGGTGTTCATTCTGTGGGATATTCTCAAATCATTACTGGTGACTGGAGTTGGGAACACTGCTTTAGGGTACAGCCAGGGTCAGCCTTAAAGGGGGGGGGGGGGCAAACTAGGCAATTGCCCAGAGACCCGATTCTCTAAGGGGCCCCATGCTTCAGTCCCGGCGGGACTCCAGAGTAGGGAATTAGGAGTCCCTGCTCTGACTCCATCTATGGATGTGTCCATATATGGAGTCAGTGTTATGAATATGAAAAGGGTATCCCCAAGCATAATCACTATGCTTGGGGACACACTGTGTATATGTAGTGACTGGGCGTCAGGGGCAATATGTGAGTGATGGTGGGCCGATGGGGGTAGTAGTTGTTTACGCAGTGTTTTGTAGAGCTCCCTGGGCCGGTGTGCAGTGAGTGGAAGGACAGCACCAGCTCCTTTGGACCACACTGTGTTGTCCAAGGACTCCCGCAAGATGGTGGTTGAGGTGCCCTTGGTGGAATGGTTTAAGGTGCCGTGGAGGCAGGGTCCCTGGTGTTCGTGACATCAGCACCGCTGGGTGCAAAGGAAGGTGGTAGAAAGGATGAGGAGTCAATGGTTGTGAATAACAGAACTTTTACTTGATCAACTGTAGTCAGTACAGTTCATCTATATATTCCTTCCTATATCTGTCTTCACTATGTCCACACTCTAGCAGCCAGGTACTGGATATAATAACTTCTTACTTGTAATTAGCAATCCACAGGGCGGTCTACCTAACGGCAGGCAAAATCCTCTGCTCCATTATTTGTACAGGATGCTTTCATAAACTCTGGTCCACAATGTCCATAGAGGAATGTGGTAATGGACAACCAGGCGTATAGTCGCCCGGCTGTGTCCAGGTGCTTTTAGGCTTCTCCCGGTCACAGGTGCTGTGGAGTCCATAAGCTAATTCTGCTTCTCTCTCCACTAGACTTTCTCTATATCCATGAATTCACTCTGGTCTGTGCTAGGTAGCTGTAAGGCCTCTTTCACACGGGCATCGCGTGTGAGGGCCGGATAAGATGCGGGTGCACTGCGGGAAAATGCGCAATTTTTCTGCTCAAGTGCAAAGCGCTTTTATGTGTTTTGCACGCGCGTGAGAAAAATCTGCATGTTTGGTACCCAAACCCGAACCCAGACTTCTTCACAGAAGTTCGGGTTTGGGTTAGGTGTTGTGTAGGTTTTATTATTTTCCCTTATAACATGGTGATGGATCATGTGACGGACCATGTGATGAGAGCAGTGACGTCACCACAGGTCCTTTTCCTCCTGGGCAATCTTGTGCGCGGTGATATATGACATCATCACGCACTGCACAAGATTTTGTGTGGGATCTTCAATCAAGATGGCCACAGTGACATCTTCTCACTCAAATGGATAATGTGAGTAAAAAGATTTTTTATCTCAGATGCCGCGATCAGCGATGAATGCAGCATCTGAGGGGTTCAATGACAGTGTGCAATCAAAGTAATTAGTTACAAAGCAAATTGTGACATTTTCTTTGTGAAATTCAGCGAAGCAGCTAAATCTAATTTTGATAAACTTTGCTCATCTGTACTTACACCTATACACTCTGTCACAAAGGGTATTATTCGATGTTGTGCTCTGCCTATTTTTTTATTTAGTGCCACATAATTTATATTCAGTAAGGATGATGTTTTTTTTTACTGTTTATCGAGGACGCTTACCATTTTACTTTACCTATGTAAAATGAGAATGTTCTGCTAATCAAAGGGAATCTGTCAACTCCGAAACAACCCCCAAACTAGATTAAGCAGTGTATAGTGTAAGTAATGAGTCCGGTTATATAATTTTTATCTTCATATTCACTTTCATTACGACACTGTGCTCCGACAAACCAGCAGTAAAATGCATTGAGAGGACTCATGAGCTCATGCACATAATGGAGAGAACTTTTTTTTTTTTTTTTCTAGTGTAATGCTTTAGTTTAAATGTCAGTTCTTGTTCCTCTGTCCATGGCATCTAGGATTGCCCCAGACAACATTTCATTGTATTGTACATTGTATTCATTGTATTGTACAGTGACAATAAAGGCATCTTATCTTATCTTATCTTAAACAGAAGTTCTCTCAATGCATTTTACTGTTGGTTTGTGGGAGCTTATTCTAGTTTGGGGGAAGGGGGTGACCACTGGCAGATCCAGGGGGGGGACAACGGGGCAATTGCACCCCACCCCCCCGACCTGGTGGCACGGCCCTGGTGAAAAGTGGGGGTGGCAGGGCACAGGGAGATGAGCGCTTCCATTGTGGAAGCGCTCATCTCCACAGTCATCTGTATCGCTGTCCTCAGGACAGTGATACAGATGGCTGTGCTGCTGCGGGGCAGGGGAGGGAGAGGCGTGTCCCTTCCATGTTCCTCCGGAAGCCTATCAGAGGCCGGTGCAGGTGGCGCGATGAAGTCATCGTGCCGCCTGAGCCGTACAGCGCGGGACACAGGCCGGAAGAGGCCTGCATTGCATCGCTGACATGGAGGTAAGTATAACAGTTTTTTTATTTTTTAGATGTACAATACTTTTACTGGCACATGATTTGGGGAGCTTTTGTTACTGGCACGTGATGGGGGCTCTTGTTACTGGCACATGATTGGGGGGGCTCTTGTTACTGGCACGTGATGGGGGGCTCTTATTACTGGCACATGATGGAGGGGTGCTCTTATTACTGGCACATGATGGAGGGGTGCTCTTATTACTGGCGTATGAAGGCAGGTGCTCTTGTTACTGGCACATAATGGGGGGGGGCTCTTGTTACTGGCACATGATTGCATGCTCTTGCTACTGGCACATGATTGGGGGGGTTCTTGTTACTGGCACATGCTTGGGGGGGGGGGCTCTTGTTACTGGCACATGATTGGGGGGCTCTTGTTACTGGCACATTATTGGGGGGCTCTTGTTACTGGCACATGATTGGGGGGCTCTTGTTACTCTTGTTACTGGCACATGATGTGGGGGCTCTTAATCCTGGCACATGATGGGGGGCGCTCTTATTACTGGCACATTATGAGGGGGGCTCTCTTGTTACTGGCACATAATGGGTGGTGCTCTTGTTACTGGCACATGATGGGGGGGTGCTCTTGTATTAGCACATGATTGGGGGGGTTGTTACTGGCACATCATTGGGGAACTCTTGTTACTGGCACATGATTGCATGCTCTTGCTACTGGCACATGATTGGGGGGGTTCTTGTTACTGGCACATGCTTGGGGGGGGCTCTTGTTACTGGCACATGATTGGGGGGCTCTTGTTACTGGCACATGATTGGGGGCACTTATTACTGGCACATTATTGGGTGGCACTATGGGGGCACTTCTTACTGGCACATTATTGGTGGGCACTATAGGTGCATCTACTGAGGACACAAAGAAGTGGTATCTTATATGGGGGCTCTGTATAGAGGCATTTTATACTGGGACACATTATGGTGGAAGGGGGAGAGGAGTACTATGGGGTCATCTATGGGGGGCTCTAAGAAAGGGAATTTTATACTTGCAAATTATGGGGGACACTGAGGGCATCTACTGGGGAAGTATATATTGGCCATTTTATACTTGTACATTATGGGGGGCACTAGGAGGAAGGGGGGAGAGGAGCACTATGGGGGCATATACTGGGGGCACTATATAGGGCTATTTTATACTGGCACATTATGGGAGCACTATGGGGACATTAGCTCAACTGGGGGCATTACAAGGGGGTATTTTTTGCACTGTCACATTATAAGGAGAATTATTTCTAATGGGGGGGCATTATGATAGGCTTTATTACTCCCCCATGGTATGACTACCTAGTAGCAGCACCAGCCTCTCCCTGCTCTGTGACCCCTCTGCCCCTTCTCCAAATCCTTATTATAAAATCTTTCTCATTAGGATAAAACACAAAATCAGCTCCACCTAGCCCCCCAGCCAAAGTGTTGAAGTGGTGTCCGAGATCCCCAAGGGCCAAGCCAAGTAATTGTAAGTTTTCATGTGAAATATGTTTATATTATACACATATAGCATAAACTGTGCCATACAATATACAGTATACCTCTACACTGTGTAGTCTGTTCTATAACTATAAGCACCATTGTTTTGTGGCGGCGGACAGAAAATAATCTGGAAGTGCCCCTCCCGAGACCAGGCTCTGGATCCGCCACTGGGAGTGGCAGACTCCCTTTAAAACTATATATAAATTTTATTATAATGACATTTTTGTTTTCTGTTTTCCCTTTTAAGGCTACTTTCACACTAGCGTTCGGCTCACAAGCGGCCCCGAACGGATCCGTACTGACCCAATGCATTCTGAGTGGATGCGGATCCGCTCAGAATGCATCAGTCTGGCACCATTTGTCCTCCGCTCCGCTCAGCAGGCGGACCCCTGAACGCAGCTTGCAGCGTTCGGGTGTCCGCCTGGCCGTGCGGAGGCAAACGGATCCGTCCAGACTTACAATGTAAGTCAATGGGGACGGATCCGTTTGAAGATGACACAGTATGGCTCAATTTTCAAACGGATCCGTCCCCCATTGACTTTCAATGTAAAGTCAAAACGGATCCGTTTGCATTATCATGAACAAAAAAAAAAAAAAAAAAATTTTTTTTTTTTGTTCATGGTTATGCAAACGAATCCGTTCTGAACGGATGCAAGCGTTTGCATTATAGGAGCGGATCCGTCTGTGCAGACACCAGACGGATCCGCTCCTAACGCAAGTGTGAAAGTAGCCTTATGCTGAGCGATAGTGGCTGGCATACAGTATCGAGTAAGGTTGATGTTCAGCTCTATGCACACTACTCAAGTTGTTCTGCAGCAAACCATTTGTATGGAGCTTGTTCGGGCAAAGGGCAAAATCATTACTGTTTCTGACACAGAAAACAATGTTCTTCGTACTGTTATTAAGTTGCACAGACATTTTCTAAACTATCAATGTATGTTGGTAGTGTTAAAATGTACCTATCATTTCAACAAACTTTTGGTATGACATAGAGACATGTCAAAAGTTGTAACCAGTGTGGTCCAAAGCATAAACAAAAGACCCTAATTGGCCAGGATATATTAGTATAAAGAAAATCAATAGACAATGGCTATACAGATCCTGTTCTGGCCTCATATAAAATATAACCTTTATTATTTCATTTAAAAGTTGCCCTTGATAAGACACTCAGTTACTGTAGGTAATATGATAGTCAGTATGTTGTATATAAATGTACTGAAATTGCGATCAGTCGTCTAAGGGGTGTGAAACAGTGAGGGGTTGTGTCTGGCAACACAGGTATTTTATTCCCAACATGTGCGGCTGGGCTGGTTTCCAGCCAGGTGAGGTCAAATACTGGACCGGAGTTTAAAAGCCGATCCGGGTTTTGGCAGCACCTGGCTGTCCTTAAATAGGCAGCTGGGCTCAGCAGAGATGTCTCTGTTTTTGGGATCTGAGGCTTTGTGCCGTGCTGAAGGGCCAAGAGCCACATGCTGGGGAAACAGGCCCCGTAAAGCCTGCTTTGGACTAATGGAGGCAGAACTTGTGTTATATGAACTTTCCATTGTGTGTGACTTAACACCAAGACTGCAAAGTTATGTGCTGTTTTGTGTAATTGCCTCAAATGTAAATAAGTTAATAACTTGTATTTTGCCTCTGTACTGCGCCCGCTTACTCTATCTACCAGAGCAAAACTCCACAATTGGTGCAGGATTCGGGAAAGAGCAGTGAGGCTGGCATGAACGCCGATATTTTTGGTTTCTCCATTTTTCAGGCACGGTTGTATGTCGTACATTAAACCAGCTGTATTACAACCAGTGCCGCACGACAAAATGGAGGCTGTTGTGAAGGCCCTCATAGAGGCTAATCTGCAGCAGCGAGAGACAAACCTGCAGAAATGTTAGGCTAATAATCAGCAGTAGGAGACTTACCAGTTGCTGCTACAACACGTGATGGCTTTGCAGACAGCAGGACCAACCCTGAGCGTCCACGATGCCCAGAAAGCAGTCCGTGCTGCGATTCCTAAGATGACCCCCACAGACGACATCGAAAACTACCTGGCGATGTATAAGAAAGTGGCCATCAGGGAAAAGCTACCCCGTCACCAGTGGGCTGAGATCGTCGCTCCATTCCTGGCATCCGATTCCCAGCGGGTGTATTTTGACTTGCCGGACAATCAAGCGGCCAACTACCAAAAAGTAAACAGTGAGATTTTTGGCAAGATTGGGGGTGAATGTGTTGGTCCGGGCCCAGCAGTTACATCAGTGGGGGTTTAAGCCAGTTGAGCCTGCGAGGACATAGTATTATGACTTACTCTACCTCTTCAAAAGTGGCTACAGCCTGATGTGCTGAGTCCCATGGCTATGCTGGATAGACTATTGGCTGATATGTTCTGGAGGGCTCTGCCACCCCCTCTCCAGCACTGGATTGGTCAGGTGTCTCCTGGCAATGCCCTAGAAATGGTGGAACTGGTGGACCGCTACGAGGCTACTAAGACTGTTACAGGAGGTTCTTTTGAGAGAAGGGCAGTCAAACCCTGTAAATCTCCATCCCAGACGCGGCGACTTGTACCAACCAAACCCACCCGGGGTGTACCCTCTACGGACCTGGCTCTGATAGTCTACTGGCGGTTTCAGGAGCCGGGCCATTTAAGAGCTGACTGTCCCCATCAGGTGGAACCCATGGATACTAACTATGGCTACCATCAGTCGTTATATGCCAGGAATCTGTGTGCAGCAGGTACCCAAAAACTCTAAAACACCTGTGCCAGGTGGAGGTAGGAGACACTCCAGCGGAGGCTCTGCTAGACTCAGGGAGTCTGTTGTCCCTAGTAAGGGCTCCCTGCTAAGTGTGATGGTGGGAGACGTGGAGGACTTGCCGCTGGGTCCTGAATTGGCAGACCTCAATGTCTCCGGGAATAATTTTGTACCGCCCAACTTCGGGACCCAACCATATCCTGCACCTGGGAAAATGTGTTAATAGTAGATGGTGAACCAAAACAACCTGGGGCAGAGTCAGTGTTTCCCTGTTTTGTGGTTCATCAGGATATGTTGTATCGGGTAAACCAACTACAGGTTGAGCCTATTGAACAGTTGGTGGTTAGCTTATCGCAAGCTTGTGTTAGATCTATCCCACCTCAAAAACTCAGGATCGTATTCTACAGCGGTTTTATTGGCCCAGCATATTTAAAGAAGTGGAAAAGTTTTGTAAGTCTTGCCCGACCTGCCAGATAACTAGCCCCCAGCCACATTTCCGTAGTCCCCTAGTAACTCTCCCGATTACCGAAGTACGGTTTAACCGAATAGCTATGGACCTCATAGGCCCAGTACCGAAGTCCGCCAGAGGGCATTAACACATCTTAGTCATACTACGCCACTCGGTACCCGAAGGCGGTGCCACTGCAACATACCTCGGCCAAACTCATAGCTTAGGAGTTAATGGAGATGTTTTCCAGAGTAGGACTACCTAAAGACGTTCTGACCGACCAAGGGACCCCTTTTATGTCCAAGGTGATAAGGGAACTCTGTAAGTTGCTGCACATAAAACAACTACGGACGTCCGTTTACCATCCGCAAATGGATGGTCTGGTAGAACGGTTTAACCAAACATTAAAAAATATGTTGAAAAAGGTAGTGTCTAAAGATGGGAAGGACTGAGACCTCCTTCTGCCCTATCTCATGTTCGCAGTGTGAGAGGTACCCCAGGCCTCTACTGGGTTCTCGCCCTTCAAACTGCTATATGGCAGACACCCTCGCGGTCTCTTGGACGTGGCCAAAGAGGCGTGGGAACAACAACCCACTCCACATAAAAGTGTCATTGAGTACGTTACCCAGATTCAAGATCGAATAGAGACAGTGTAGCCTCTTGTTAGGAATCATATGGAGGCAGCTCAGAGAGCCTAGAGAGCCCAGAGTTGGGTCTATAATCGGCAGGCTCGGGTCAGGATCTTAAACCCGGGTGATCGGGTTTTGGTTCTGGTGCCGACTGTAAACAGTAAGTTCCTGGCTAGGTGTCAGGGGCCCTATGGGGTACTCGAGAAAATTAGAGATGTAAACTACAAGGCACACCAGCCAGGGCGGCGAAAGCCGCAGCAAGTTTACCATGTGAATTTACTCAAACAGTGGAAATATAGGGAAACCTGTACAGAAGACAGCCCGCGGCCGGGTTTTCTAGGAGAATAGGTACTGGCCCCTCTGTCTGATGCAAGAGAGGCGGCTGCCACAGTCAAAATTTCTGACAGCCTCTCCTCTAAACAGACTCAGAAGGCCAGGGAGTTTGTTAGTCGGAACACGGATGTGTTCTCGGATCACCCTGGACGCACTTCCATAATCCAGCATGACATTGTCACTGAGCCTCAGGCAAAAGTCTGATTAAAACCATACCGGGTACCCGAGGCTCGGGGGAGGTGCAGCTAATGTTGCTCCTCATTGAGGAGTCAAAAAGTGAGTGAGACAGTCCTATAGTATTGATACCCAAGTCGGACGGGACGTTGCGGTTTTGTAACGACTTTTGAAAACTTAACGAGGTTTCCAAATTTGATGCGTATCCCATGCACCGGGTGGATTAGCTCATCGAGAGGTTAGGACAAGCCCAGTATTTTACTGTTTTGGACCTCACGAAAGGATACTGGCAGGTGCCCTTAACAGAGGCTGCCAAAGAGAAAACTGCCTTCATCACGCCTCAGGGGCTGTATCAATATAAGATCTTATCCTTTGGTCTGCATGGCTCCCCCGCCACTTTTCAGCGACTAATGGACATTGTGCTTCGTCCACATTGTCGGTACACTTCGGCTTACCTGGACGATATTGTCATCACAGTACCGACTGGGAAAGTCACCTACCCAAAGTGCAGGCTGTAGTGGACTCCCTTTGGAAAGCTGGCCTAACTGCTAACCCCAAAAAATGTGCGATAGGGTTAGAAGAGACTGAGTACCTGGGGTTTGTCATTGGGCATGGAGTCATCAAACCCCAAATCAGTGATGGTTCGCTGTGATGATCGGTCGGAAGAGACTTTTGCTGCTTTGAAGTCGGTCCTGTGTGGGTCACTGGTTTTGGTGACGCCCGACTTCAACAGGGACTTTGTGGTAAAAACTAATGCCTCCGAAGTAAGCCTCGATGCTGTACTGTCTCAGGAAGTCAACGGGGAGGAGCATCCTGTTGTCTTCCTAAGCCGCAAGCTTACCCCAGCCGAAACCAGGTATAGTGTAGTGGAGAGAGAGTGCCTGGCTATCAAGTGGGCACTCGAGTCTTTCCGCTACTATTTGTTGGCGAGAAAGTTCTGCCTGGTGACCGACCACTCCCCTCTCATGTGGATGAGCCAGGCCAAATATAGGAATGCCCGGGTCACCAGATGATTTTTGTCTCTGCAGAACTTTAAGTTCTTGGTAGAACACAGAGCAGGCCGGTTGAAGGGAAATGCGGATGCCCTGTCCTGGGTGCATTGTCTGGCGTGTGTCCACCCCCTCAGGGTTGAACAAAGGGGGGGTATGTGACACAGTAAGGGGTTGTGTCTGGCAAGGCAGCATGTGCGGCTGGGCAGGTTTCCAGCCAGGTGAGGTAAAATACCGGACTGGAGTTTAAGTTTTGGCAGCACCTTAAATAGGCAGCTGGGCTCAGCAGAGACTTGAGTTATATGAACTTTCCATTGTGTGTGAATTAAGACCAAGACTGCAAAGTTACGTGCTGTTTTGTGCAATTGCCTCAAGTGTGAATAAACACTGATGTTTTGAGTTAAGAACTTGTATTTTGCCTCTGTACTGCGCCCGCTTACCCTATCTACCAGATCGAAACCCCACAGGGGTAATTTATCTTCATACTCCCCTATGGATTATTTTAAGGTAATAGTGTCTATGTGCTCTTATTGTAACAATAAATTCATTCACTTCCTGAGAATGTGTCAATACTAGAAATGAGCAAATTTCTCAAAAAGTCGATTTGGTCGGTTCGCCGAATTTTCCAAAAAGATTTGATTTGTGGCAAATCACGTTAAAAAACTGCTATTTTCTGGCTGCAGAGAGCATGTACAGTAGTGTAGAACACTGTGCCTTGCAGAAACATAGGAAGTCTGCTGTGGTAGTGAAACAATACTGTGAGTTAGTCTGACACACAAAAAGTCGATTTGGTCGGTTCGCCGAATTTTCCAAAAAGATTTGATTTGTGGCAAATCACGTTAAAAAACTGCTATTTTCTGGCTGCAGAGAGCATGTACAGTAGTGTAGAACACTGTGCCTTGCAGAAACATAGGAAGTCTGCTGTGGTAGTGAAACAATACTGTGAGTTAGTCTGACACACAGATGACAGGCATCACTCTTAGAAACACAGCACACTTCACTTAATTGGGCAGTTATAGCGCCAAAACTGACCAAATAACTCAAGTGTGAACTGAGCTTTACAAGTCAATGTTAGCGCCAGCTGTTTCCACATAGATTTCTACAGAACCTGTTCTATAAGGCTACTTTCAAACTAGCGGCACGGACCACCGGCAGGCTGTTCGGTCGGGTGAACAGCTTGTCAGTCTCTTGCCGTGCGATGCCATGCCTCCGCCGAAACATTATTGTCAATGGGGACGGAGTGGTAGTCCGGGGGCACACGGTCACTAGCAGCAGGACGGATCCAACAGGCTGTTCACCTGATGGAACAGTCTGCCGGAGGTCCTTAAACGCTTATACAAGTAGAGGCCCCTTGACAGAGCAAAGAGGGTGTTGATGTCACTGATTATTTTGCCCTTCCGCTGATCTATCTATCCCAAAAAACTGATCCTGTCTGTTGAGCATCCGCCTTCACTCGGTCAACATTTCATCACTAATAGAGTTGAGCGAACACCTGGATGTTCGGGTTCGAGAAGTTCGGCCGAACTTCCCGGAAATGTTCGGGTTCGGGATCCGAACCCGACCCGAACTTCGTCCCGAACCCGAACTCCATTGAAGTCAATGGAGACCCGAACTTTTCGGCACTAAAAAGGCTGTAAAACAGCCCAGGAAAGGGCTAGAGGGCTGCAAAAGGCAGCAAAATGTAGTTAAATCCCCTGCAAACAAATGTGGATAGGGAATTGAATTAAAATAAAAATAAAATAAATAAAAATTAACAAATATCAATTGGAGAGAGGTCCCATAGCAGAGAATCAGGCTTCATGTCAGCAGAGAATCAGTCTTCATGTCATAGCAGAGAATCAGGCTTCGCGTCACCCAAAACTGGAACGTTCCATTGTCATATATTTAGGCCCCGGCACCCAGACAGAGGAGAGAGGTCCCATAACAGAGATTCAGGCTTCATGTCAGCAGAGAATTAGTCTTCATGTCATAGCAGAGAATCATGCTTCACGTCACCCAACATTGGAACAGTCCATTGTCATATAATTTAGGCCCCGGCACCCAGACAGAGGAGAGAGGTCCCATAACATAGAATCTGGCTTCATGTCAGCAGAGAATCAGTCTTCATGTCATAGCAGAGAATCATGCTTCACGTCACCCAACATTGGAACAGTCCATTGTCATATAATTTAGGCCCCGGCACCC
This sequence comes from Bufo bufo, assembly GCF_905171765.1. Taxonomy (NCBI): domain Eukaryota; kingdom Metazoa; phylum Chordata; class Amphibia; order Anura; family Bufonidae; genus Bufo; species Bufo bufo. The sequence goes on from NC_053389.1 coordinate 211,698,751, forward strand.
AGACAGAGGAGAGAGGTCCCATAACAGAGATTCAGGCTTCATGTCAGCGACTCAGCAGAGAATCAGTCTTCATGTCATAGCAGAGAATCAGGCTTCATGTCACCCACCACTGGAACAGGCCACTGTCAGATATTTTTAGGCCCCGGCACCCAGACAGAGGAGAGAGGTCCCATAACAGAGATTCAGGCTTCATGTCAGCAGAGAATCAGTCTTCATGTCATAGCAGAGAATCAGGCTTCATGTCACCCACCACTGGAACAGGCCACTGTCAGATATTTTTAGGCCCCGGCACCCAGACAGAGGAGAGAGGTCCCATAACAGAGATTCAGGCTTCATGTCAGCAGAGAATCAGTCTTCATGTCACAGCAGAGAATCAGGCTTCATGTCACCCACCACTGGAACAGGCCACTGTCAGATATTTTTAGGCCCGGCACCCAGACAGAGGAGAGAGGTCCCATAACAGAGATTCAGGCTTCATGTCACCCACCACTGGAACAGTCCATTGTCACATATTTAGGCTCAGGCACCCAGGCAGAGGAGAGAGGTCCCATAGCAGAGAATCAGGCTTCATGTCAGCAGAGAATCAGTCTTCATGTCATAGCAGAGAATCAGGCTTCATGTCACCCACCACTGGAACAGGCCACTGTCAGATATTTTTAGGTCCCGGCACCAAGACAGAGGAGAGGTTCATTCAACTTTGGGTTGCCCCGCAATATAATGCTAAAATGAAAATAAAAATAGGATTGAATGAGGAAGTGCCCTGGAGTACAATAATATATGGTTAAGGGGAGGTAGTTAATGTCTAATCTGCACAAGGGATGGAAAGGTCCTGTGGGATCCATGCCTGGTTCATTTTTATGAACGTCAGCTTGTCCACATTGGCTGTAGACAGGCGGCTGCGTTTGTCTGTAATGACGCCCCCGGCCGTGCTGAATACACGTTCAGACAAAACGCTGGCCGCCGGGCAGGCCAGCACCTCCAAGGCATAAAAGGCTAGCTCTGGCCACGTGGACAATTTGGAGACCCAGAAGTTGAATGAGGCCGAACCATCAGTCAGTACGTGGAGGGGTGTGCACAGGTACTGTTCCACCATGTTATTGAAATGTTGCCTCCTGCTAACACGTTCCGTATTAGGTGGTGGTGCAGTTAGCTGTGGCGTGGTGACAAAACTTTTCCACATCTCTGCCATGCTAACCCTGCCCTCAGAGGAGCTGGCCGTGACACAGCTGCGTTGGTGACCTCTTGCTCCTCCTCTGCCTTCGCCTTGGGCTTCCACTTGTTCCCCTGTGACATTTGGGAATGCTCTCAGTAGCGCGTCTACCAACGTGCGCTTGTACTCGCGCATCTTCCTATCATGCTCCAGTGCAGGAAGTAAGGTGGGCACATTGTCTTTGTACCGTGGATCCAACAGGGTGGCAACCCAGTAGTCCGCACACGTTAAAATGTGGGCAACTCTGCTGTCGTTGCGCAGGCACTGCAGCATGTAGTCGCTCATGTGTGCCAGGCTGCCCAGAGGTAAGGACAAGCTGTCCTCTGTGGGAGGCGTATCGTCATCGTCCTGCGTTTCCCCCCAGCCACGCACCAGTGATGGGCCCGAGCTGCGTTGGGTGCCACCCCGCTGTGAACATGCTTCATCCTCATCCTCCTCCACCTCCTCCTCATCCTCGTCCTCCTCGTCCTCCAGTAGTGGGCCCTGTCTGGCCACATTTGTACCTGGCCTCTGCTGTTGCAAAAAACCTCCCTCTGAGTCACTTCGAAGAGACTGGCCTGAAAGTGCTAAAAATTACCCCTCTTCCTCCTCCTCCTCCTGGGCCACCTCCTCTTCCATCATCGCCCTAAGTGTTTTCTCAAGGAGACATAGAAGTGGTATTGTAACGCTGATAACGGCGTCATCGCCACTGGCCATGTTGGTGGAGTACTCGAAACAGCGCAACAGGGCACACAGGTCTCGCATGGAGGCCCAGTCATTGGTGGTGAAGTGGTGCTGTTCCGCAGTGCGACTGACCCCTGCGTGCTGCAGCTGAAACTCCACTATGGCCTGCTGCTGCTCGCACAGTCTGTCCAGCATGTGCAAGGTGGAGTTCCACCTGACGGGCACGTCTCATATGAGGCAGTGAGCGGGAAGGCCGAAGTTACGCTGTAGCGCAGACAGGCGAGCAGCGGCAGGATGTGAACGCCGGAAGCGCGAACAGACGGCCCGCACTTTATGCAGCAGCTCTGACATGTCGGGGTAGTTGCGAATGAACTTCTGCACCACCAAATTCAGCACATGCGCCAGGCAAGCGATGTGCGTCAAATCGGCTAGTCCCAGAGCTGCAACGAGATTTCGCCCATTATCGCACACCACCAGGCCGGGCTTGAGGCTCACCGGCAGCAACCACTCGTCGGTCTGTTGTTCTATACCCCGCCACAACTCCTGTGCGGTGTGGGGCCTGTCCCCCAAACATATGAGTTTCAGAATGGCCTGCTGACGTTTACTCCGGGCTGTGCTGAAGTTGGTGGTGAAGGTGTGTGGCTGACTGGATGAACAGGTGGAAGTAGAGGAGGAGGAAGCTGAGTAGGAGGAGGAGCAGACAGGAGGCAAAGAATGTTGCCCTGCGATCCTTGGCGGCGGAAGGACGTGCGCCAAACAGCTCTCCGCCTGGGGCCAGCCGCCACTACATTTTCCCAGTGTGCAGTTAAGGAGATATAGCGTCCCTGGCCGTGCTTACTGGTCCACGTATCTGTGGTTAGGTGGACCTTGCCACAGATGGCGTTGCGCAGTGCACACTTGATTTTATCGGATACTTGGTTGTGCAGGGAAGGCACGGCTCTCTTGGAGAAGTAGTGGCGGCTGGGAACAACATACTGTGGGACAGCAAGCGACATGAGCTGTTTGAAGCTGTCTGTGTCCACCAGCCTAAAGGACAGCATTTCATAGGCCAGTAGTTTAGAAATGCTGGCATTCAGGGCCAGGGATCGAGGGTGGCTAGGTGGGAATTTACGCTTTCTCTCAAATGTTTGTGAGATGGAGAGCTGAACGCTGCCGTGTGACATGGTTGAGATGCTTGGTGACGCAGGTGGTGGTGTTGGTGGTACATCCCATGTTTGCTGGGCGGCAGGTGCCAACGTTTCACCAGAGGCTGAGGAAGGGGCCGAGGCGGCAGCAGCAGAAGAGGCCGAGGCGGCAGCAGCAGAAGAGGTAGCAGGGGGAGCCTGAGTGAGTTCCTTGTTTTTAAGGTGTTTACTGCACTGCAGTTCATGCTTTGCATGCAGGTGCCTGGTCATGCAGGTTGTGCTAAGGTTGAGAACGTTAATGCCTCGCTTCAGGCTCTGATGGCACAGCATGCAAGCCACTCGGGTCTTGTCGTCAGCACATTGTTTGAAGAAGTGCCATGCCAGGGAACTCCTTGAAGCTGCCTTTGGGGTGCTCTGTCCCAGATGGCGGCGGTCTGTAGCAGGCGGAGTCTCTTGGCGGCGAGTGTTCTGCTTTTGCCCACTGCTCCCTCTTTGTCTTTTGCTACGCTGTTGGCTCGGTCTCACCACTGCCTCTTCCTCCGAACTGTGAAAGTCAGTGGCACGACATTCATTCCATGTGGGGTCTAGGACCTTATCGTCCCCTGCATCGTCTTCATCCCTGACCTCCTGTTCAGTCTGCACACTGCAGAAAGACGCAGCAGTTGGAACCTGTGTTTCGTCATCATCAGAGATGTGCTGAGGTGGTATTCCCATGTCCTTATCATCAGGAAACATAAGTGGTTGTGCGTTAGTGCATTCTATGTCTTCCACCGCTGGGGAAGGGCTAGGTGGATGCCCTTGGGAAACCCTGCCAGCAGAGTCTTCAAACAGCATAAGAGACTGCTGCATAACTTGAGGCTCAGACAGTTTCCCTGATATGCATGGGGGTGATGTGACAGACTGATGGGCTTGGTTTTCATGCGCCATCTGTGCGCTTTCTGCAGAATACTGGGTGGGAGATAATGTGAACGTGCTGGATCCACTGTCGGCCACCCAATTGACTAATGCCTGTACCTGCTCAGGCCTTACCATCCTTATAACAGCATTGGGCCCCACCAAATATGGCTGTAAATTCTGCTGGCTACTGGGACCTGAGGTAGTTGGTTCACTAGGACATGTGGCTGTGGCAGAACAGCCACGTCCTCTCCCAGCACCAGAGGGTCCACTAACACCACCACGACCATGTCCACGTCTGCGTCCCTTATTAGATGTTTTCCTCATTGTTCCCGTTCACCACAATTTTGAAAATGGCAAATTTGGGAATAGTTTTTCAACCCAGAACAAAAACTGTGCTTTTACGGTCACTACAAATAACTTGACCAGCTAAAACAGTACAGATTTGGTTGAATAGAAATGTGAGGCCTGTTTTTTTTTGCGCTGTGTGACAGGTATACGTTTAATCACAGAATTAGACTTGTATCTGCACGGTAGCGTGTGTGTTAAGTTTTTCTGAATGACACTATCAGCACCTTGAATCTAAGATATTCTTTTTGGGATAGATTTCAAGTAGGCCTGATATAGCATAAACTACTTATTTTGAGAATGGCAAATTTGCGAATAGTTTTTCAACCCAGAACAAAAACTGTGCTTTTACGGTCACTACAAATAACTTGACCAGCTAAAACAGTACAGATTTGGTTGAATAGAAATGTCAGGTCTATTTTTTAGGCGCTGTGTGACAGGCTCAACTTGCCCCTGATGTAGTATATGGCCAAAAAATAACCACACTATTGATGGTTAAATGCACTTGAGTGACACAGGCTCAGCCTGCACCTGATGTAGTATATGGCCAAAAATTAACCACACTGTTGATGGTTAAATGCACTTGGGTGACACAGGCTCAGCCTGCACCTGATGTAGTATATGGCCAAAAATTAACCACACTGTTGATGGTTAAATGCACTTGGGTGACACAGGCTCAGCCTGCACCATATGTAGTATATGGCCAAAAAATAACCACACTGTTGATTGTTAAATGCACTTGGGTGACATAGGCTCAGCCTGCACCTGATGTAGTATATGGCCAAAAAATAACCAGACTGTTGATGGTTAAATGCACTTCGGTGACACAGGCTCAGCCTGCAGCTGATGTAGGATATAGCAAAAAATAACCACACTATTGATGGTTAAAAGCACTTGGTGGTAGCTTGTGCTGGCGCACCACAAGCCACAAAATGGCCGCCGATCACCCCAGAAAAAAGTGATATAAAAACGCTCTGGGCAGCCTAAAAAAAGTGAGCAAGTCGATATTAGCACTTCAATGATCCACAGCTGGAGATCGATCACAGAATGAAGTCTTTTGGAGGAGTTAATCTGCCTAATCTCGCCCTAACGTCGCAGCAGCAACCTCTCCCTATGCTTGAATCAGCAGAGTGACGTGCAGCGCTATGTGACCCAAGCTTATATAGAGGCTGGGTCACATGCTGCACTGGGCAATCACAGCCATGCTAATAGTAGGCAAGGCTGTGATGGCCTCTTGGGGCAAGTAGTATGACGCATGTTGATTGGCTGCTTTGCAGAAATGGCCAAGAAAGCACCGAACACCGAACCCGAACCCGGACTTTTACGAAAATGTTCGGGTTCGGGTCCGTGTCACGGACACCCCAAAATTCGGTACGAACCCGAACTATACAGTTCGGGTTCGCTCATCCCTATCGATGGGTTGGCTGCAAGAATGATCTTATATCCGAAGTGACCAACGCATTTTCAAACCGCCCTCTTCTTGCAGGCGCGGTAGGATTGGTACCCGCACCTGTTTCGCTGTGGGTGGAAATTCCTCTTCCAGCGCCCGCAACATCAGAATGCAGCATCTCTCGCTTGACAAAGGCTTGACATGTAGCAATTCTTTTGTAACCGCGTTTTTACATGTAAGCAGTTCCAAATAAAGGGATTTTTTCACCGGACATGCTGCCTCCCCTATTGCTTATTGGACTGATGGTGCCCTGACTGCGACTGACCAGTTTGATGATCTTCAAATGGCCGCAGAAGTCTGCATGCGTCGCGCATAAGCAGCCACTGGCGTGGTGAAAAGAAAACCAAGCTCCCCAGAATCTGTCCTGCCACAGAGTTTGTACAGGTATTCGCTAACGGAACGTTGCTGCTGGAGCAGCCTATCAAGCATATACAAGGTGGAGTTCCAGCGCGTTGTGCTGTCACAAATCAGACGGGCAGGTGGTGTCGCCGCTGAACGTCAGCAAGGCAAGCCATGGCCTTGTAAGCTCTTGTAAAATGGACAGAGATTTTCATGGCCTGCCACAAGACGTCCTGGACCTCGGGGTATTTGTCAACAAATCGATGCATGATTAAGTTCAGGACGTGTGCCATGCACGGCACATGTATCATTTTGCCCTGCTCAAGCGCGCTCAGCAGATTCGCACCATTGTCACACACCACTTTAGTAACTGTCAAATTGAGCAGGGTTAGCCACTGATCAGCCTGTTACCGCATAGCTGAAAGCAGTGCTTCCAGGCACAACAGCACCGCATGGCAACATCTCACCTGGCACGTCAAATAGGTTCTGGGTAGCTTGGGGGGTGCAGCAGAAGAGGCGGTTGCAGTGGAAAAGGAAGAGTCAGAGGATGGAGTAGGAGGAGGAGGAGAAGAGGCAGGCCTGCATGCAATTCGTGGCGGTAACAGCAAATCCACACGGGTGCCACGGGTTGCATGCTTGACAGCCATCAGAAGGTTCACCCAGTGGGCAGTAAAAGTTATGTACCTTCCCTGCCCGTGTTTGCTAGACCACGTGTCTGTGGTCAGATGTATCTTGGCACCGACACTGTGTGCCAGAGATACATTCACTTGCTGCTGAACATGGCCATATAGCTCTGGGATGCCCTTCTGGGAGAAATATTTCCTTCCGGGGACCTTCCATTGTTATGTGCCAATGGCCACAAAATTTCTAAAGGCCTCCGAGTGGTTTCTTTGGGGGTGCACACAGCAGAGAGTGAGGAGGGTGCAGATACAGAGGATGAGGAGGGTGCAGAAGCGGAAGGCTAAGTGAGCCACTCAACCAACTCTGATGCGTCCTTTGACGTAATCGCATGCACCTTCTCCAACTTCCTCCTTAGGCTCCAGCCTGGTGCACCTGCCTGTCCCTACCACCACTGCGGAACGGCCTGCCTCTTCCTCTGCCTGTAATTTTCAAAATGACCCTGTGCCAAAGTTACTAGAGAAGAGCAGTATTTCTGGAAGCAGGTATATCAAACCCCTTAATCAGTATTTTGTGGAAGCAGGTGTATCGCAGGCCCCAATCAATATTTGGTAGAAGCAGGTATATCAATTCCCTCAATCAGTATTTTGTGGAAGCAGGTATATAGAACCCCTTAATCAATATTTGCTGGAAGCAGGTATATCGCACCCCTCAATCTCTATTTTGTGGAAGCAGGTATGTTAAACCACTTAATCAGTAGTTTGTAGAAGCAGATATATCGCATCCCTCAATCAGTGTTTTGCGGAAGCAGGTATATCGCGGGCCTCAATGAATGTTTGGTGGAAGCAGGTATATCAATTCCCTTAATCAGTATTTTGTGGAAGCAGGTATATTAAATCCCTTAATCGATATTTGGTGGAAGCAGGTATATTGCAACCCTCAATCTGGATTTTGTAAAAGCAGGTATATCAAACACCTTATTCAGTATTTTGTGGAAGCAGATAAATCGCACCCCTCAATCAGTATTTTGTGGAAGCAGGTATATTAATCCCTTTAATCAGTACTTTGTGAAAGCAGGTATATAGAACCCCTTAATCAATATTTGGTGGAAGCAGGTATATCGCACCCCTCAATCTGTATTTTGTGGAAGCAGGTATATAAAAGCCCTTAATCAATATATTTTGGAAGCAGGTATATCAGTCCCCTTAATCAGTATTTTGTGGAAGCAGGTATATAGAACCCCTTAATCAATATTTGGTGGTAGCAGGTATATCGCAACCCTCAATCTGTATTTTGTGGAAGCAGGTATATCAAACCCCTTATTCAGTATTTTGTGGAAGCAGGTATATTGCACCCCTCATCCAGTATTTTGTGGAAGCAGTGATATCAAACCCCTTAATCAGTATTTTGTGGACGTAGGTATATCAATCCCCTTAATCAGTATTTTGTGGAAGCAGGTTTATCGCACCCCTCAATCTGTATTTTGTGGAAGCAGGTATATCGCACCCCTCAATCAGTATTTTGTGGAAACAGGTATATAGAACCCCTTAACCTCCTCCCGTCCGCCCATAGGATATAAACGTCCTATGGGTGGACCTCTATTTCTGAAAGCATGTTTTAAAACGTCCTTTCAGAAATCACAGCTGCACGCTAATCGTGCAACTGCTGATCGGGTTGCCCGCTGTCAGTGACAGCAGGGCAACCCTAAGAGAAGGCAGGGACAGTGCCCAGGTGTCCCTGCCATCTGGATCGCTGCATACACAGCGGTTCCTGTTCCGGCCCGGCGGTCATGTGACCGCCGGGAACGGAGAGTGCAGGGGCTGTGTGAGGTCTTTCACAGACCTCGATCAGCCCTGCTCTGAGGCTGTACAGCACAGTATTATGCTGTACAGCCTCTCTGGGGGTGCATTTCTTCTGTAACTGAGGCTACTATGTCAGCCCCAGTTACAAGAGAAATCAACAGTGAAAAAAAAAAAGAAAAATTGAAGCAAATGTCCCCCAGAGGTCTTGTATGACCTTATGGGGGACGAAAAGTGTAAAATAAAATAAAAAAAATAAAGGGTTGAAAAAATAAAATAAAAAAAAGTTTCACATGTAAAAAAAAAAAGTTCCCAAGTAAGGAATAAAAAAAAAAAATTGAAAATAGAAAAAATAAAATAAAATAGACATATTTGGTATTGCCACGTCCGTAAAAACCAGCTCTATAAAAATATCACATGACCTAACCCCTCGGGTGAACACCGTAAAAAAAAAAAAAAAAAAAATGTGTCAAAACAAGCAATTTTTATCACCTTACATCACAAAAGGTGTAACACCAAGTGATCAAAAATGCGTATGTCCCACAAAATGGTACCAATAAAACCGTCACCTCATCCTGCAAAAAATGAGCCCCTACATAAGAAAATCTCTTAAAAAATAAAAAAACTATAGCTCTCAGAACATGGACACATTAAAACATAATTTATTTGTTTCAAAAATGCTATTATTGTGTAAAACTTTAATAAATGAGAAAAAGTATACATATTAGGTATCGCCACGTCCGTAACAATCTGCTCTATAAAAATGTCACTTGACTGAACCCCTCAGGTGAACGCTGTAAAAATAAATAAATAGAAACTGTGCTAAAACAACCAATTTTTTGGTCACCTTGCCCCATAAAGTGTTATAATGAATGATCAAAAAATCATATGTACCCAAAAATAGTACTAATAAAACTGGCACCTTATCCCCTAGTTTCCAAAATGGGGTCACTTCTTGGGAATTTTTACTGTAAGGGTGCATCAGGGGGCTTCAAATGGGACATGGCATCTAAAAACCATGTGGAGTTCCTTTTCTTCTGCGCCCTGCCGTGTGCCCATACAGCAGTTTATGACCACATGTGGGGTGTTTCTGTAAACCGCAGAATCTGGGTAATAAATATTGAGTTTTGTTTGGCTGTTAACCATCGATGTGTTAAAGAAAAAATTGGATTAAAATGGAAAATCTGCCAAAAAGTGAAATTTAAAAATTTGATCTCCATTTTCCTTTTATTCTTGTGGAACGCCTAAAGGGTTAACAAAGTTTGTAAAATCGGTTTTGAATACCTTGAGGGGTGTAGTTTCTACAATGGGGTCATTTATGGGGGTATCCAATATGTAGGCCCCACAAAGTGACTTCAGACCTGAACTGGTCCTTAAAAAGTGGGTTTTGGCAATTTTCTTAAAACTTTGAAGAATTGCTTCTAAACTTCTAAGCCTTCTAACGTCCTAAAAAAATAAAATGACATTTCCAAAATGATGCCAACATAAAGTAGACATATGGGGAATGTTAAGTAATAAATATTTTATGAGGTATCACTTTCTGTTTTAAAAGCAGAGAAATAGAAATTTAGAAAATTGCGAATTTTTCAAATTTTTGGGTAAATTTGGGATTTTTTCATAAATAAATGTGAAATATTTTGACTGAAATTTATGATTATCATGAAGTACAATGTGTCACGAGAAAACAATCTCTGAATGACTTGGATAAATTTAGGCATTCCAAAGTTATTACCACATAAAGTGAGATATGTCAGTTTTGCAAAATTAGGCCTGGTCAGGAAGGGGGCAAATGGCCCAGATGGCAAGTGGTTAATCAATATTTTGTGGAAGCAGGTATATCACACCGCTCAATCAGTATTTTGTGGAAACAGGTATATAGAACCCCTTAGTCAATATTTTGTGGAAGCAGGTGTATCGCACCCCTCAAACAGTATTTTGTGGAAGCAGGTATATAGAACCCCTTAATCAATATTTTGTGGAAGCAAGTATATTGCACCCCTCAATCAGTATTTTGTGGAAGCAGGTATATAAAATCCCCTTAATCAGTATTTGATGGAAGCAGGTATATTGAACCCCTCAATCTGTATTTTGTGGAAGCAGGTATATCGCACCACTCAATCATTATTTTGTGGAAACAGGTATATAGAACCCCTTAATCAGTATTTTGTGAAAGCAAGTATATTGCACCCTTCAATAAGTTTTTTGGGGGGCAACAGGTATATCAAACCCGTTGCAAATAGTTGTTCCAATACCGTTTGTCCCTCTGTATACCTGCGGTATCGCAGCAGAACCGCACACAACTGCTGCACAATACAAATGCATTATAATATACTTTCTATGTTAGAAAGTATATTATAAGTATATCACAACCCTCAGTCTATCACACCTATTGATAGCACACCCATACCAGTCCTTCAAAGGACAAAAATATAAATAGGTGACATATACCCATTTTGGTGTGAGATACACGTGCACTTTATACGTGTCAGGGAAATTAATATAGTTAATCTGACTGTTAGTTCAGCCGGTGACATATACAATTATGATGTGGTTGTCTTCTTATGTAGCAGACTGGCCTCTGGGCACCCGAGCCCATATTCGACTGATAGTTCTCCACTGCTGAGAAGTGGTAGTGAGGTCTGCATTTCAATATCAGTTCAGTTTTGAAGACCTCTCCTGTATAAATGTTGTTCTTACAATGCTGAAGATACAAACTAAATCTTTAGAAAGGGCTTTGATATTTATGTAACTCAGGAAAAATTTGCCATTCTAGTCTGAGAATATTCTTGAAGCAAAACTATGACTATTAAAGCTATAACTACTGATGTTATTACCAGATAGTCTTATAGTATAAGTATAATCCCCTGATTTTCAATTAAAACCCTGGAAGTTCTATCTATCTATCTATCTATCTATCTATCTATCTATCTATCTATCTATCTATCTATCTATCTATCTATCTATCTATCTATCTATCTATCTTTCTATCTATCTATCTAACCTTTTAATCCTTAGAGGTAGTTAATGAAGTCAGTAGAGATTATTTGAAACAAAAGTTCATTATATCTGTCAGCTCCAGAAGGATTTTTACATGAAACATATTTAGTTACATTTTAGGAAGGCATATTGAAAACCAATTAAGGTAGTTTCTCTGCTGTGTAGGGTATAGAAAAGTAAAAAAGAAAGGAAACAGCAGGTATTGCTTAGAATATGGAGTAATAAGTGCAGTAATATTATATGTTTATATTTTCATGAACCTAGGTTGGAATTTGGGAACATGGTGACCTGCGAATGAAATACCCTGTGTGGTCTCGTTATGGGAAGTTTCTTCAGCCTGTGGATGATGATCAGCATTTGACTGTGGCAACATTGGAGGAAAGACCATTCGTAATTGTGGAAGGTGTAGATCCAGCAACAGGAACCTGCATTAGAGACTCTGTGCCCTGTCGCAAGCAGCTCAACAAAACTGACAAGTACAGTATACATATACATTTCTATTGTCTGTGTATAATTTTCATGAAAACAAATGTTGTTAAATGGAAACTCTCAGTACTCATGTACTTGGTTTTATTATGGCATGGATTTGCAGCCCCAGTGCCAGGACTGCCAAAGAGGAGCATAAGGTCTCTAATAGAGTTGAGCGGACACCTGGATGTTAGGGTTCGGCAGGTTCGGCCGAACTTGAAAAAAAAGTTCAGGTTCGGGACCCGAACTTGACCCGAACTTGACCCTGAACCCGAACCCCATTAAAGTCAATGGGGACCCAAACTTTTAGGCTCTAAAATAGTCCTCGAAAGGGCTAGAGGGCTGCAAAAGGCATCAAACTGTGCTTAAGAGCATGACAACTGTTCTGCAAACAAATGTGGATAGGGAAATGACTTAAAATAACATAAAATACAGAAAAATTTTAAATAACAATCTGGACCTAGGAGTAGGAGGTTGAGGAGGCGGTGGATGGGTGGATGTGGCGGTGTAGGTTGACGTGGCGGTGTAGGTGGAAGCGACGGTGAAGGAGGAATAGGTAGCCAACACTGATTTGTGTTATTTTTTATTTTTATATTGGGACATATAACAAAATAAAACAAAGAATAAGTGCACTTGAGTACAAGAATGGATGGTTGAGGCTGGTATAAATGTCTATTCTGCACAAGGTACGGACAAGTCCTGTGGGATCAATGACTGGTTCATTTTAATAAACGTAAGCTTGTCCACATTGGCTGCGGCCTGTGATAATGCTCTCTGCCGTGCTAAACACACGTTCACACTATACACTGGCTGCAGGGCAGGTCAGCACCTCCAAGGCTGACAAAGCTTTTCCACATTTTGGCCATGCTAACCCTGCCTTCTCAGGTGCTGGTGGTGCCCCAGTTGCGTTGGCGACCTCTTCCTCCTCCTCTGCCTTCGCCTTGTGCTTCCACTGTGCCCCCGCTGTCAGGTGGGAATGCCATCAGCAGCGTGCGCTTGTAGTCGCGCATCTTCTGATCAGTAACAGATGTTTTCACTAAATTTAGTTCCCTGTCAGCAATGCAGAGCAAGGGTTCATTCACGGCAAAAGGGGGTTCATGTCACCCAACAATAGAACAGAGGATTTTGAGAGATTTAGGCCCCTGTCACCCAGGCACAGCAGGGGTTCATTCATGGCAAAAGGGGGTTCATGTCACCCAGCAATAGAACAGAGGATTTTGAGAGATTTAGGCCCCTGTCACCCAGGCACAGCAGGGGTTCATTCACGGCAAAAGTGGGTTCATGTCACCTAGCAATAGAAAAGACATTTTTGAGAGATTTAGGCCCCTTTCACCCAGGTACAGCAGGGGTTCGTTCACGGCAAAAGGGGGATCATGTCACCCAGCAATACAAAAGAGCATTTTGAGAGATTTAGGCCCCTGTCATCCAGGCAGAGCAGGGGTTCATTCACGGCAAAAGGGGGTTCATGTCACCCAGCAATAGAAGAGAGGATGTTGAGAGATTTAGGCCCCTGTTACCCAGGCACAGCAGGGGTTCATTCACGGCAAAAGGGAGTTCATGTCACCCAGCAATACAACAGAGGATTTTGAGAGATTTAGGCCCCTGTCACCCAGGCACAGCAGGGGTTCATTCACGGAAAAAGGGGGTTCATGTCACCCAGCAATACAACAGAGGATTTTGAGAGATTAAGGCCCCTGTCACCCAGGCACAGCCTGGGTTCATTCACGGCAAAAAGGGGTTCTTGTCACCCAGCAATAGAACAGACGATTTTGAGAGATTTAGGCCCCTGTCACCCAGGCACAGCAGGGGTTTGTATACGCCAAAAATGGTAAAATGTCACCGGACAATTGAAAATAAGAATTTTTTCAATTTAAGGCACTAAAATTGGCACTTTTTTGAATAAAAATGGCTCTAAAATAGTCCTTGAAAAGGCTAGTGGGATGTAAAAGGCAGTAAAATGTGCTTAATAGCATGGCAACTGCTCTGCAAACAAATGTGGATAGGGAAATAACTTAAAATGAAATAAAATAACAAAAAATTACAAATTATTAACCTGCAACTCAGAGAAGGAGGTGGATATGGAGTCGGAGGTTGAGGGGGCGGTGAATGTGGTGTTGTAGGTGGAGGCAGCAATGAAGGAGGAGGAGGTAGCCAACAATGTTTTTTTTTTTTTTTTATTGGGGTAGGTAGCCCCCAAAATATTGGGACAAATAAAAAAATAAAAAACAAAGAATCATTGCAATTGACTTGAGTACAAGAATGTATGTTTGATGGTGGTATAAATGTCTATTCTGCACAAGGTACAGACAAGTCTTGTGGGATCCAAGCCTGGTTCATTTTAATGAACGTGATCTTGTCCACGTTGGCTGTGGACCGGCTGCTGCGTCTGTCCGTAATGACGCCTCCTGCCGTGCTAAATACACATTCAGAGAGTACACTGGCTGCAGGGCAGGCCAGCACCTCCATGGCATAAAGTGAAAGTTCTGGCCATGTAGACAATTTGGAGACCCAGAAGTTGAATGGGGCAGAACCATCAGTCAGTACGTGTAGGCGTGTGCACAGGTACTGTTCCACCATGTTGTTCAAATGCTGCCTCCTGCTAACACGCTCCATATCAGCAGTTGGGGCCGGTTGTTGCGGCGAGGTGACAAAGCTTTTCCACATGTCGGCCATGCTAACCCTGCCTTCTGATGTGCTGGCGCTGACACAGCTGCGTTGGCGACCTCTTCCTCCTCCCCTCCCTTCGCCTTGTGTTTTCACTTGTCCCCCGGCATCAGTCGAGAATGCTCTAAGGAGCGCGTCTACCAGAACGCACCTGTAGTCACGCATCTTCCGATCACGCTCCAGTGAGGGAATTAAGGACGGCACATTGTCTTTGTAACGGGGATCCAGCAGGGTGGCCACCCACTAGTCAGCACACTTTAAAATGTGGGCAACTCTGCAGTTGTTGCGCAGGCACTGCAGCATGTAGTCAGTTATGTGTGCCAGGCTGCCCAGAGGTAAGGACAAGCTGTCCTCTGTGGGAGGCGTAACGTCTGCGTCCTCAGTATCCAACCAGCCACGCCCCAGCCTAAATGTGACAGTCACTTATGCACGTCTAATCCTAGATGTGCAGTATATCAGAGGCTTTTTTCACCCCAGTATGCCAAAGCCATATTTATGGCCTAAATGTGACAGTCACTTATGCACGTGTAATCCCAGATGTGCAGTATATTTGAGGGTTTTTTCACCCTAACCAAAAAGCTGTATTTCTGTCCTAAATGTGACATTGATTTATGCACGTGTAATCCCAGATGTGCAGTATATCAGAGGCTTTTTTCACCCCAGTATGCCAAAGCCGTATTTATGGCCTAAATGTGATAGTCACTTATGCCTGTCTAATCCCAGATGTGCAGTATATTAGAGGGTTTTTTCACCCTAACCAAAAAGGTGTATTTCTGTCCTAAATGTGACAGTGACTTATGCACGTGTAATCCAGATGTGCAGTATATTTGAGGGTTTTTTCACCCTAACCAAAAAGCTGTATTTCTGTCCTAAATGTGACAGTCACTTATGCACGTGTAATCCCAGATGTGCAGTATATTAGAGGGTTTTTTCACCCTAACCAAAAAGCTGTATTTCTGTCCAAAATGTGACAGTGATTTATGCACGTGTAATCCCAGATGTGCAGTATATGAGAGGCTTTTTTCACCCCAGTATGCCAAAGCCGTATTTATGGCCTAAATGTGATATTAGAGGGTTTTTTCATCCTAACCAAAAAGCTGTATTTCTGTCCTAAATGTGACAGTCACTTATGCATGTGTAATCCCAGATGTGCAGTATATAAGAGGCTTTTTTCACCCCAGTATGCCAAAGCCATATTTATGGCCTAAATGTGACAGTCACTTATGCACGTGTAATCCCAGATGTGCAGGATATTGGAGGGTTTTTTCATCCTAACCAAAAAGGTGTATTTCTGCCCTAAATGTGACAGTCACTTATGCACGTGTAATCCCAGATGTGCAGTATATTAGAGGCTTTTTTCATCCTAACCAAAAAGCTGTATTTCTGTCCTAAATGTGACAGTCACTTATGCATGTGTAATCCCAGATGTGCAGTATATGAGAGGCTTTTTTCACCCCAGTATGCCAAAGCCATATTTATGGCCTAAATGTGACAGTCACTTATGCACGTGTAATCCCAGATGTGCAGGATATTGGAGGGTTTTTTCATCCTAACCAAAAAGGTGTATTTCTGCCCTAAATGTGACAGTCACTTATGCACGTGTAATCCCAGATGTGCAGTATATCAGAGGTTTTTTTCACCCCAGTATGCCAAAGCTGTATTTCTGGACTTGCAGATAGCCGATCATGTATTGATATTGACTAACTGAAGAAAAAAAAGTTCATTTTCAGCAGTAGTTGGCTCAGGGAAGGCTTAAAAAAATTGTGCACTGCACCCACAAAACACTTTTTCTGTAGATCGTTGAGTACATTAACCAATTCTTGATAAGATTTCTCCCTGATCTCTCCCTCACAGCAGCTGCAGCCTCTCCCTACACTAATCCGAGCAGAGTGACGGGCGGCCTTACGTGACTCCAGCTTAAATAGAGACTGGGTCACATGCTGCAGTTGGCCAATCACAGCCATGCCAATAGTAGGCATGGCTGTGATGGCCTTTTGTGGCAAGTAGTATGACGCTTGTTGATTGGCTGCTTTGCAGCCTTTCAAAAAGCGCCATAAAAATCGCCGAACCCGAACTTTTACGTAAATGTTCGGGTTCGGGTCCGGGTGCCGAAAACCCTAATGTTCGGTACCAACCCGAACTTTACAGTTCAGGTTCGCTCAACTCTAGTCTCTAACTCTGTGTTCCTCATTTAGAGGCATATGGAGGTCATTTCTGCCAAATTTCATACTAATAGGATAAAAAAAAAATGGCATGTTCCCTTGAACTCTATATCTACAGAGGTTTTCTTCCCTAGAAGCAAAAGAATATCTCCTTACATACAGTATGGAGTCCAATAGAACTTGTATGGCAGTGTGTGGCGGCTGTATAATTTCTAACTAAATGAGCTGTACATGCTACCTGCACAGCCATGTGTCTATCAATGCATTAACCCCACTGGCTTTCTCCTGCCAATATCTGGTGTAGCTCAGTAGCTGCACTATATATCAGTGTGTTCTGCACCATGTACAATAAGATGAATCAAAAAATGCCTTACTATACAGATTGGCAGCACTCCAGTATTAATTAATATGTCCCATTGTGCTGATCAGTGTAAATAAACAGGTCACAATTTTGGATGATGGCTCATGCCGAGCACAAATATAGCCATGCTTCTTCTCTGTTCTTCTTTGTGGAGTTGGCATTATATCCATTTCTATTTACAAAGGGTCTCAATTCTCCTAAAGATCTTAATGGTTAACATAACAAAATTAGCCCAGTAATTTTTCTCTTTGGTCAGTAAAAATTTTCCAGATAAGAGTTTCAATAACATGCAAATATTCTATAAAGTTGTTGTATTCTGCATATACAAGTTAATAGAGGCAAATTTGTATTTTAACCATCTTTAACGTGGGAAATATTGTTCCTTAATAGGAAAATGGTGGAGTAAATGTTCAAATATTTGCACATCTTTACATGGGACACAATGGAGATGCACATTTTTTTATATTTAATTCTGGTCCCATCAGATCTCTTTGAAAAATTTGGGTTGAATTTTCAAATTTTAGAATAGATTCGCTCATCTCTAAACACCAGTCAAACTCAATATTTATCAAACTACTGATTAAAAACTCTACTGCTTCCACACCTCATTTGTGTCTTACCTTTTCTCTGCTGTCATGTGCTCTCATGCTACATAATGTATACATGTATTAGTTGAAGTGTTTGTTTGTCCCCTCATTGGTCCTATATAGTGTTGAGCGAACCTAAACTGTAAAGTTCGGGTCCGTACCGAACTTTGCGAGTTCAGGTACCCGGACCTGGACCCGAACCCGAACAAGTTCGGGTTTGAGTTCGGTGTTCAGGCATTTAATAAAGCTTTTGAAAGGCTGCAGGGCAGCCAATCAACAAGCTTTTAAGCTGTGGGCACTTAGAAGCCAGTGCATAGTGTGACCCAGCCTCTATACAAGCTGGATCACCATCAGCTCTGAGTAGTGCAGGGACAGGAAGCAGGCAGCTGAAGCGAGGGAGAGTTTTAGGAATCTGGCTATTTGTTTTGTGGGTGACCTATAATGATTTTTTTGTGGGTGCAATACACCCCTGATGCAGAAATATAATAATAAATCTGGCTGTTAATTCTGTGGGTGACCTATAGCGATTTTTTGTGGGTGCAATGCACCATCTTTGTACCCCTGACACAGAAATATAATAATTAATCTGGCTGTTAATTCTGTGGGTGACCTATACAGTTGTGTTCAAAATTATTCAACCCCCAATGCTGTAAAGGGTTTTAGGGAATTTAGTGTACATTTGTAATTGTGTTCAGAATGAAATCTTACAAGGACTTTTTAAAGAACCAAATGCAACTAAAATGACATCAATTGTTTTTGTAATACAGTATTAAATGTTTTTTTAGTGATTTCTTCATTGACACAATTATTCAACCCCTTAAAGACTACCACTATTAAGAACAGAGGTTCATTCAAGTATTTTCGATCAGGTATTGAAAACACCTGTGGATGTCAAGGAGCAGCAATCAAGCCTAATAAGCACCAATTAGGCAGATTTAAAAGGACTGTGATACTCAGCTCCTTCTAGACATTTACTGGTGTGTTTACAAACATGGTGAAGTCAAGAGAATGGTCCAGGAAGACAAGAGAAGAGGTGATTTTCTTCACAGGAAGGGCAATGGCTATAAGAAGATTGCAAAGATGTTAAACATACCAAGAGACACCATAGGAAGCATCATTCGCAAATTCAAGGCAAAGGGCACTGTTGAAACGCTACCTGGTCGTGGCAGAAAGAAGATGCTGACTTTGACTGCTGTGCGCTACCTGAAGCGCAAAGTGGAGAAAAGTCCCCGTGTGACTGCTGAGGAACTGAAAAACGATTTGTCAGATGTGGGTACTGAAGTTTCAGCTCAGACAATAAGGCGCACACTGCGTAATGAAGGCCTCCATGCCAGAACTCCCAGGCGCACCCCCTTGCTGTCTCCAAAGAATAAGAAGATTCGACTGCAGTATGCCAAAAGTCATGTGGACAAACCACAAAAGTTTTGGGATAGTGTTCTGTGGACTGATGAAACAAAATTAGAACTGTTTGGGCCCATGGATCAATGCTATGTTTGGAGGAGGAAGAACAAGGCCTATGAATAAAAGAACACCTTGCGTACTGTGAAGCATGGCGGGGGGGTCAATCATGCTTTGGGGCTGTTTTGCTTCTACAGGTACAGGGAAGATTCAGTGTGTGCAAGGTACCATCAATTCTCTTCAGTACCAGGAGATATTGGATGAAAATGTGAAGTCCGTCACAAACCTGAGGCTTGGGAGACGTTGGACCTTTCAACAGGACAATGATCCCAAGCATACCTCCAAGTCCACTAGAGCATGGTTGCAGATTAAAGTCTGGAACATTTTGAAGTGGCCATCGCAGTCACCAGACTTAAAACCGATTGAGAACCTCTGGTGGGACTTAAAGAAAGCAGTTGCAGCGCGCAAGCCTATGAATGTGACTGAACTGGAGGCTTTTGCCCATGAAGAATGGGCGAAGATACCCGTAGATCGCTGCAAGACACTTGTGTCAAGCTATGCTTCACGTTTAAAAGCTGTGATAACTGGAAAAGGATGTTGTACTAAGTACTAAGATTGAATGTCACTTGGGGGTTGAATAAAACTGATAATGATGTGAGCACAGAAAAGACATTTGTGGTTATTTCATTATAAATGTTATGTTATATTTGTCTGACTTACAAGTGCCTCTTTGATTTAATTGTAAACAAGATGACTGAAATGATCAAAATCAATGTCAAACTGGCCAAAACACTCAATTTCAGTGGGGGTTGAATAATTTTGAACACAACTGTAGTGATTTTTTTTGTGGGTGAAATGCATCATTTTTGTACCCCTGACACAAAAATATAAATAGGTGACATACTGTATACCCATTTTGGTGTGAGATACACGTGCACTTTATCCGTGTCAGGGAAATAAATATAGTTAATCTGACTGTTAGTTCAGCCGGTGACATATACCCATTTTTGGTGTGAGGTACACCTGCAATGCATATATGACAGGGAAATTAATATAAATAATCCATCTGTTAGTTCAGTGGGTGACATATTCCCATTTTTGGTGTGACGTACACCTGCACTGTATATGTGACAGGGAAATTAAAATAGTTAATCTATCTGTTAGTTCGGTGGGTGACATATTCCCATTTTTATTGTGAGGTACACCTGCACTGTATATGTGACAGGGAAATTAATATAGTTAATCTGTCTGTTATTTCGGTGGGTGACCTCAAAGAATGAGGAGAGCATCAAATAAGGGACATGGCCCTGGTCGTGGTGCTGCTAGTGCTGGTGGAGCTCCTGTTGCAGGGAGAGGACGTTGGTGATCTGTGCCAGCTACACGCCCAAATGAAACAACTTCCTCAGGTGCACGTAGGCGACAGGACGTTCAGCGTCATTTTGTAGCCCCGATTACCGGTGTACAAATAGTGAGGCCAGAACAAGTAGAGGCGGTAGTAGATTGGGGGGCTGACAGTGCCTCCAGTTCCTTCACATTGTCTCCCACCCGGTCTCCTGCTGAAACCGCAGAGTTGGCATCTGGAGCCCATGGGCATCTGTCTTTCACCTCACACAGTCTGTTATGCTTTTTGATGACTCTGCTGGCAGGGTTTCCATGGGCCATCCACCTAGACTTGCCCTAGAAGCTGAAGAGATTGAGTGCACTGTTGCCCAACCACTTATGTTTCAGGATGTAGACATGGGAGGACCACCGCAGCACGTCTCTGATGATGATGACAAAACACGGGTGCCAACTTCTGCGGCTTTATGCCATGTGCAGGGGTGAAGAGTGAGTGGAAGATGATGTGGAGGATGAGGAGGTCCTAGACCCCACATGGAATCAAGGTCATGCGAGTGACGTGTGGTGGTCACACAGCGCCAGCCGCACAGCAAAAGAGGGAGCAGGGTGAAAAAGCAGAGTGCCCGTCCCCTAGCCAGTATGCCTGCTAATTCCCACCTCACCAAGCGACTGAGCACACCAAAGCCAGCTCCAAGGAGTTCCCTGGCGTGGCAGTTCTTCAAACAATGTGCTGACGACAAGACTCAAGTGGTTTGCACGCTGTGCAATTAGAGCCTGAAGTGAGGCATAAATGTTCTAAACCTGAGCACCAGCTGCATGACCAGGCATCTAAATGCAAAGCACGAGCTGCACTTGAGTACAGACCTGAAAAACTACAAAAGATCTCAGGCTCCTCTTGCTCCCTCTTCTGCTGCAGACTCGGCCTCTTCTTCCCCCTCTGGAGTGACAGTGGCACCTGCCACCCCGCAAACAGAGGATGTGGCAGCAACACCACCACCTCCACCACCGTCACCCAGCATGTCCACACTGTCCCATGGAAGCGTTCAGCTGTCCATCCCCCAAACACTGGAGAGAAAGAAGAAGTACCCCTCTACCCACCCACGATCCCTGGCCCTGAATGCCAACATTTCAAAATTCCTGGCCTTTGAAATGCTGTCATTCCATCTGGTGTAGACAGAGACTTTAAAAACCTTATGGCGGTTGCTGTCCTATAGTACGTGGTTCCCAGCCGCTACTACTTTTCCAGACGAGCCATCCCTGCCCTGCACAACCAAGTGGCCAACAAAATCAGGTGTGCACTGCGCAACGCCATCTGTGGCAAGGTCCATATAACTACCGATACGTGGACCAGTAAGCATGGGCAGAGGCGTTATATCTCCCTAACTGCACACTGGGTAAATGCAGTGGCAGCTGGACCTGAGGCAGATAGCAGTTTGGCGCATGTCCTACCGTCACCAAGGATTGCAGGACATTTATCGTTGCCTCCTCCTCCTACTCTGCTTCCTCCTCTACTGCCTCCTCATCCGGTCAGCATAAGACCTGCACCACCAACTTCAGAACAGCCAGGGGGAAACGACAGCAGGCTGTTTTGAAACTTATCTGTTTGGGGAAAAAACCCCACACAGCGCAGGAGCTGTGGACAGGCATGGAACAACAGACCGATGAGTGGTTGGTGCCACTGAGCCTCAAGCCTGGCCTGGTGGTGTGCGATAACAGGCAAAATCTCGTAGCGGCAGCA
Source organism: Bufo bufo (assembly GCF_905171765.1). Classification (NCBI taxonomy): domain Eukaryota; kingdom Metazoa; phylum Chordata; class Amphibia; order Anura; family Bufonidae; genus Bufo; species Bufo bufo. The sequence continues at coordinate 211,720,909 of NC_053389.1, forward strand.
TGTGCTAAATTTGGTGGTGCAGAGATTCCTGAAAAACTACCATGATATGTCAAAGCTGCTGCAGAAAGTGCGGGCCGTCTGTGTGCACTTTTGATGTTCTCACCCTGCTGCTGATCGCCTGTCTGCGCTGCAGCGTAACTTCGGCCTTCCCACTCACCGCCTCATATGCGACGTTCCCACAAGGTGGATCTCCACCTTGCACATGCTGAAGAGACTGTGCGAGCAGCAGCAGGCGATAGGGGAGTTTCAGCTGCAGCACACACCGGTGAGTCGCTTTTCGGAACAGCACCACTTCACCACCAACGAGTGGGCATCCATGCGGGACGTGTGTGCCGTATTGCGCCATTTCGAGTACTCCATTAACATGGCCAGTGCCGATGACGCAGTCCTCAGCGCTACTATCTACTTACTACCACTTCTATGTCTCTTTGAAAAAAAACTTTGGGCGATGATGGAAGAGGATGTGGCACAGGAGGAAGAGGGGGAGGAAGAGGGATCATTTCCACGGTTATTAGGCCAGTCATTCACAAGTGGCTCGGAGAGTGGGTTCCAGCACCAACAGAGGCCAGGTACACAACTGCCCAGCCAGGGCACAGTTCTGGAGGATGATGATGAGGAGGAACCGTGTTCACAGTAGGGTGGCACCCAAAGTAGGTTATTGGCATCAATGGAGTGTGGCTAGGGGGATACAGATGACACAAACGATACACTTCCCACAGAGGACAGCTTGCCTCTGGGCCGCCTGGCACACATGAGCGACTACATGCTGCAGTGCCTGCGCAATGACCGCTGAGTTTCCCACATTCTAACCAGTGCTTATTAATGGGTGGCCACCCTGCTGGATCCCCGCTACAAGACAACATGCTGTCCTTAATTCCGTCACTGGAGCATGATCGGAAGATGCGCAAGTACAAGTACAAGCACACGCTGATAGATGCGCTGCTGATGGAAGTCACACCTGACAGCAGGGGCTCAGTGGAAGCGCAAGGCGAAGGCAGAGGATGAGGAAGAAGTCGCCAATGCAGCTGGGACACCACCAGCACTTCAGAAGGGAGGGTTAGCATGGCCGAAATGTGAAAAAGCATTGTCAGCACGCCATAACAACCAGCCCCACCAGCTGATATGGAACGTCTTAACAGGAGGCAGCATTTCAGCAACATGGTGGAACAGTATGTGTGCACATGCCTACACATACTGACTGATGGGTCTGCCCCATTCAACTTCTGCGTCTCCAAATTGGGAACATGGCCTGAGCTTGCCCTTTAAGCCTTGGAGGTGCTGGCCTGCCCTGCAACAAGTGTAAAGTCCGAACGTGTGTTTAGCACGGCGGGGGGGGGGGGGGAATCACAGACAAGAGCATCCACCTGTTCACAGCTAACGTGGACAAGCTCATATTCATTAAAATGAACCAGGCTTGGATCCCACAGGACTTGTCTGGACCTTGTGCTAAGAAGACAAGTATACTGAATGCTCCCAGCCATTGTTATACTCCAGCGCACTTTCTCTTTGCATTCTCTTTTCTATTTCCCAATGTTTTGGGGTCTTCCTAAATTTATATAAAAAAATTAAATAAAAGGAAAAAAATAAAAAATAAAAAAACAACAAAAACAGTGTCGGCTACCTCCTCCACCGCTGCTTCCACCTACACTGCCACGTCTACCGCCTCCTCAACCTTCTACTCCACTTTGATCTCCATCTCCTAGTTCAAGATTAATATTTTTTTCTATTCTATGATATTTTAAGTAATTTCCTATCCACATTTGTTTGCAGGGCAACTGTCCTGCTCTTACCCCCATTTTGCTTCCTTTTGCAGCCTCTAGCCATTACTATGACAATTTTACAGCCATTTTAGTGCACCAAAGTTCAGGTTTCCATTGACTTCAATGGGGTTCTGGTTCGGGTTCCATTTCGGGTCAAGTTCGGGTCCTGAACCCGTACTTTGACCTGAAGTTCAGCTGAATTCGGCGAACCCGAACATCCCTAGTCCTGTATATTTCTTTGTGTGTCTTGTTACCCATCCATATTACTTGAAGGTATCACAACCTTATCATGTGTTTTTAAAAGAGAAATATGGACTGGTAACACAGCCGACACATGAACATGTAAATCTGGCCATATGTATTTTTTATTATTCGAGATGAGCAAAGTTCTTTATAAATTCAATCTGGCTGCTTCACAAAATTTTACAAAACAATTAATTTTATGACAAATTACTTAGCATTTCTTTGTAAGTAGTAGGTGCAATGACAGGGAAGGGCGATTGTGTCGTTCCCCCATCATTGTGCTTCATATATGCCGTGTTTATCGCGGATTGCAGCATATGACATTAATATTATGGCCTATAATAAAAAATAAATAAAAAATCATACTTGCCTCATCCATTTGATCGCGAAGAGCCCGCAGCCGCCAACTTGATTGAAGATCCAGCTCGAAACGTTGTGTGGCGCGTGATGACATAATCACGTTGGCTGGCGTGGTGACATCATACGCCACCATGCACAAAATTTTGCGCAGGGTCTTCAATCAATATATCTGCAGCAGGCTTTTCGTGCTCAAACGGATGAGGTGGGTATGATTCTTTTTTTCAGGGAAAATCGATTTGTTACCACAAAGCATGAGGAAATTCAGCTTTGCAGCAATCAAATTTTACCTGAAATTCGGATCGAAATCCATTTCAGACACTTCAATTCACTCAACATTATTTATTATCATAGTTATACTCTTTACAGTGGGAACTACTCAAACTAAAAACTTGCAGGGCTGTGGGAAATTCATATTACCTGAGTTGTCCAATGAATCCTGCTCTAAAATCTACAGTAGGTACCACTTATGGTAGCATGTACAATGTTTATTCACTTACAAGTAATCTTTTAATCTTTACCTATAAGTAATCTTTTTCTGCTCATCGGCTGTTTGTCTAGCAAACTGATCCACTTTGAAATTATCTATTAGTCTCTATTTGCATTTGCATTTGGAATCTCTGCCACAAATCTGTCAGATTTAAGGGGAAGAATGATGCTCCATAATTCTAAACAATGGTCAGTGGGGTCTATTGGGGGCTATCCAGCGTATGATGAATCCGCCACCACACTGTTTCCATTACAAATAGAATTCATACCGCAAGTTTAAAAGTCTCTAATCGTGTTACTATTTACTAGGGTGTCCACCATTCCCTTTTTTACATTTTTGTTTAAATACTAGACACTTTTTGGATATGTTAGTGCAACCCTCGACAGGCTGCAATGTACATAAAAACCACTGGGTGGCTCACATAGTGTAGTAAGACAGAAGTTATATGAGATAGACATCTTGTGACATAATATGACAAAATCATGGTTGAACTCATACTTTACATATTGGGATATGTTGAGCCAAGAGCAAAGGTAAAAAATAAAGGACATCTTATAGCTTGCTGCTTTTCCAAGGCTGCTATTTCAAGTGCTGCTTGTTATAAGTGCATTGGAGATATTCAGGAGGTAATCTGGAGGTGGATACAATCTAAACAAGTAAGATTTGTTTGTTTAAAATCTTTCCCCTCTTTACGATGGCTGATCTGGTTCTGTGCAGGAATTGTTGTGCTTTTATTTCAGGTTCCACTCTTCAAAGGTTTGGATACTGTCTGATCTGTAGACAGCTCTCCATAATGCAGCAGGAAAATACCTTTTTGAAATATGAGATTTTGAAATTAACCACTAAACAAACTCAGGCTGAGAACATTGCAATGCCACTGCCACAGAGGCCCCCTAGAAATGGAAGATGGGTAACTGTAGGTTCAGGTAGACTGAAAGTTGTGGATAGAAGGCATGTCCCACAGTCTGTGGCTCTCCATAATTCATTTGCAGCACTTTCAGAGTGCAAGAGCAACATGGAGGATGGCTCAAGCACAGTGGGTGAGAAACAATCATCTCCCATGCCTAAAGTATGTAAGACTGCAGCCAAAGACAAAAAGGAGAAGGTGAGGATTGATAGTAAGCAGCTGTTGGTAGGCGATTCAATCATAAGAGGTGTGAAGTTTGAGGAGAATGGTGTTGTGAGATGTCTCCCTTGTGCTACCGCTAGCAGGGATAGACAACGGATCCTAAATATTGTTAGGCAAGCAAAGCAGGAAAGGGAAGTGGATGTTATTCTCCATCTTGGGACAAACGATCTGGCTTGCAATGAGGTTTCAAAGGTGAAAGAAGCTTTTCATACACTTGGAAAGGATATACGGGAGGTTGCATGTCAACTGTTTCATTCTCTGCAGTTTTGCCTGTGCATAACCTTCAGCATGACAGGAAGATGCGCATTAAGGAATTCAATGTATGGCTTGGTGAATGGTGTCTGAACCAAGGGTTTGGCTTTGTGTCTCATGATAGCTCTTGTTGGAATGGAAAAGAACTGTACAAGAAAGATGGTTTGCATATTTCTCTCAAGGGAACGAATGTCCTCGGTGAACAGTTCCAAGTATTTGCTAAGAAGCATTTAAACTAGGAAAGGGGGGCAAAAGAGTGATAATCCAGCAGTCCGACTGCCCCCCGGAACAATGCCAGAAGAGGCCAGTAGCACAAAGGTTAAGAAATGACAAGCTCAGAGTCTTGTCTACAAATGCTCGCAGTCTAGGGAATAAGATCAATGAGCTTGAGGCTATAATGGCATTTGAGAATATAGATGTAGTGGCTGTTACTGAGACAAGGTTCAAGGGGAGTAATGACTTGGATATATCAATACCAGGGTTCTCTCTATACAGGAAAGACAGAGAAGGCAAGAAGGGGGGGAGGGGTGGCCCTGTATGTGAAAGATAGCATAAAATCTAATTTGATACAAGTTAGCGAGAACAATTTAGAGTCAGTTTGGGTTACCTTGCAGCTTGATAATCATAAGGTAACTCGTGTAGGTGTGATATATAGACCACCTAGCCAAGTCAAAGAATTAGATGATCTACTAGTTGAGGAAATAGCTAAAATGACATTGAAGGGGGAAGTTATCATTATGGGAGACTTCAATCTTCCAGATGTAAACTGGAAAACCAAAATAGCTAGTTCTGCCAAGAGTACAGATATTCTAAATTCCCTACTGGGATTATCTCTACAGCAAGTAGTGGAGGAGCCAACCCGGAAGGAGGCCATTTTAGATTTAGTATTCACAAATGGGAATTTGGTATATGATATTACTGTAGGTGAAAGCTTGGGATCTAGTGATCACCAGTCAGTGTGGTTTACTATAAGTACAGTGACTGAGTCACACCACACAAAAACAAAAGTTTTAGATTTTAGAAAAACAGACTTTTCTAAAATTAGATTAGTTGTATACGAGTCCCTATCAGACTGGAACAGTTTAATTGGAGTCCAGGAGAAATGGGACTACTTAAAAGTGGCACTATTGAAAGCAACAGAAGATTGCATTAGGCTTGTCAGTAAAAGCAAAAAAAGGAAGAGACCACTGTGGTACTCAGCAGAAGTGGCCAAAATCATTAAAAACAAAAAGATAGCATTTAGGAATTATAAAAAACAAAAACAAAACGAGGATGACAGACAAATTTATAAGATTAGGCAGAGAGAGGCCAAACAAGTTATAAGAGCTTCTAAAGCACAGGCAGAAGAGAAATTAGCTCAGTCAGGGAAAAAAGGCGATAAGGCATTCTTCAGATACATAAATGAAAAAAGGAAACTAAAACAAGGAATTACCAAATTAAAAACTAAAGAAGGAAGGTATATGGAAGAAGATAAAGAACTAGCTGACTGCCTCAATGAATACTTCTGTTCAGTTTTTACAAAGGAAAATGAAGGAGAAGGACCTCAGTTGGGAAAGAAGACTAATGAATCTTTTGACGCATGTGTCTTTACAGAGGAAGAGGTTCTAAGTCAACTGTCTAAAATTAATACAAATAAGTCACAGGGGCCTGATGGGATACACCCAAAGCTATTAAAAGAGCTCAGCGGTGAACTAGCAAAACCATTAACAGATTTATTTAACCAATCACTGGCAACAGGAGTCGTCCCAGAAGATTGGAAATTAGCAAATGTTGTGCCCATTCACAAGAAAGGTAGTAGGGAGGAATCGGGCAACTATAGGCCAGTAAGCCTGACATCAATAGTGGGGAAATTAATGGAAACCATACTTAAGGAGAGGATTGTGGACCATCTAAAATCCCATGGATTGAAAGATGAAAAACAGCATGGGTTTACTTCAGGGAGATCATGTCAAACTAATCTTATAGATTTTTTTGATTGGGTGACTAAAATAATAGATGGAGGAGGTGCAGTAGACATCGCTTATCTAGACTTTAGTATCAAGGCTTTTGATACTGTCCCACATAGAAGGTTTATCAATAAAGTGCAGTCTTTGGGCTTGGACTCCCATATTGTTGAATGGATTAGGCAGTGGCTGAGGGACCGGCAACAGAGGGTTGTAGTCAATGGAGTATATTCAGACCAAGGTCTTGTTACCAGTGGGGTACCTCAGGGATCTGTTCTGGACCCATATTGTTTAATATCTTTATCAGCGAAATTGCAGAAGGCCTCAATGGTAAGGTGTGTCTTTTTGCTGATGACACAAAGATTTGTAACAGGGTTGATGTTCCTGGAGGAATACACCAAATGGAAAAGGACTTAGGAAAACTAGAGGAGTGGTCAAAAATCTGGCAACTAAAATTTAATGTTGATAAGTGCAAGATAATGCACCTGGGACGTAAAAACCCAAGAGCAGAATATAAAATCAGTGATACAGTCCTAACCTCAGTATCTGAGGAAAGGGATTTAGGGATCATTATTTCAGAAGACTTAAAGGTAGGCAGACAATGTCACAGAGCAGCAGGAAATGCTAGCAGAATGCTTGGGTGTATAGCAAGAGGAATTACCAGTAGAAAGAGGGAGGTGCTCATGCCGCTCTACAGAGCACTAGTGAGACCTCATTTGGAGTATTGTGCTCAGTACTGGAGACCATATCTCCAGAAGGATATTGATACTTTGGAGAGAGTTCAGAGAAGAGCTACTAAACTGGTACATGGATTGCAGGATAAAACTTACCAGGAAAGATTAAAGGACCTTAACCTGTATAGCTTGGAAGAAAGACGAGACAGAGGGGATATGATAGAAACTTTTAAATACATAAAGGGAATGAACAAGGTAAAAGAGGAAAGAATATTTAAAAGAAGAAAAACTGCTACAAGAGGACATAGTTTTAAATTAGAGGGGCAAAGGTTTAAAAGTAATATCAGGAAGTATTACTTTACTGAGAGAGTAGTGGATGCATGGAATAGCCTTCCTGCAGAAGTGGCAGCTGCAAATACAGTGGAGGAGTTTAAGCATACATGGGATAGGCATAAGGCCATCCTTCATATAAGATAGGGCCAGGGGCTATCCATAGTATTTAGTATATTGGGCAGACTAGATGGGCCAAATGGTTCTTATCTGCCGACACATTCTATGTTTCTATGTTTCTATCTGCATGTACTGAATAATTGGTAAGTGTAAACTTGAAATTATAGCTTCATTAAAGTTTTAGAAAGTGCTTCCAATGTTTCATAGGAGGATTTAATGTATAGATTTTATGTACGAGAAGCAACAACTAACCCCCTTCTCCAGTAGCACTGATCTACACTTCTTGGGATAGTCTATAGCAGGCATGCTCAACCTGCGGCCCTCCAGCTGTTGTAAAGCTACAACTCCCACAATGCCCTGCTGTAGGCTGATAGCTGTAGGCTGTTTGGGCCTGCTGGGAGTTGTAGTTTTGCAACAGCTGGAGGGCCGCAGGTTGAGCACGCCTGGCTATAGAATTCACATCATCCACAGAAAATTCATAGTCTAGAAGGTTGTATTTATGCTTTAAAGTTGCAGTTAAATGTAGACACTTGCAGGAAATAAAAAAAAGTTTATTGGATAATTAGATTTTGCTTACTGTAAATTACCCCCTATTTTTTTGACATTAGAAGTTACAGATTTACAAAGAACTATGAATTATTAACCAGAATCAAAATACATTAAACCTATTAATTGTATTAGCCCCCACAAGACCAGTGCTAAAGGTGTCTAAATGCTAACATTATAATGTAATTTTTTCAAAACAATACTCCCTAAGAGGTAATATTTTTTAACCTTTTTTTGCACTATAGATTGAGCTTTCATATGGTACCAAAATCAGACTAGTATATGTAATTTGAAGTTTTTTCCATCTCTTATAAAGTGATTTGTCCTACAAAAAAGTCTCTCACTATATGATGAAACCAAATACAGTACATGAACTTCATTTCATCTGCATTATAGCTATAATAATCAAGAACAAAGGCCCCAATTTTGAATCTTGTGTGTCTCCTGTCATTTGCTGGTGTATAGAGTAATTTTCAGTTCATCTCTGTCACATAAGTAGGAGCAGGCTGACAAAGTGCCAACCCAATCTCTAATTGGCAAAGGGCTATATGCCGAGCTTTGCTATTAACTACTTCCTGATACAGTATTTTTTTTACCTGACTGACATAGCCTATTTTTGCAAATCTAATGTGCCCTTTTATGTGGAAAAAATATTGTAATGCATTTACGCTACTTATCCAACCGATTCTGAGAATGTTCTCTCATGACACATTGTACTTCATGTTAGTGGTAAATTTGGATCTATATGTTTTCCCTTATTTATAAAGAAATGGCTATTTTCGAAATGTGAAATTCTCTGCTTTTAATGGTCCATTCACACGTCCGCAATTTCGTTCCGCATTTTGCAGAACGGAATTGCGGACCCACTGCTCAGGAGCACTGCATAAAAATGTTCAGTTTTCTAATTTTCGAAACATTTATATTCAATAACCTTTATATACTGTTTTGTCATGTAAACTCATTTACATAAACATGGGCATATGGTAGAGACATGCAAATTAGCAGAATCTGCCTTGTTTTTCAGCTGAAACACTATTTGCATGTCTTTCCCATTTGCCCATATTTATTCAAATGAGTTTACATGATAAAAGAGTATAGAAAGGTTATACAATATAAATGTTAGAACAATTAGAAAATTAAAAATTTTTATGCAGCCCTCTCAAGCAGTGAGAGAAGTTAGCGCGCATCCAAAAAAAAATAACTGTATTTTTCGCTTTATAAGACGCACTTTTTTCCCCCCAAAAGTGGGGGGGAAATGGCAGTGCGTCTTATGAAGCGAACACTGCCATGTTTACTTTGGTGACGCTGATACATCGCAAGCCGCGATGTATCAGAGGGGTGGGAGGAGGGGACGGAGGCTGGCAACACTCGCGGCGGGGCCCGATGCAGTCACTGTACTGTAATACATCGGACCCCGTTCACGGCAATTATCACATGTACAGTCTATAATCTTCAAGCAGTATCTCTGCTTTTAACTAGGGCAATCCTCTGTAGTGCAACTCACTATGAAAGCGGCAGGCAGAGCGGCTGCGTAACCTTTCGATGCTCACTCATTCACGCTCCTCCCACTTCCCTTCATGAATGAAGTGGGAGGAGCGTGAATGAGTGAATATCGCGAGGTTACGCTGCCGCTCTGCCTGCCGCTTTCATAGTGAGTTGCACTACAGAGGATTGCCCTAGTTAAAAGCAGAGATACTGATTGAAGATTATAGACTTTACATATGAAAACTGCTTCATTACAATCTGCTTTCTTCTATACCAGTACTCACTATGAAAGCAGCGGTCCAGCCGGCGCGTGACGTCACTCACTCGGTCATGCTCCTCCCACTTCATTAATGAAGCTGGCAGGAGCGTGACTGACTGAGTGAGTGATGTCACATGCTGCTTTTATAGTGAGTACTGGTCTAGAAGAAAGCAGAGCATTTAAAAGATTTTACATATAAAGTCTACTGTGTGCCCTGAGGTGTAATGGGGGTCACTATTCGCACAGGGACAATACACTGTGACACATATGATACTGTGACCAGCATAAGATCATCTTATGCTGGTCACAGTATCATATGTGTCACAGTATATTGTCCCTGTGTGAATAGTGACCCCCATTACATAAGATGCTATATATGATGCTACATCCCCCATAGTATTGTATCATCCACACATCCCCCTCATAACAATGCATCATCCACAGGTTCCCCCATAACTGCGTCATCCACAGGTCCCCCATAACAGTGCGTCATCCACAGGTCCCCCCATAACAGTGCGTCATCCACAGACCACTATTAGTTCAAAACCCAGCAAAAGCACACCTTTTGATTCAAATATTTTTTTTCTTATTTTCCTCCTCAAAAATCTAGGTGCGTCTTATCATCAGGTGCGTCTTATAAAGCGAAAAATACGGTAATTTGTCACCCTAATGATAATGATCTAGGTGCACAGATCCCCGAAGCCATCCATAAAAATAAAAAAATCAAGCACATTTGAGGCTTACTGGCTCTCAGTCAGATGAGAGCTGGTCTTGAATGTTGAGGCTGCCACAGTAAGGTATACTGACTGTACCGGTCTCATGGATAGGTTATTGGCTTGCACATACCCAGCTTTTGGCATACAGTCTTTGTGTGATTGTCTGTTATATGTTGTTTATTGTGAGTTATAGGTAATGATTTATTAAAAAAAAAATAATAATATAGCATTGTTGAATGGGTTAGGCAGTGGCTGAGGGACAGACAACAGAGGGTTGTAGTTAATGGAGTATATTCAGACCATGGTCTTGTTAACATAATTTCAGAAGATTTAAAGGTAGGCAGACAATGTCATAGAGCAGCAGGAAATGCTAGCAGAATGCTTGGGTGTATAGGGAGTGGCATTACCAGTAGAAAGAGGGAAGTGCTCATGCACCTCTAGAGAGCACTAGTGAGACCTCATTTGGAATATTGTGTGCAGTACTGGAGACCATATCTCCAGAAGGATATTGATACTTTGGAGAGAGTTAGATGGATTGCAGGATAAAACTTACCAGGAAAGATTAAAGGACCTTAACATGTATAGCTTGGAAGAAAGATGAGCCAGAGGGGATATGATATAAAATTTTAAATACATAAAGGGAATCAACAAGGCAAAAGAGGAGAGAATATTTAAAATAAGAAAAACTGCTACAAAAGGACATAGTTTTAAATTAGAGGGGCAAAGGTTTAAAAGTAATATCAGGAAGTATTACTTTACTGAGAGAGTAGTGGATGCTGCAAATACAGTGGAGTTTAAGCATGCATGGGATAGGCATAAGGCCATCCTTCATATAAGATAGGGCCAGGGGCTATTCATAGTATTCAGTATATTGGGCAGACTAGATGGGCCAAATAGTTCTTATCTGCCGACACATTCTATGTTTCTATCTCTAAAAAAAAATTTATTAATGATAGGTAGGAAAATACTTATAATAAGGGTTAATTAATGATAGGTAAAATAATAACTATTAAAAAATAGGTATGGATAATAGATAGAATAAAAAAAAGATTAAGAGTAGCTAGATTATAGGTTTATCTAGTGATTAAAAATAATGAGAATATTCACTATTATGAAAATATAGCAATATAGTCGAGATCTTCGCAAATTCTTGAAGTGCCGATATTCGCAATAAAAATTTGCGATTAGAATATTCGTGCTCAGCACTAGTTAACAGAAAGACCCCATATTTTGTTGTAAATTGCTGTATGAGCACACCACAGGGCTCAGAAGGGAAAGAGCCCCATATGGTCTTTGTTAGGTAGATTTTGCTAGAATGTTTTTTGGGTGCCATGCCACAATTGTAGAGGCCCTGAGTTACCCTTACATTGGAAATGCTCAAAAAGTGGCCCCATTTTGGAAACTACAAGGAAACACTTAGCTGTGAAAATTATTAAATTTTTTCCAGTTAAATGTTGCTTTAACCCCAGATTTTTCAGTTTTACAAGGCGTAACGAGATAAAGTAGCCCATAATTTGTTATGCCTGAATATGGAAATACCTCATATTTGGTCATAAACTGCTGTTTTAGTACGCTACAGGATTCAGAAAAGGAAGAGCACCAAGTGCATTTGAGGCCTATTGTAAAAATGAAAATTGCACGTTTTCCACAGATATGGCATTTCAGTGCAGTCTGTTGTGCCCAGTTAGTGCAATCTGAGACTCACAACACATAAATCAGTGATGACTTCTCTTCAAACAGCTGATCGGAAAGGAACCAGCAGTTGGCCCCCTGTCGATCTGATATTGATGACCTACCCTGAAGATAGCAAGATAAGTAATGTAAAGAGCAGCGCTGCTGTACCTCACCGACTCTTTTAGGCATGCAACAGCCTGTCCATGGCACCAGATCCACGGTAATCCATATATACGTATTCAAACAGAGGTTGACGGCAGCATATTCATCCAAACGTCCTTTATTAGTAGTTACTCCATAAACAATGTACAAAAAGGCCAATAAAAAGTCTTTGTCAACGATAGTATGAAGTGCTCCCCCAAAATATTTATAGTGCATCAAGTGCCACCCACAACCTCACCTAAACCTATCAGAGTAGGCAATTAATAATCACAAATACCCGGCTTAAAAAGCCACCTATAGATATTCACTGCATCATGATTATTACTATCGCAGTTGACCTTTGTATAATTATGAAACAGAGAACACCTCACCTCATGCACATTACTTCAGTGTGGCGTCTCAATATCGTCACTGCGCATATACAATCATACGTAGTAATCCACCTGGCAATTCGTGACATCAGCAGGTCATGTGATCAGAATGTTCGGACCTCTGCTGTACGCGCCGGCATTTAACACTGATGCCGGCGCATTAACCCTAGATGTTCCGCGGTTAGCACTGACTGCGGCACGTCCAATGTGTGGAGAGGGAAAGAGCTTCCATCGGGTCCCCGCACTGCTGTGACGGGGACCCGATGTCAGGGAAGGCAGCCCGATGCCTTCCGTGACAGCCTGCGAGATTCAGCCCCCTACATCACAATACAGAAGTATTGTGATGCATTGTAAAGAGGATCAGACCCCCAAAAGTTAAAGTTCCAGAGTGGGACAAAAAATAAAGTGAAAAAAGAAGTAAAAAAATAAATTTTTCCCCCCCAAAATGGTAAAAAATAGGGAAAAAAAGGAAAGTAGACATATTATGTATTGCCGCGTCTGTATTGACTGGCACTATAAAAATATCGCATGACCTAACCCCTCAGGTGAACACCGGCAAAAAGATAAAATAAAAACTGTGCTAAAAAAAAAACATTTTTGTCACCTTACATCACAAAAAGTGTAATACCAAGCTATAAAATAGTCATATGCACCCCAAAATAGTGCCAATCAAATAGTCACCTCATCCCGCAAAAAATGAGACCCTACTTAAAACAATCGCCCAAAAAATAAAAAGACTATCGCTCTTAGACTATGGGGACACTAAAACATGATATTTTTTGTTTCAAAAATGCTGTTATTGTGTAAAACTTAAATAAATAAAAAAGTATGCAAATTAGGCATCGACGCGTCCATAAGAACCTGCTGTATAAAAATATCACATGACATAACCACTCAGATAAACACTATAAAAAAATTAAAATAAAAAGTGTTTCAAAATTTTTTTTGGTCTCCTTACATCACAAAAAGTGTAATACCATGCGATCAAAAGGTCATATGCATCCCAAAATAGTACCAATCAAAGCTTCATATCATACTGAAAAAAATGAGCCCCTAAAAGACAGTGGCCCCCCAAAAAATAAAAAAAATTATGGCTTTCAGAATATGGAGACATGAAAAAATGTATTATGCAAAACTGAAGCAAACAACAACAAAAAGTAGTCATATTTGGTATTGTCGCATCCACAACAACCTGCTCTATAAAAAATAGCACATGATCTAACCTGTCAGATGAACATTGTAAATAACAAAAAATAAAAATGGTGACAAAACAGCTATTTTTTGTTACCTTGCCTCACAAAAAGTATAGAGCAACCAAAAATTATATGTGCCCTAAAATAGCACCAACAAAACTGCCACCTTATCCTGTAGTTTCCAAAATGGGGTCTTTTTTTGGAGTTTCTACTCTAGGGGTGCATCAGGGGGTCTACAAATATGACATGGCAACTTAAAATTATCTGCCTTCCAAAAACCATATGGCGTTCCTTTCCTTCTGCGCCCTGTCATGTGCCTGTACAGCAGTTTACGACCAAATTTGGGGTGTTTCTGTAAACTACAGAAACAGCGCAATAAATATTGAGCTTAGTTTGGCTGTAAATACTTGCTTTGTTAAGGAAAAAATGGATTAAAATGGAAAATCTGCCAAAAAAGTTAAATTCTGACATTTCATCTACATTTTCCTTTAATTCTTGTGGAACACCTAAAGGGTTAATGAAGTTTGTAAAATCAGTTTTGAATACCTTGAGGAGTGTAGTTTCAAAAATGGGGCCATTTATGGGTGTTTTCTATTATATAAGCCTTACAAAGTGACTTCAGACCTGAAAAGGTCCTTAAAAAGTGGGTTTTAGAAATTTTCTGAAAAATTTCAAGATTTGCTTCTAAACTTCTAAGCCTTCTAACGCCCCCCCCCACCAAAAAAAAAAGTAATTTACAAAGTGATCCAAACATGAAGGAGACATATGAGAAATGTAAAGTATTAACTATTTTATGAGGTATCACATCTGTTTTAAAAGCACATAAATTGAAATTTTGAAAATTGCGAATTTTTCCAAATTTTTTGTAAATTTTGTATTTTTTTTTAATAAAATATTTTGACTCAAATTTACCACGGTCATGAATTACAATATGTGACGAGAAAACAATCTCAGAATGGCTTGGATAAGTAAAAGCATTTTAAAGTTATCACCACATAAATTGACACATGTCAGATTTGCAAAAATCGGCCTGGGATTTAAGGTGAAAAGTGTCTTGATTCTGAAGGGGTTAATTATAAACTCTGTCTCCCAGTCTCATTTGTTTTCATTTCTGCTGGAGGGGTCTGTTCCATGGCAGGATCATTAAACACTGAAGACAAAAAATGCAGTTCTTACAATTTATGGAAGAAGTCTTGTATGTACACAGACATAACTAGCTAAGGCGGATAAATGATTTAAGTGGCAATATCACTTGTACACTGGCAAAGAAAGCAGATTCATAAATGTAAACAGTGAATATTCAGCCTTAGTTTAATTTACTGGTGGTTTTATTTGCCTAGATATCTTAGATTAAGCAGAAATAAAACTGTACTGGAGGATTGTTACCACGCTATTTCAAAGTTGAGAATTTGCAGCATTCGTACTAATTGTTTAGGCGGAAAGAACAGATTGTTATCACTAGAGATGATCAAAGTTATCAAAAAGATTTGGCTGCTTTGCCGAATTTCACAAAGGAATCTGATTTGTTATGAATTAATTTGTCAATCACATTCCATTGTATGTATTGGGTGCAATGAGGGGGAACAGTAACATTGAGACCTTTCAGGGGTTAATCCGGGTAAAAAAATGCATAATCACCTCATCCATTTACTCGCAGAGAGGCCATCAGTGATGATGTCACCACACCCGGCCATCGTGATGACGTGGTAACGTCATCATGTCACTGCGCACGAGATTTCACATAGTTTCTTCAATCAAGATAACCGCGACGGCCTCTCCATGAGCAAATGGATGAGGTATGCTTTTTTTTTTTAAAACGCCTTTTCAGGAAAAATGTATTCATTACCACGAAGTGCGAGGAAATTCAACTTTGTGGCGAATCTAATTTTTCCTGAAAATTCGAATCAAAGTCAATTAATTTCACTTCGATTCACTCAACACTAGTTATCACCATGCAATATTCTCTATAAAACTTTGTAGCTAGTGTGTGTGACAAGTAGAGACCAGGGCACTGTTCTTTCTAAACTGAGCAACCCTAAACAGCAGCAAATAAATATTTCTGTATAGTGTCCAAATTAGCGATACTTAACCAGTGCAGTTAAGATTACAGAAACATCCCTGGGTTCTAGGGCAGAGAAATAATTAATGTCAGCTTTGGAAATATCAGGCTGTGAAGAGGTTATTGTCTGTATCCCTGGTAGTCTATAGCAAGAATGGTATACTTTCAGGATCTCTTGTCGTCTGGGGTAGAGATAAAGGTTATTATTAGCATCCCTGGAGGTCTAGAGCAAAGAAGGAGGTTTTCATCAGTATCCCTGGTGGTCATAGACATCTAGGGCAATGAATGGGTTAATGTTTGCATAATTCATGGTCTAGGATGCAGAAAAGCTTAAAGTAATCCTGGTGGTCTAGGCAAAGGAATGTACAATGTACAAAGTTTCCAGGCTGATTACTAGTATATTCCAATGCTGGCCTGCAGCTGGAAGCACTGCATTGGAATATACATAATCCTGTATTTAGTAATGAATAGAAATCCTTTACAGAATACAAGTGCAATCTAATGATTGCATGTTATAGGGTTATTTAAAAAAGTAAATAAAAGTTTTTAAAAATATAAAATAAAAAAACATATTTTAAGGGGTTGCTCTCTCTCAGGGGGTCACAATCACAGACTTCTTCGCAGACAACAGGATGTAATGTCCAAACTGGTGCTTTATTGTGGCACTTCAGCACCCACACAAACATACGCATCAAAATAAACACCTGTCCGTCTGGACTCTAATACACAGTTCGTTTCCCTGACTCACCTCTAAGCACAGCTTATTCACAGGGTCTCAAGGTCCAGGCCTTAGCAGGTCCGCTCACCGAACACAAGTCCATACAACGAAGAGATCGGCCTACACGTAGCCTCGTGGCCCCTCAGCCCTCCTGGTTTAGAGCACCCAGAGTTTCCAAGACTTCTCTTCTCAGACTGACACACAGAGGGTTGGTTTTATCCCTCCTTGATTACAGCAGGCCTCTCCTGCGATCACCTCCAACAAAAGACAACACCCATACTGGAAGGGTGTGGACTGGCATATCCCAGTACGAAACCTATCCACCAGTCCAAATAAAATCCAGCCCAGAACAAAACGTAGACAAAACTGTCTGTCTCAGCAAACTATGCTTTGCTGAAACCCCTGTAGCTTTCTGGATTTTATTTCTCACCCAGCCGAGGCATCTCAGTGAGATATACAGTATCCAGCACCTATACTGTGCACATCACCACAATATATAAACATTCAAATCACCCCCCCCCCCCCTTTTCACTATATTAAAAAATAAACGACAAAAAAAACTAATATTATGGTCATCGTTGTGTCCGAAAATGGCAGTACTATTAAAATGTAAAAATATTTATCCCATATTGAGACCAGTTTAATGGAAAAAAAAGTGAAAATGGCCGATTCAGTTTTTTTGTCTCTTCACCATGTCAAAAAATATTAAATAAAAAGTGATAAAAATTTTGTAGACACTCCAAATTGGTGTCAATCAAAATGACCAATTGCTCTGCAAAAAATGAGCCCTCCGTAGACTTAACTATAAAAAGGTTATGGGGCAGAATATGGCGATGCAAAGAAAAAATATATTTTTTGCAAAAAAAGGTGTTATCCAGTCACTGTATGGCAGTTATCCAGTCACTGTATAGAGGTGTTATCCTGTCACTGTATGGAGGTGTTATCCTGTCACTGTATGGAAGTGTTATCCAGTCACTGTATAGAGGTGTTATCCAATCACTGTATGGCAGTTATCCGGTCACTGTATGGAGGTGTTATCAGTTATGGCGCTGTTATCCAGTCACTGTATGGAGGCATTATCCTGTCACTGTATGGAGCCATTATCCTGTCACTGTATGGAGGTGTTATCCAGTCACTGTATAGAGGTGTTATCCAGTCACTATAGAGGTGTTATCCAGTCACTATATAGAGGTGTCATGCAGTCATGGTATGGGGCCATAATGTTACAGTGTTATCCAGTCATGGTACAAGCTATTATCCTGTATGGCAGTACTATTATTTAGTCTCTGTGTGATATATAGTCACTAAATGTATTATTATTCAGGAGTAGGACTAATATATTTACAGAATTTATCTTCTAAAATACACCACAGTACTGTATGCCCTTTATTTTCCAATAATCTTATTGATTTTTTTTGATTGGGTGACTAAAATAATAGATGGCGGAGATCGCTTATATAGACTTTAGTAAGACTTTTGATACTGTTCCACATAGAAGGCTTATCAATAAATTACAGTCTTTGTGCTTGGACTCCCATATTGTTGAATGGATTAGGCAGTGGCTGAGGGACAGACAAAGGGTTGTAGTCAATGGAGTATATTCAGACCATGGTCTTGTTACCAGTTGGGTACGTCAGGGATCTGTTCTGGGACCCATATTGTTTAATATCTTTATCAGCGAAATTGCAGAAGGCCTCGATGTTAAGGTGTGTCTTTTTGCTGATGACACAAAGATTTGTAACAGGATTGATGTTCCTGGAGGGATACACCAAATGGAAAAGGATTTAGGAAAACTAGAGGAATGGTCAAAAATCTGGCAATTAAAATTTAATGTTGATAAGTGCAAGATAATGCACCTTGGGCGTAAAAACCCAAGAGCAGAATATAAAATCAGTGATACAGTCCTAACCTCAGTATCTGAGGAAAGGGATTTAGGGGTCATTATTTCAGAAGACTTAAAGGTAGGCAGACAATGTCATAGAGCAGCAGGAAATGCTAGCAGAATGCTTGGGTGTTTAGGGAGAGGCATTACCAGTAGAAAGAGGGAGGTGCTCATGCCGCTCTACAGAGCACTAGTGAGACCTCATTTGGAGTATTGTGTGCAGTACTGGAGACCATATCTCCAGAAGGATATTGATACTTTGGAGAGAGTTCAGAGAAGAGCTACTAAACTAGTACATGGATTGCAGGATAAAACTTACCAGGAAAGATTAAAGGACCTTAACATGTATAGCTTGGAAGAAAGACGAGACAGAGGGGATATGATAGAAACTTTTAAATACATAAAGGGAATCAACAAGGTAAAAAAGGAGAGAATATTTAAAAGAAGAAAAACTGCTACAAAAAGACATAGTTTTAAATTAGAGGGGCAAATGTTTAAAAGTAATATCAGGAAGTATTACAGTATGGATGCATGAAATAGCCTTCCTGCAGAAGTGAAGGAGTTTAAGCGTGCATGGGATAGGCATAAGGCCATCCTTTATATAAGATAGGGCCAGGGGCTATTCATAGTATTCAGTATATTGGGCAGACTAGATGGGCCAAATGGTTCTTATCTGCCGACACATTCTATGTGTCTATGTTTCAATAGAGTAAATGATCCTTGTAGAACACAGTCCTCACATCTGACCACCAGGACCAGGGGGTGCGCTCTGCCAGCCTTCTACACTATAGCATGCAGTACATGGCAGCCTCTCTTTTCTGCCCGCTGTGTACTAGTGCTTATTATGGCACTAAGGCCGAGTTCACATCATGCTTTTGCCATCCTTTTAACGTATACAAAAAATAAAAAAAATGCATACATTAACGGATGCCTCAGATACCATACAGTGGCGTCGGTCACCATAGAGTTCCATCAGAATTTCTTTTTATATATTAACTGTAAGGGATCGCTCTCTCTCAGGGGGTCGCAATCACAGACTTCTCCTCTGACAACGGGGTTCAAGTCCATTCAAGTCCAAAAGGTGCTTTATTTTGGCACTTCAGCACCATCACACACATAAATATCGAAAATAAACACATGCCCGTCTGGGCTCTACCTAATACACATGTTGTCACTACCTCACCTATAGAGCACCTTTTACACAAGGGATTAGATCCGGCTTCCTCAGCCATATTCGGTTCAGCAGCCTCCAGGCTGTGACCACACCAGCACCCTTGTGGGGGGGGGGGGGTCCAGAAGTACTCCTGACTCCATAGGCGTCGTTTGGCCTTCCAAACTTCAGGCTTTAAAAAGCCTTGTGGACCCTCATACCTCCTGGCTAAGACCACACAGAGCCTCTCAGGCTTCCTCAGCCTTTCTCCCTCCAAGTCATACACAGAGGGTTGTTTTATCCCTTCTTGATTACAGCAGCAGGCCGCACCTGCGATCACCTCCGTCAAAAGACAATACATGTAGTGGAAGGGTGTGGACTAGCAGATCCCACTACCAAACCTATCCCCCAGTTCACATGAAATCCAGGCCAGAACAACATCTAGACAAAACTGTCTCAGCAAACTACACTTTGTTAAAACCACTGCAGCTTTCTGGATTTCAGTTATCTCACCCAGCTGAGGTATCTGGATGGGATATGCATGCCTCCCAGCACCTATACCATACACATCACCACATAATGTATAGTTTTTTTTTAACTGGACTCTGCAGGATACAAAAGTGTGGTGTGCTGCGTTTTTGTATCCCTTTTTTTTTTACAATGTATACATCGAACGGATAGAAAAAACGTGATGTGAACCCACTCTTACATATGGACACATACAATGCCAGGATGGTCATGGGCCCATATAAAAATTTGCTGTGGGGCCTAGTCAGTTCTAGCTACGTCCCTGAGTTGTTAGAAGGATGAATGTCTTTAAACACAACGTCCCAAATGGGGACTTGATAAATTGCCCCAAACTGAAAAAATTTGGAAATTAAGTTGTTTTAAATTATACCTGCTGCAACCTGGGCCAGAATGATACAGTCTAGGCAAAATGAATATAAGACATGGGTGAGATGTATCTAGTTTTGTTGCTAGCATTTTTTTAAATCTAAATTTATAACTAAAAGCTGGAAAACATTAATTCCCAATAATCATAGATTAGAAAAATGTAACCTCAAAATCACCTAATACTGATTAAAAAACCTTAGATTTAGACCTCATGCACACGACCGTTGCTCGGATCCGCATCGAAGCCGCAGTTTTTGAAGCTCGGGTGCGGACCCATTCACTTCAATGGGGCCGCAAAAGATGCGGACAGCACTCCGTGTGCTGTCCGCATCCGTTGCTCCGTTCCGTGGCCCTGCAAAAAAAATATAACATGTCCTATTCTTGTTCGTTTTGCGGACAAGAATAGGCATTTCTACAATGGGCTTCCCTTTTTTGCAGATCCGCGCTTTGCAGACCACAAAAAACGTAACAGTCGTGTGCATAAGGCCTTAGTGGGTTAGGAATCTATCACTAAAATTGATTCTGACTTACAACACTGAGATAATTGGGTTGTATAAGATAATTAAAGATCTCAGATATGCCCCCCAACTGCCAAAAATAATGTTAAACGCACCCTTTCTACAGCCCCATTCTCTGCAATACTGGTCCAGTCCTCCTGCTGCTTCTTTTTTGCAAACTACAGCGGAGATGTGGCAGTATAACACATGACTGCTGCAGCCAGTTACAGTCCTAAGGATTATACCAGTTTGTAAACAAGCAACGGCAGAATGACCAGACCAGTGACATAGAAAAGGGGTGAGTATAACAGGATTTTATATTTTAGGCAGTTTTTAATTATCTCAGACAACCGCTTTAACTAAGAGCTCTTTCAGATGGCCATATGAATGAGTCCGCATCCGTTCAGCAATTTTGCGGAATGGGTGCGGACCCATTAATTTAAATGGGGCCGCAAGAGATGCGGACAGCTTCCCACATCTGTGGTTCTGTTCCACGGCTCCGCGAAAAAGATAAAGCATGTCCTATACAGAATAGACATTTTCTTCTATGGTTGTGGCCATGTGCGGTCCACAAATTGCGGAATGCACACGGCCGGTATTCATGTTTTGTGGATCCGCAAAGCACTACGGCCGTCTGAATGGACCCTAAAGATGTAAATTACTTTCCAATATGTTGCTTTTTTAGAACGATTTTCTCCTTCAATCCTTTGACTCTCTCCTCCTCTCCCTCATATAATAGTTAGGTTGCTTTTATAGGGTTATATAGATATAGTTTGAGTTATAGAATACAGTTATAATTACATAGTTGGCAAGGTTGGAAAAATACACATCCATAATGTTTAACCACTTGCCGCTAAGCTAACGCCGAAAGGCGTCATCTCTGCGGCTCCCCCAGGCTACGCTAACGCCGATTGGCGCCATCTCTCGTGAGCCGAGATTTCCTGTGAACGCGAGCACACAGGCGCGCGCGCTCACAGGAACGGAACGTAAGAGAGTGGATCTCCAGCCTGCCAGGTTTTGATAACAGCGTCTAATATACCTGCTACCTGGTCCTCTGGTGGTCCCCTTTGTTTGGATCGACCACCAGAGGACACAGGTAGCTCAGTAATATGTTGCACCAAGCACCACTACACTACACCCCCCCTGTCACTTATTAACCCCTTATTCACCCTTGATCACCCCTGATCACCCCATATAGACTCCCTGATCACCCCCCTGTCATTGATTACCCCCCTGTCATTGATCACCCCCCTGTAAAGCTCCATTCAGATGTCCGCATGATTTTTACGGATCCACTGATAGATGGATCGGATCCGCAAAACGCATACGGACGTCTGAATGGAGCCTTACAGGGGCGTGATCAATGACTGTGGTGATCACCCCATATAGACTCCCTGATCACCCCCCTGTCATTGATTACCCCCCTGTCATTGATCACCCCCCTGTAAAGCTCCATTCAGATGTCCGCATGATTTTTACGGATCCACTGATAGATGGATCGGATCCGCAAAACGCATACGGACGTCTGAATGGAGCCTTACAGGGGCGTGAATCAATGACTGTGGTGATCACCCCATATAGACTCCCTGATCACCCCCCTGTCATTGATTACCCCCCTGTCATTGATCACCCCCCTGTAAAGCTCCATTCAGATGTCCACATCATTTTTACGGATCCACTGATAGATGGATCGGATCCGCAAAACGCATATGGACGTCTGAATGAAGCCTTACAGGGGCGTGATCAATGACTGTGGTGATCACCACATATAGACTCCCTGATCACTCCCCTGTCATTGATTACCCCCCTGTCATTGATCACCCCACTGTAAAGCTCCATTCAGATGTCCGCATGATTTTTACGGATCCACTGATAGATGGATCGGATCCGCAAAACGCATACGGACGTCTGAATGGAGCCTAACAGGGGCGTGATCAATGACTGTGGTGATCACCCCATATAGACTCCCTGATCACCCCCCTGTCATTGATTACCCCCCTGTAAAGCTCCATTCAGACGTCCGCATGATTTTTACGGATCCACTGATACATGGATCGGATCCGCAAAACGCATACGGACAACTGAATGGAGCCTTACAGGGGGGTGATCAATGACTGTGGTGATCACCCCATATAGACTCCCTGATCACCCCCCTGTCATTGATCACCCCCCTGTCATTGATCACCCCCCTGTCATTGATCACCCCCCTGTAAGGCTTCATTCAGACATTTTTTTGGCCCAAGTTAGAGGAAATTATTATTTTTTTCTTACAAAGTCTCATATTCCACTAACTTGTGTCAAAAAATAAAATCTCACATGAACTCACCATACCCCTCACGGAATCCAAATGCGTAAAATTTTTTAGACATTTATATTCCAGACTTCTTCTCACGCTTTAGGGCCCCTAGAATGCCAGGGCAGTATAAATACCCCACATGTGACCCCATTTCGGAAAGAAGACACCCCAAGGTATTCCGTGAGGGGCATATTGAGTCCATGAAAGATTGAAATTTTTGTCCCAAGTTAGCGGAAAGTGAGACTTTGTGAGAAAAAAAAAAAAAATCAATTTCTGCTAACTTGTGCCAAAAAAAATTAATTTCTATGAACTCGCCATGCCCCTCATTGAATACCTTGGGGTGTCTTCTTTCCAAAATGGGGTCACATGTGGGGTATTTATACTGCCCTGGCATTCTAGGGGTCCTAAAGCGTGAGAAGAAGTCTGGGATCCAAATATCTAAAAATGCCCTCATAAAAGGAATGTGGGCCCCTTTGCGCATCTAGGCTGCAAAAAAGTGTCACACATGTGGTATCGCCGTACTCAGGAGAAGTTGGGCAATGTGTTTTGGGGTGTCATTTTACATATACCCATGCTGGGCGAGATAAATATCTTGTCAGATTCGTTTTGTAAACTGGGATTACTTTAAAACATAACATTTACTAAATCATTTAAAATAATGGTTTCTGTAAGGTGATGGACAACAACAATATCTCCAATATACCACTTCAAATGCATGAAAAAAGGGATGGATCTTACCCCATTCTGTGGGATCCACATTCAATGGAGAAATTTCCTGGTCTTGAATAGTACCAGGAACCGGTGTGACCAGGGTGCTTGCGTCTGTATTGGCACTGCAGATAACTCCTAATAGGCCCTATTCTGCCTTTCCTGCCTCAAAGGGGTCAGGGGCTACAAGCAGCGCCTACCTATCACACATGGAGCACCCGCCCCGACAGGGGCGACCCCACACCGAACCTTTCCCTCAGTATGGGTCTAGTGTTCTATATGGCCCTAATTACAAAGCCCTACATGCCATGTTTCTGTCTTTCTTTTGAGACATCATCAGGGGACTTCACACATGTATTCAAGGGCAGTAAAGATCAAGGTGGTTTTGGCCTCGTGTCTTCACTCAGGATATTCAGTTGTTCCTATCCATGCTGTACAATGGGAAGTGTCCCATGACAGCCAGTGTCTCACCACAAACAGCAATGATTTGGGTGCTCCATGTGTGATAGGTAGGCGCTGCTTGTAGCCCCTGACCCCTTTGAGGCAGGAAAGGCAGAATAGGGCCTATTAGGAGTTATCTGCAGTGCCAATACAGACGCAAGCACCCTGGTCACACCGGTTCCTGGTACTATTCAAGACCAGGAAATTTCTCCATTGAATGTGGATCCCACAGAATGGGGTAAGATCCATCCCTTTTTTCATGCATTTGAAGTGGTATATTGGAGATATTGTTGTTGTCCATCACCTTACAGAAACCATTATTTTAAATGATTTAGTAAATGTTATGTTTTAAAGTAATCCCAGTTTACAAAACGAATCTGATAATTATTTGGGTGTAATCAGATATCGCCACAGATTTATCCAGTGTGGTGATATAATTAATTTTATTCTTGAGATAAATATCTTGGTCAAATGCCGACTTTGTATAAAAAAATGGGAAAAGTTGTCTTTTGCCGAGATATTTCTCTCACCCAGCATGAGTATATGTAAAAAGACACCCCAAAACACATTGCCCAACTTCTCCTGAATACGGCGATACCACATGTGTGACCCTTTTTTGCAGCCTAGGTGGGCAAAGGGGCCCACATTCCAAAGAGCACCTTTAGGATTTCACAGGTCATTTACCTACTTACCACACATTAGGGCCCCTGGAAAATGCCAGGGCAGTATAACTACCCCACAAGTGACCCCATTTTGGAAAGAAGACACCCCAAGGTATTCCGTGAGGGGCATGGCGAGTTCCTAGACTTTTATATTTTTTGTCACAAGTTAGCGGAAAATGATGATTTTTTTATTTTTATTTTTTTCCCTTACAAAGTCTCATATTCCACTAACTTGTGACAAAAAATAAAAACTTCCATGAACTCACTATGCCCATCAGCGAATACCTTGGGGTGTCTTCTTTCCAAAATGGGGTGACTTGTGGGGTAGTTATACTGCCCTGGCATTCTAGGGGCCCAAATGTGTGGTAAGGAGTTTGAAATCAAATTCTGTAAAAAATGACCAGTGAAATCCGAAAGGTGCTCTTTGGAATATGGGCCCCTTTGCCCACCTAGGCTGCAAAAAAGTGTCACACATGTGGTATCTCCGTATTTAGGAGAAGGTGGGGAATGTGTTTTGGGGTGTCATTTTATATATACCCATGCTGGGTGAGAGAAATATCTTGGCAAAAGACAACTTTTCCCATTTTTTTATACAAAGTTGGCATTTGACCAAGATATTTATCTCACCCAGCATGGGTATATGTAAAATGACACCCCAAAACACATTCCCCAACTTCTCCTGAATACGGAGATACCACATGTGTGACACTTTTTTGCAGCCTAGGTGGGCAAAGGGGCCCACATTCCAAAGAGCACCTTTCGGATTTCACCGGCCATTTTTTACAGAATTTGATTTCAAACTCCTTACCACACATTTGGGCCCCTAGAATGCCAGGGCAGTATAACTACCCCACAAGTGACCCCATTTTGGAAAGAAGACACCCCAAGGTATTCCGTGAGAGGCATGGCGAGTTCCTAGAATTTTTTATTTTTTGTCACAAGTTAGTGGAAAATGATGATTTTTTTTTTTTTTTCTTACAAAGTCTCATATTCCACTAACTTGTGACAAAAAATAAAAACTTCCATGAACTCACTATGCCCATCAGCGAATACCTTGGGGTGTCTTCTTTCCAAAATGGGGTCACTTGTGGGGTAGTTATACTGCCCTGGCATTCTAGGGGCCCAAATGTGTGGTAAGGAGTTTGAAATCAAATTCTGTAAAAAATGACCAGTGAAATCCGAAAGGTGCTCTTTGGAATATGGGCCCCTTTGCCCACCTAGGCTGCAAAAAAGTGTCACACATGTGGTATCTCCGTATTCAGGAGAAGTTGGGGAATGTGTTTTGGGGTGTCATTTTACATATACCCATGCTGGGTGAGATAAATATCTTGGCAAAAGAACTTTTCCCATTTTTTTATACAAAGTTGGCATTTGACCAAGATATTTATCTCACCCAGCATGGGTATATGTAAAATGACACCCCAAAACACATTCCCCAACTTCTCCTGAATACGGAGATACCACATGTGTGACACTTTTTTGCAGCCTAGGTGGGCAAAGGGGCCCAAATTCCAAAGAGCACCTTTCGGATTTCACCGGCCATTTATTACAGAATTTGATTTCAAACTCCTTACCACACATTTGGGCCCCTAGAATGCCAGGGCAGTATAACTACCCCACAAGTGACCCCATTTTGGAAAGAGGACACCCCAAGCTATTCGCTGATGGGCATAGTGAGTTCATGGAAGTTTTTATTTTTTGTCACAAGTTAGTGGAATATGAGACTTTGTAAGAAAAAATAAATAAATAAAAAAATCATCATTTTCCGCTAGCTTGTGACAAAAAATAAAAAGTTCTATGAACTCACTATGCCCATCAGCGAATACCTTAGGGTGTCTACTTTCCGAAATGGGGTCATTTGTGGGGTGTTTGTACTGTCTGGCCATTGTAGAACCTCAGGAAACATGACAGGTGCTCAGAAAGTCAGAGCTGCTTCAAAAGCGGAAATTCACATTTTTGTACCATAGTTTGTAAACGCTATAACTTTTACCCAAACCATTTTTTACCCACCTTTTTTTTAACCAAACATTTTTTTTTTATCAAAGACATGTAGAACAATAAATTTAGAGCAAAATTTATATATGGATGTCGTTTTTTTTGCAAAATTTTACAACTGAAAGTGAAAAATGTCATTTTTTTGCAAAAAAATCGTTAAATTTCGATTAATAACAAAAAAAGTAAAAATGTCAGCAGCAATGAAATACCACCAAATGAAAGCTCTATTAGTGAGAAGAAAAGGAGGTAAAATTCATTTGGGTGGTAAGTTGCATGACCGAGCAATAAACCGCTAAAGTTGTGGAGTGCCGATTTGTAAAAAAGGGCCTGGTCTTTAGGGGGGTATAAACCTGTGGTCCTTAAGTGGTTAAAATGAATCATGATTTTGGATTAATATGCTCCTTTTTAACCTATTGCTGATAATAAAAACATAAAAATAGGTACAAATCCTTAGGCCCCTTTCACACAGGCGAGTATTCCGCGAGGGTACAATGCGTGAGTTGAACGCATTGCACCCGCACTGAATCCTGACCCATTCATTTCTATGGGGCTGTGCACACGAGCAGTGATTTTCACGCATCACTTGTGCATTGCGTGAAAATCGCAGCATGCTCCTCTTTGTGTGTTTTTTTCACGTAACACAGGCCCCATAGAAATGAATGGGGTTACGTGAAAATCGCAAGCATCCGCAAGCAAGTGCGGATGCGGTGCGATTTTCACGCACTGTTGCTAGGTGACGATTAGGATGGGGACCCGATCATTATTATTTCCCCTTATAACATGGTTATAAGGGAAAATAATAGCATTCTGCATACAGAATGCATAGTAAAATAGGGCTGGAGAGGTTAAAAAAAAATAATAATAATTTAACTCACCTTAATCCACTTGTTCGCGCAGCCCGACTTCTCTTCTGTCTTTAACTATGAGCAATAGGATCTTTGATGACGTCACTATGCTCATCACATGATCCATCACCATGGTGATGGATTATTTGATGGACCATGTGATGAACGCAGTGACGTCATCAAAGGTCCTATTGCTCACAGATGAAGACAGAAGATATGCGGGCTGCGCGAACAAGTGGATTAGGTGAGTTACATTATTTTTTATTTTTTTTAACCCCTCCAGCCCTATTGTACTATGCATTCTGTATTCAGAATGCTATTATTTTCCCTTATAACCATGTTATAAGGGGAAATAATACAATCTACACTACAACTAACCCAAACCTGAACTTCTGTGAAGAAGTTCGGGTCTGGGTACCACAGTCGGTTTTTAATCACGAGCGTGCAAAACACATTGCACCTGCGCGATAACTGCGCGACACATTGCACCTGCGCGACACATTGCACCTGCGCAATAAACTGAACATCGGAACGCAATCGCAGTCAAAACTGACTGCAATTGCGCACCTACTCGCGCGGGTTTGCCGCAATGCACCGGGACGCATCCGGACACGCTCGTCTGCAAGGGGCCTCAGTGGTCTGGGGCAGGAAAGGACTTTATCCAAGTATCGCGCGGGAGCAATGGGTGACGTGAACGCATTGCACCCGCACTGAATCCGGACCCATTAATTTCTATGGGGCTGTGCACATGAGCGGTGATTTTCACGCATCACTTGTTCGTTGCGTGAAAATCGCAGCATGTTCTATATTCAGCGTTTTTCACGCAACGCAGGCCCCATAGAATTGAATGGGGCTGCGTGAAAATCGCAAGCATCCGTAAGCAAGTGCAAGTGCGGTGCGATTTTCACACACGGTTGCTAGCAGACGATCGGGATGGGGACCCGATCATTATTATTTTCCCTTATAACATGGTTATAAGGGAAAATAATAGCATTCTTACAGAATTCTTAATACAATAGGGCTGGAGGGGTTAAAAAACAATAAAAAATAATATAACTCACCTTAATCCACTTGATCGCGCAGCCCGGCTTCTCTTCTGTTTTCTTCTTTGCTGTGCATAGGAAAAGGACCTGTGGTGACGTTACTGCGCTCATCACATGGTCCGTCACATGATTTATCACCATGGTAAAAGATCATGTGATGGACCATGTGATGAGCGCAGTGACATCATCAAAGGTCCTATTCCTCAAAGAAGAAGACAGAAGAGATGATGGCTGCGTGAACAAGTGGATTAAGGTGAGTTAAATATATATTATTATTTTTTTAACCCCTCCAGACCTATTGTACTATGCATTCTGTATTCAGAATGCTATTATTTTCCCTTATAACCATGTTATAAGGGAAATAATACAATCTACACTACAACTAACTCAAACCTGAACTTCTGTGAAGAAGTCCGGGTCTGGGTACCACATTCAGTTTTTTATCACGCGCGTGCAAAACACATTGCACCAGCGCGATAAAAACTGAACAACGGAACACAATCGAAGTCAAAACTGACTGAAATTGCGTACCTACTCGCGCGGGTTTGCTGCAACGCATCCGGACCTTATCCGGACACGCTCGTCTGCAAGGGGCCTTAATGTAGAAATCCCAGGTGTCAATACTTTATGCTTATTGTCCAATAGGCTACTCACCACTCCAGGCTCTAGCATTGTCCTAGCTGTATACATCTAGATATCAATGTAGGGTGGGAATAAAGAGGACTGTGCATAGGACAGCTCATACCATGTAAGGAACTGTGATTTTTGGATTTTGAATGGTGCAAAGCATAATACTCTGTAACACAGGAACATTTTCAATTACATCATTTTTAAAGTAGATCTAGATGATTTTAATCACTGTGGTAGAAAATCCCCCATGACTAGTATATTATTGGATTATTTAATATAAATATATCACCTGAATTACTTTCCTTCAGTAGCAACTAAAGGAAATCTAAGTCCATATAGCTCATCTACCGTTGTCTGTATTCCTTGACAGGCTATTACAATCCACTTGCCCCCATATGTGTTTGTTAAAGGTTAATAATTTTTTTTTCTGTAGTAATTTATTCAGATAATCAGAATCATACCAAATATGTCAGTGTTCATAGTGGCACTTGCACATGACTAAGGGTGACAGCAAGGTTAACTATGTTTCTATATTTTTAATGAACATTACTGATAAGACATAAATTATCACCACTACCATAATGTAAATTCCTATAAATCTTCACCTGAAGTCTACATTGCTTCTGAATAAGCCAATTAGTGGTAGCAAATTAGTGTTTTTTTCCATAATAAGATTTTCCCTGGGTGATAGCCTCAAACTGTTCAATCAGTGCTAATAAAATTTTCCTCTGCTGGTAGCCTCAAACTGTTATAGGAGTTGTCTCACTTCAGAAAATGGCCTTTATTATGTGGAGAAAGTTAATACAAGGCTCTTACCAATGTGTTGTGATTGTCCATATTGCTTCCTTTGCTGTCTGGATTCATTTTTCCATCACATTGTACACTGCTCGTTTCCATGGTTATGACCACTCATCCACTGCAATCCAGCAGCTGTGGACATGCTTGCACACAATAGGAAAAAATGCTTGACAACACACAATCCCCCTGTCCCAGCCACCAGAGAGACCGGCACCTTTTCCTATAGTGTGCAAGCATGACCACCACTGCTGGATTGCAGGGTGGTCGTAACCATCGAAAATACCAGTGTATATTGTGATGGGAAAATTAATCCAGCCAGCGAAGAAGGCAATACCGATAATCACAATACATTATTAGTAAGTGCCTTGTTTTAACTTTCTCTATATGATAAGTGCCATTTGCTGAAGTGAGACAACCCCTTTAAGTCACTGCTTTTTCATAAATTAAAGCTAATTTGCATACCTTTGGGTTCCTGTAAAAGATATTCAAATTAGCTATTTTTTCAAAAATAAACACTAAACCTATCTGATGCCAGTAGAGGTAAAATTTGGTAACATAGTTTACATAGTAACATAGTTTATAGGGCTAAAAAAATACATCTGTCCATCCAGTTCAGCCTGTTATCCTGGTAATTGCATATATTTTCCCCAGAAATACAGAGTAGCATTGGCTGGACTGCAATACTTCTCATGCATACTAGTTACTCTCCCTAATGAAAAAGAGCACTCCTAAGACCTTGACAAGTGTCACTCAGTAACCAGAGTAAGTTTCTCTTGAGACACTCCGTTTTCTTGTCATTTTGGAAGGAGTACTGATTTGCTTGTCTTATTCACAGAAGGGTAATAGTAGGTCATTCTGTACTCTTATCCTTTTGAAAAGAGTGTTTACTTACCTGTCTCATTTCCCACGGGTTCTCTTTAAGCCCTTAATAGCACTTCTTAATTGGGTAGAATTGATTTATACTCATGGACCAAAAAAAGTTTAAAAAGACACCTGACAAGGCATTTTTGAGGTATTTTTGCCCATTTTTTTATGGCATTTTTAGTTTGTCTAACTTTTTTTTTATAGTTTAGTATGTAAAGTAAAGTATGTAATTCCCTGTAATGTTACATTCTCTGTAGGACTCTGTGGCTAAAATGCAAAAAATGCTATTAATTATTCAAGGTCAACATGTATGGTTGACAGCTGGGTTTAAACATGGCATCCGCTCAGAGTTTTTTTACACAGCAGATACTTTGAGGCGATATCCATAATTGGTGGTAACACAAATTATGGACATTTAATCTACATATTTAATCCACTAGATACTGAAACCCCATGAGTAGGGATGAGCGAACCCGAACTGTATAGTTCGGGTTCGTACCGAATTTTGGGGTGTCCGGGACACGGACCCAAACCCGAACATTTTCGTAAAAGTCCGGGTTCGGGTTCGGTGTTCGGCGCTTTCTTGGCGCTTTTTGAAAGGCTGCAAAGCAGCCAATCAACAAGCGTCATACTACTTGGCCCAAGAGGCCATCACAGCCATGCCTACTATTGGCATGGCTGTGATTGGCCAGTGCACCATGTGACCCAGCCTCTATTTAAGCTGGAGTCACGTAGCGCCGCACGTCACTCTGCTATGATCAGTATAGGGAGAGGTTGCAGCTGCGACGTTAGGGCGAGATTAGGCAGATTAACTCCTCCAAAAGACTTCATTCTGTGATCGATCTGCAGCTGTGGATCGTTGAAGTGCTATTATTGACTTGCTCACTTTTTTGAGGCTGCCCAGAGCGTTTTTAGATCACTTTTTTTCTGGGGTGATCGGCGGCCATTTTGTGACTTGTGGTGCGCCAGCACGAGCTATCACCAAGTGTATTTAACCATCGATAGTGTGGTTATTTTGTGCTATATCCTACATCAGCTGCAGGCTGAGCCTGTGTCACCGAAGTGCATTTAACCATCAACAGTCTGGTTATTTTTTGGCCAAATACTACATCAGCTGCAGGCTGAGCCTGTGTCACCCAAGTGCATTTAACCATCAACAATCTGATTATTTTTTGGCCATATACTACATCAGCTGCAGGCTGAGCCTGTGTCACCCAAGTGCATTTAACCATCAACAGTGTGGTTATTTTTTGGCCATATATTACATCAGGGGCAAGTTGAGCCTGTCCCCCAGCGCCTAAAAAATAGACCTGACATTTCTATTCAACCAAATCTGCACAGTTTTAGCTGGTCAAGTTATTTGTAGTGACCGTAAAAGCACACTTTTTGTTCTGGGTTGAAAAAGCATTCCCAAATTTGCCATTCTCAAAATAACTAGTTTGTGGTATTTGAGGCCTACTTGAAATCTATCCCAAAAAGAAAATCTTATATTGAAGGTATTGATAGTGTCATTCAGAAAAACCTAAGACACACGCTAGCGTGCTGATAGAAGTGTCATTCTGTGATTAAACCTATAACTGTCACACAGCGCAAAAAAAAACAGGTCTCACATCTCTATTCAACCAAATCTGCACAGTTTTAGCTGGTCAAGTTATTTGTAGTGACCGTAAAAGCAGACTTTTTGTTCTGGGTTGAAAAAGCATTCCCAAATTTGCCATTCTCAAAATAACTAGTTTGTGGTATTTGAGGCCTACTTGAAATCTATCCCAAAAAGAAAATCTTACATTGAAGGTATTGATAGTGTCATTCAGAAAAACCTAAGACACACGCTAGCGTGCTGATAGAAGTGTCATTCTGTGATTAAACCTATAACTGCCACAAAGCGCAAAAAAAAACAGGTCTCACATTTCTATTCAACCAAATCTGCACAGTTTTAGCTGGTCAAGTTATTTGTAGTGACCGTAAAAGCAGACTTTTTGTTCTGGGTTGAAAAAGCATTCCCAAATTTGCCATTCTCAAAATAACTAGTTTGTGGTATTTGAGGCCTACTTGAAATCTATCCCAAAAAGAAAATCTTACATTGAAGTTATTGATAGTGTCATTCAGAAAAACCTAAGACACACGCTAGCGTGCTGATAGAAGTGTCATTCTGTGATTAAACCTATAACTGTCACACAGCGCAAAAAAAAAACAGGTCTCACATCTCTATTCAACCAAATCTGCACAGTTTTAGCTGGTCAAGTTATTTGTAGTGACCGTAAAAGCAGACTTTTTGTTCTGGGTTGAAAAAGCATTCCCAAATTTGCCATTCTCAAAATAACTAGTTTGTGGTATTTGAGGCCTACTTGAAATCTATCCCAAAAAGAAAATCTTACATTGAAGTTATTGATAGTGTCATTCAGAAAAACCTAAGACACACGCTAGCGTGCTGATAGAAGTGTCATTCTGTGATTAAACCTATAACTGTCACACAGCGCAAAAAAAAACAGGTCTCACATCTCTATTCAACCAAATCTGCACAGTTTTAGCTGGTCAAGTTATTTGTAGTGACCGTAAAAGCAGACTTTTTGTTCTGGGTTGAAAAAGCATTCCCAAATTTGCCATTCTCAAAATAACTAGTTTGTGGTATTTGAGGCCTACTTGAAATCTATCCCAAAAAGAAAATCTTACATTGAAGGTATTGATAGTGTCATTCAGAAAAACCTAAGACACACGCTAGCGTGCTGACAGAAGTGTCATTCTGTGATTAAACCTATAACTGTCACACAGCGCAAAAAAAAACCAGGTCTCACATCTCTATTCAACCAAATCTGCACAGTTTTAGCTGGTCAAGTTATTTGTAGTGACCGTAAAAGCAGACTTTTTGTTCTGGGTTGAAAAAGCATTCCCAAATTTGCCATTCTCAAAATTGTGGTGAACGGGAACAATGAGGAAAACATCTAATAAGGGACGCGGACACGGACGTGGACATGGTCGTGGTGGTGTTAGTGGACCCTCTGGTGCTGGGAGAGGACGTGGCCGTTCTGCCACAGCCACACGTCCTAGTGAACCAACTACCTCAGGTCCCAGTAGCCAGCAGAATTTACAGCGATATTTGGTGGGGCCCAATGCCGTTCTAAGGATGGTAAGGCCTGAGCAGGTACAGGCATTAGTCAATTGGGTGGCCGACAGTGGATCCAGCACGTTCACATTATCTCCCACCCAGTCTTCTGCAGAAAGCGCACAGATGGCGCATGAAAACCAAGCCCATCGGTCTGTCACATCACCCCCATGCATATCAGGGAAACTGTCTGAGCCTCAAGTTATGCAGCAGTCTCTTATGCTGTTTGAAGACTCTGCTGCCAGGGTTTCCCAAGGGCATCCACCTAGCCCTTCCCCAGGGGTGGAAGAGATAGAATGCACTAACGCACAACCACTTATTTTTCCTGATGATGAGGACATGGGAATACCACCTCAGCACGTCTCTGATGATGACGAAACACAGGTGCCAACTGCTGCGTCTTTCTGCAGTGTGCAGACTGAACAGGAGGTCAGGGATCAAGACTGGGTGGAAGACGATGCAGGGGACGATGAGGTCCTAGACCCCACATGGAATGAAGGTCGTGCCACTGACTTTCACAGTTCGGAGGAAGAGGCAGTGGTGAGACCGAGCCAACAGCGTAGCAAAAGAGGGAGCAGTGGGCAAAATCAGAACACCCGCCGCCAAGAGACTCCGCCTGCTACTGACCGCCGCCATCTGGGACCGAGCACCCCAAAGGCAGCTTCAAGGAGTTCCCTGGCATGGCACTTCTTCAAACAACGTGCTGACGACAAGACCCGAGTGGTTTGCACGCTGTGCCATCAGAGCCTGAAGCGAGGCATTAACGTTCTCAACCTTAGCACAACCTGCATGACCAGGCACCTGCATGCAAAGCATGAACTGCAGTGGAGTAAACACCTTAAAAACAAGGAAGTCACTCAGGCTCCCAATGCTACCTCTTCTGCTGCTGCCGCCTCGGCCTCTTCTGCTGCTGCTGCCGCTGCCTAGGCCTCTTCCTCCGCCTCTGGAGGAACGTTGGCACCTGCCGCCCAGCAAACATGGGATCTACCACCAACACCACCACCTGCGTCACCAAGCATCTCAACCATGTCACACGGCAGCGTTCAGCTCTCCATCTCACAAACATTTGAGAGAAAGCGTAAATTCTCACCTAGCCACCCTCGATCCCTGGCCCTGAATGCCAGCATTTCTAAACTACTGGCCTATGAAATGCTGTCATTTAGGCTCGTGGACACACACAACTTCAAACAGCTCATGTCACTTGCTGTCCCACAGTATGTTGTTCCCAGCCGCCACTACTTCTCCAAGAGAGCCGTGCCTTCCCTGCACAAACAAGTGTCCGATAAAATCAAGTGTGCACTGCGCAACGGCATCTCTGGCAAGGTCCACCTAACCACAGATACGTGGACCAGTAAGCACGGCCAGGGACGCTATATCTCCCTAACTGCACACTGGGTAAATGTAGTGGCGGCTGGGCCCCAGGATCGCAGGGCAACATTCTTTGCCTCCTGTCTCCTCCTCCTCCTACTCAGCTTCCTCCTCCTCTTCTTCCACCTGCTCATCCAGTCAGCCACACACCTTCACCACCAACTTCAGCACAGCACGGGGTAAACGTCAGCAGGCCATTCTGAAACTCATATGTTTGGGGGACAGGCCCCACACCGCACAGGAGTTGTGGCGGGGTATAGAACAAC
The DNA here is from genome assembly GCF_905171765.1 of Bufo bufo. Taxonomy (NCBI): domain Eukaryota; kingdom Metazoa; phylum Chordata; class Amphibia; order Anura; family Bufonidae; genus Bufo; species Bufo bufo. Next base: position 211,756,829 of record NC_053389.1, read on the forward strand.
AGACCGACGAGTGGTTGCTGCCGGTGAGCCTCAAGCCCGGCCTGGTGGTGTGCAATAATGGGCGAAATCTCGATGCAGCTCTGGGACTAGCCGGTTTGACGCACATCCCTTGCCTGGCGCATGTGCTGAATTTGATGGTGCAGAAGTTCATTCGCAACTACCCCGACATGTCAGAGCTGCTGCATAAAGTGCGGGCCGTCTGTTCGCGCTTCTGGCGTTCACATCCTGCCGCTGCTCGCCTGTCTGCGCTACAGCGTAACTTCGGCCTTCCTGCTCACCGCCTCATATGCAACGTGCCCACCAGGTGGAACTCCACCTTGCATATGCTGGACAGACTGTGCGAGCAGCAGCAGGCCATAGTGGAGTTTCAGCTGCAGCACGCACGGGTCAGTCTTACTGCGGATCAGACCCACTTCACCACCAATGACTGGGCCTCCATGCGAGACCTGTGTGCCCTGTTGCACTGTTTCAAGTACTCCACCAACATGGCCAGTGGCGATGACGCCGTTATCAGCGTTACAATACCACTTCTATGTCTTCTTGAGAAAACACTTAGGGCGATGATGGAAGAGGAGGTGGCCCAGGAGGAAGAGGATGAAGAGGGGTCATTTTTAGCACTTTCAGGCCAGTCTCTTCGAAGTGACTCAGAGGGAGGTTTTTTGAAACACCAGAGGCCAGGTACAAATGTGGCCAGACAGGGCCCACTACTGGAGGACGAGGAGGACTAGGATGAGGAGGAGGTGGAGGAGGATGAGGATGAAGCATGTTCACAGCGGGGTGGCACCCAAAGCAGCTCGGGCCCATCACTGGTGCGTGGCTGGGGGGAAACACAGGACGATGACGATACGCCTCCCACAGAGGACAGCTTGTCCTTACCTCTGGGCAGCCTGGCACACATGAGCGACTACATGCTGCAGTGCCTGCGCAACGACAGCAGAGTTGCCCACATTTTAACGTGTGCGGACTACTGGATTGCCACCCTGCTGGATCCCCGGTACAAAGACAATGTGCCCACCTTACTTCCTACACTGGAGCGTGATAGGAAGATGCGCGAGTACAAGCGCACGTTGGTAGACGCGCTACTGAGAGCATTCCCAAATGTCACAGGGCAACCAGTGGAAGCCCAAGGCGAAGGCAGAGGAGGAGCAAGAGGTCGCCAACGCAGCTGTGTCACGCCCAGCTCCTCTGAGGGAAGGGTTAGCATGGCAGAGATGTGGAAAAGTTTTGTCAACACGCCACAGCTAAGTGCACCACCACCTGATACGGAACGTGTTAACAGGAGGCAACATTTAACTAACATGGTGGAACAGTACCTGTGCACACCCCTCCACGTACTGACTGATGGTTCGGCCCCATTCAACTTCTGGGTCTCCAAATTGTCCACGTGGCCAGAGCTAGCCTTTTATGCCTTGGAGGTGCTGGCCTGCCCGGCGGCCAGCGTTTTGTCTGAACGTGTATTCAGCACGGCAGGGGGCGTCATTACAGACAAACGCAGCCGCCTGTCTACAGCCAATGTGGACAAGCTGACGTTCATAAAAATGAACCAGGCATGGATCCCACAGGACCTGTCCATCCCTTGTGCAGATTAGATGTTAACTACCTCCCCTTAACAATATATTATTCTACTCCAGGGCACTTCCTCATTCAATACTACTTTTTAATTTCATTTTACCATTATATTGCGGGGCAACCCAAAGTTGAAAGAACCTCTCCTCTGTCTGGCTGCCGGGGCCTAAATATGTGACAGTGGCCTGTTCCAGTGGTGGGTGACGTGAAGCCTGATTCTCTGCTATGACATGAATACAGATTCTGCGCTGACATAAGGCCAGATTCTCTGTTACGGGACCTCTCTCCTCTGCCTGGGTGCCTGGGCCTAAATGTGTGACAGTGGCCTGTTCCAGTGGTGGGTGACGTGAAGCCTGATTCTCTGCTATGACATGAATACAGATTCTGCGCTGACATAAGACCAGATTCTCTGTTACGGGACCTCTCTCCTCTGCCTGGGTGCCTGGGCCTAAATGTGTGACAGTGGCCTGTTCCAGTGGTGGGTGACGTGAAGCCTGATTCTCTGCTATGACATGAATACAGATTCTGCGCTGACATAAGGCCAGATTCTCTGTTACGGGACCGCTCTCCTCTGTCTGGGTGCCGGGGCCTAAATGTGTGACAGTGGCTTGTTCCAGTGGTGGGTGACGTGAAGCCTGATTCTCTGTTATGACATGAATACAGATTCTACGCTGACTTAAGGCCAGATTCTCTGTTACGGGACCTCTCTCCTCTGCCTGGGTGCCTGGGCCTAAATGTGTGACAGTGGCCTGTTCCAGTGGTGGGTGACGTGAAGCCTGATTCTCGGCTATGACATGAATACAGATTCTGCGCTGACATAAGGCCAGATTCTCTGTTACGGGACCGCTCTCCTCTGTCTGGGTGCCGGGGCCTAAATGTGTGACAGTGGCCTGTTCCAGTGGTGGGTGACGTGAAGCCTAATTCTCTGCTATGACATGAAGACAGATTCTGCGCTGACATAAGGCCAGATTCTCTGTTACGGGACCTCTCTCCTCTGCCTGAGTGCCTGGGCCTAAATGTGTGAAAGTGGCCTGTTCCAGTGGTGGGTGACGTGAAGCTTGATTTTCTGCTATGACATGAATACAGATTCTGCGCTGACATAAGACCAGATTCTCTGTTACGGGACCTCTCTCCTCTGCCTGGGTGCCTGGGCCTAAATGTGTGACAGTGGCCTGTTCCAGTGGTGGGTGACGTGAAGCCTGATTCTCTGCTATGACATGAATACAGATTCTGCGCTGACATAAGGCCAGATACTCTGTTACGGGACCGCTCTCCTCTGTCTGGGTGCCGGGGCCTAAATGTGTGACAGTGGCCTGTTCCAGTGGTGGGTGACGTGAAGCCTGATTCTCTGCTATGACATGAATACAGATTCTACGCTGACATAAGGCCAGATTCTCTGTTACGGGACCTCTCTCCTCTGCCTGGGTGCCTGGGCCTAAATGTGTGACAGTGGCCTGTTCCAGTGGTGGGTGACGTGATGCCTGATTCTCTGCTATGACATGAATACAGATTCTGCGCTGACATAAGGCCAGATTCTCTGTTACGGGACCGCTCTCCTCTGTCTGGGTGCCGGGGCCTAAATGTGTGACAGTGGCCTGTTCCAGTGGTGGGTGACGTGAAGCCTGATTCTCTGCTATGACATGAAGACAGATTCTGCGCTGATATAAGGCCAGATTCTCTGTTACAGGACCTCTCTCCTCTGCCTGGGTGCCTGGGCCTAAATGTGTGAAAGTGGCCTGTTCCAGTGGTGGGTGACGTAAAGCCTGATTCTCTGCTATGACATGAAGACAGATTCTGCGCTGACATAAGGCCAGATTCTCTGTTACGGGACCTCTCTCCTCTGCCTGGGTGCCTGGGCCTAAATGTGTGACAGTGGCCTGTTCCAGTGGTGGGTGACGTGAAGCCTGATTCTCTGCTATGACATGAAGACAGATTCTGCGCTGACATAAGGCCAGATTCTCTGTTACGGGACCGCTCTCCTCTGTCTGGGTGCCGGGGCCTAAATGTGTGACAGTGGCTTGTTCCAGAGGTGGGTGACGTGAAGCCTGATTCTCTGCTATGACATGAATACAGATTCTACGCTGACTTAAGGCCAGATTCTCTGTTACGGGACCGCTCTCCTCTGTCTGGGTGCCGGGGCCTAAATGTGTGACAGTGGCCTGTTCCAGTGGTGGGTGATGTGAAGCCTGATTCTCTGCTATGACATAAATACAGATTTTGCGCTGACATAAGGCCAGATTCTCTGTTACGGGACCTCTCTCCTCTGCCTGGGTGCCTGGGCCTAAATGTGTGAAAGTGGCCTGTTCCAGTGGTGGGTGACGTGAAGCCTGATTCTCTGCTATGACATGAATACAGATTCTGCGCTGACATAAGGCCAGATTCTCTGTTACGGGACCTCTCTCCTCTGCCTGGGTGCCTGGGCCTAAATGTGTGACAGTGGCCTGTTCCAGTGGTGGGTGACGTGAAGCCTGATTCTCTGCTATGACATGAATACAGATTCTGCGCTGACATAAGACCAGATTCTCTGTTACGGGACCTCTCTCCTCTGCCTGGGTGCCGGGGCCTAAATGTGTGACAGTGGCCTGTTCCAGTGGTGGGTGACGTGAAGCCTGATTCTCTGCTATGACATGAATACAGATTCTACGCTGACATAAGGCCAGATTCTCTGTTACGGGACCTCTCTCCTCTGCCTGGGTGCCTGGGCCTAAATGTGTGACAGTGGCCTGTTCCAGTGGTGGGTGACGTGATGCCTGATTCTCTGCTATGACATGAATACAGATTCTGCGCTGACATAAGGCCAGATTCTCTGTTACGGGACCGCTCTCCTCTGTCTGGGTGCCGGGGCCTAAATGTGTGACAGTGGCCTGTTCCAGTGGTGGGTGACGTGAAGCCTGATTCTCTGCTATGACTTGAAGACAGATTCTGCGCTGATATAAGGCCAGATTCTCTGTTACGGGACCTCTCTCCTCTGCCTGGGTGCCTGGGCCTAAATGTGTGAAAGTGGCCTGTTCCAGTGGTGGGTGACGTGAAGCCTGATTCTCTGCTATGACATGAAGACAGATTCTGCGCTGACAGAAGGCCAGATTCTCTGTTACGGGACCGCTCTCCTCTGTCTGGGTGCCGGGGCCTAAATGTGTGACAGTGGCTTGTTCCAGAGGTGGGTGACGTGAAGCCTGATTCTCTGCTATGACATGAATACAGATTCTACGCTGACTTAAGGCCAGATTCTCTGTTACGGGACCGCTCTCCTCTGTCTGGGTGCCGGGGCCTAAATGTGTGACAGTGGCCTGTTCCAGTGGTGGGTGATGTGAAGCCTGATTCTCTGCTATGACATAAATACAGATTTTACGCTGACATAAGGCCAGATTCTCTGTTACGGGACCTCTCTCCTCTGCCTGGGTGCCTGGGCCTAAATGTGTGACAGTGGCCTGTTCCAGTGGTGGCTGACGTGAAGCCTGATTCTCTGCTATGACATGAATACAGATTCTGCGCTGACATAAGGCCAGATTCTCTGTTACGGGACCTCTCTCCTCTGCCTGGGTGCCTGGGCCTAAATGTGTGACAGTGGCCTGTTCCAGTGGTGGGTGACGTGAAGCCTGATTCTCTGCTATGACATGAATACAGATTCTGCGCTGACATAAGACCAGATTCTCTGTTACGGGACCTCTCTCCTCTGCCTGGGTGCCTGGGCCTAAATGTGTGACAGTGGCCTGTTCCAGTGGTGGGTGACGTGAAGCCTGATTCTCTGCTATGACATGAATACAGATTCTGTGCTGACATAAGGCCAGATTCTCTGTTACGGGACCGCTCTCCTCTGTCTGGGTGCCGGGGTCTAAATGTGTGACAGTGGCCTGTTCCAGTGGTGGGTGACGTGAAGCCTGATTCTCTGCTATTACATGAAGACAGATTCTGCGCTGACATAAGGCCAGATTCTCTGTTACGGGACCTCTCTCCTCTGCCTGGGTGCCTGGGCCTAAATGTGTGACAGTGGCCTGTTCCAGTGGTGGCTGACGTGAAGCCTGATTCTCTGCTATGACATGAAGACAGATTCTGCGCTGACATAAGGCCAGATTCTCTGTTACGGGACCGCTCTATTCTGTCTGGGTGCCGGGGCCTAAATGTGTGACAGTGGCCTGTTTCAGTGGTGGGTGATGTGAAGCCTGATTCTCTGCTATGACATGAATACAGATTCTGCGCTGACATAAGGCCAGATTCTCTGTTACGGGACCTCTCTCCTCTGCCTGGGTGCCTGGGCCTAAATGTGTGACAGTGGCCTGTTCCAGTGGTGGCTGACGTGAAGCCTGATTCTCTGCTATGACATGAAGACAGATTCTGCGCTGACATAAGGCCAGATTCTCTGTTACGGGACCGCTCTCCTCTGTCTGGGTGCCTGGGCCTAAATGTGTGACAGTGGCCTGTTCCAGTGGTGGGTGACGTGAAGCCTGATTCTCTGCTATGACATGAATACAGATTCTGCGCTGACATAAGGCCAGATTCTCTGTTACGGGACCTCTCTCCTCTGCCTGGGTGCCTGGGCCTAAATGTGTGACAGTGGCCTGTTCCAGTGGTGGGTGACGTGAAGCTTGATTCTCTGCTATGACATGAATACAGATTCTGCGCTGACATAAGACCAGATTCTCTGTTACGGCACCTCTCTCCTCTCCCTGGGTGCCTGGGCCTAAATGTGTGACAGTGGCCTGTTCCAGTGGTGGGTGATGTGAAGCCTGATTCTCTGCTATGACATGAATACAAATTCTGCACTGACATAAGGCCAGATTCTCTGTTACGGGACCGCTCTCCTCTGTCTGGGTGCCGGGGCCTAAATGTGTGACAGTGGCCTGTTCCAGTGGTGGGTGACGTGAAGCCTGATTCTCTGCTATGACATGAATACAGATTCTACGCTGACATAAGGCCAGATTCTCTGTTACGGGACCTCTCTCCTCTGCCTGGGTGCCTGGGCCTAAATGTGTGACAGTGGCCTGTTCCAGTGGTGGGTGACGTGATGCCTGATTCTCTGCTATGACATGAATACAGATTCTGCGCTGACATAAGGCCAGATTCTCTGTTACGGGACCGCTCTCCTCTGTCTGGGTGCCGGGGCCTAAATGTGTGACAGTGGCCTGTTCCAGTGGTGGGTGACGTGAAGCCTGATTCTCTGCTATGACATGAAGACAGATTCTGTGCTGACATAAGGCCAGATTCTCTGTTACGGGACCTCTCTCCTCTGCCTGGGTGCCTGGGCCTAAATGTGTGAAAGTGGCCTGTTCCAGTGGTGGGTGACGTGAAGCCTGATTCTCTGCTATGACATGAAGACAGATTCTGTGCTGACATAAGGCCAGATTCTCTGTTACGGGACCTCTTTCCTCTGCCTGGGTGCCTGGGCCTAAATGTGTGACAGTGGCCTGTTCCAGTGGTGGGTGACGTGAAGCCTGATTCTCTGCTATGACATGAAGACAGATTCTGCGCTGACATAAGGCCAGATTCTCTGTTACGGGACCGCTCTCCTCTGTCTGGGTGCCGGGGCCTAAATGTGTGACAGTGGCCTGTTCCAGTGGTGGGTGACGTGAAGCCTGATTCTCTGCTATGACATGAATACAGATTCTGCGCTGACATAAGGCCAGATTCTCTGTTACGGGACCTCTCTCCTCTGCCTGGGTGCCTGGGCCTAAATGTGTGACAGTGGCCTGTTCCAGTGGTGGCTGACGTGAAGCCTGATTCTCTGCTATGACATGAATACAGATTCTGCGCTGACATAAGGCCAGATTCTCTGTTACGGGACCTCTCTCCTCTGCCTGGCTGCCTGGGCCTAAATGTGTGACAGTGGCCTGTTCCAGTGGTGGGTGACGTGAAGCCTGATTCTCTGCTATAACATGAATACAGATTCTGCGCTGACATAAGGCCAGATTCTCTGTTACGGGACCGCTCTCCTCTGTCTGGGTGCCGGGGCCTAAATGTGTGACAGTGGCCTGTTCCAGTGGTGGGTGACGTGAAGCCTGATTCTCTGCTATGACATGAAGACAGATTCTGCGCTGACATAAGGCCAGATTCTCTGTTACGGGACCTCTCTCCTCTGCCTGGGTGCCTGGGCCTAAATGTGTGACAGTGGCCTGTTCCAGTGGTGGGTGACGTGAAGCCTGATTCTCTGCTATGACATGAAGACACATTCTGCGCTGACATAAGGCCAGATTCTCTGTTACGGGACCTCTCTCCTCTGCCTGGGTGCCTGGGCCTAAATGTGTGAAAGAGGCCTGTTCCAGTGGTGGGTGACGTGAAGCCTGATTCTCTGCTATGACATGAAGACAGATTCTGCGCTGACATAAGGCCAGATTCTCTGTTACGGGACCTCTCTCCTCTGCCTGGGTGCCTGGGCCTAAATGTGTGACAGTGGCCTGTTCCAGTGGTGGGTGACGTGAAGCCTGATTCTCTGCTATGACATGAAGACAGATTCTGCGCTGACATAAGGCCAGATTCTCTGTTACGGGACCGCTCTCCTCTGTCTGGGTGCCGGGGCCTAAATGTGTGACAGTGGCCTGTTCCAGTGGTGGGTGACGTGAAGCCTGATTCTCTGCTATGACATGAATACAGATTATGCGCTGACATAAGGCCAGATTCTCTGTTACGGGACCTCTCTCCTCTGCCTGGGTGCCTGGGCCTAAATGTGTGACAGTGGCCTGTTCCAGTGGTGGGTGACGTGAAGCCTGATTCTCTGCTATGACATGAATACAGATTCTGCGCTGACATAAGGCCAGATTCTCTGTTACGGGACCTCTCTCCTCTGCCTGGCTGCCTGGGCCTAAATGTGTGACAGTGGCCTGTTCCAGTGGTGGGTGACGTGAAGCCTGAATCTCTGCTATGACATGAATACAGATTCTGCGCTGACATAAGGCCAGATTCTCTGTTACGGGACCGCTCTCCTCTGTCTGGGTGCCGGGGCCTAAATGTGTGACAGTGGCCTGTTCCAGTGGTGGGTGACGTGAAGCCTGATTCTCTGCTATGACATGAAGACAGATTCTGCGCTGACATAAGGCCAGATTCTCTGTTACGGGACTTCTCTCCTCTGCCTGGGTGCCTGGGCCTAAATGTGTGACAGTGGCCTGTTCCAGTGGTGGGTGACGTGAAGCCTGATTCTCTGCTATGACATGAAGACAGATTCTGCGCTGACATAAGGCCAGATTCTCTGTTACGGGACCGCTCTCCTCTGCCTGGGTGCCTGGGCCTAAATGTGTGACAGTGGCCTGTTCCAGTGGTGGCTGACGTGAAGCCTGATTCTCTGCTATGACATGAAGATAGATTCTGCGCTGACATAAGGCCAGATTCTCTGTTACGGGACCTCTCTCCTCTGCCTGGGTGCCTGGGCCTAAATGTGTGACAGTGGCCTGTTCCAGTGGTGGGTGACGTGAAGCCTGATTCTCTGCTATGACATGAAGACAGATTCTGCGCTGACATAAGGCCAGATTCTCTGTTACGGAACCGCTCTCCTCTGTCTGGGTGCCGGGGCCTAAATGTGTGACAGTGGCCTGTTCCAGTGGTGGGTGACGTGAAGCCTGATTCTCTGCTATGACATGAAGACTGATTCTGCGCTGACATGAAGCCAGATTCTCTGCTATGGCATGAAGAGACTGATTCTCTGCTGACATGAAGCCAGATTCTTTGCTATGGCATGAAGAGACTGATTCTCTGCTGACGTGAAGCCAGAATCTCTGCTATGGGACCTCTGTCCAATTGATATTGGTTCATTTTTATTTTTTTAATTTTAATTTTAATTCATTTCCCTATCCACATTTGTTTGCAGGGGATTTACCTACATGTTGCTGCCTTTTGCAGCCCTCTAGCTCTTTCCTGGGCTGTTTTACAGCCTTTTTAGTGCCCAAAAGTTTGGGTCCCCATTGACTTCAATGGGGTTCGGGTTCGGGACGAAGTTCGGTTCGGGTTCGGATCCCGAACCCGAACATTTACGGGAAGTTCGGCCGAACTTCTCGAACCCGAACATCCAGGTGTTCGCTCAACTCTACCCATGAGTGCTGCGCTCACGGAGCTTGTGTGACTTCACCATGGCAAGATTGAGGAAACCAATAAATTGTTGTGGTAGCCTCAGGCCCCCAGGAGGATCTGAGACCTGCCATAAAAATGTTCCTATAGAGCCAATTCTGTGACAGGGCTCCATAGGGACATAGCAAGACTGCAATAGTACTTCATTGCAGTCTATACGAGAAGCAAGCAGTTGATCACGTGTTAAGTCTCCTATGTGGACTTAAAAAAGGAAAACATTTTTAAAAATATATAAAAAAAAAATTAAATCAACCTCCTTTTTATGATAATGCAAAGAAAAAAATTTGTTTCAAAGTTTTTATTTTATTATTACCGTATAACACAAGAAAAACTATATAAATGTATTATTGTTATAATCGTACTGACCTATAGAAGTCAGTTTTTCCATATAGGTAAAGTCATAAAGGCAAAACCGATACAACTATGGGGAAATTGTGTTTTTTCCAATTATTATTATTATTATTTAATAAAGCACTGTTTATTCCATGACGCTGTACTGTACATATGAGTACAGGGGTATACATACATAATACAGCATGAACAAGACGAGTTACAGACTGGTACAAAAGGATAGAGGACCCTGCCCATGAGGGCTTCCAATCTACAAGGTATGCAGGAAGTACACAGTTGTGGAGGGTATTACACTCATTTGGAATTTTTTTCCAGCTTCCAACTACATTGTATGCAATATAAAATCATGCCATTAGAAAGTACATCTTGTCTCTCAAAAACAAGTTCATACAGGTATAGTACATAGTACCATACTTTAAAAGTCTGAAAAAAGTCCATCCAGTTCAGCCTGCTGATCCAGAGGAAGGAAAAAAAAAAAACTCAATGAGGTAGATGTGAATTTTCCTCATTTTAGGGGAAAAAAAATCCTTTCTGACTCTAATCAGGCAATCAGAATAACTTCCTGGATCAACAAACCAACTCTAACAGCTATAGCCTGAAATATTATTACACTCCAGAAATACATCCAGGCCCCTCTTGAACTCTTTTAGTGAATTCACCATCACCACCTCCTCAGGCAGAGAGTTCCATAGTCTCACTGCTCTTACCGTAAAGAATCCTCTTCTATGTTTGTGTACAAACTTCTTTCTCTAGGCACAAAGTCCTCACAGTCATACTCCTTAGGATAAATAGATGATGGGAGAGATATCTGTACTGACCCCTGATATATTTTACATAGTTATTAGATCGCCCCTCAGTCATCTTTTTTCTAAAGTGAATAACCCTAATTTTGATAATTTCGCTGGGTACTGTAGTTCACTCATTCCAGTTATTACTTTAGTTGCCCTCCTCTGAACCCTCTCCAGCTCTGCTATGTCTGCCTTGTTCCCAGGAGCCCAGAACTGTACACAGTACTCCATGTGTGGTCTGACTAGCGATTTGTAAAGTGGCAGGACTATCTTCTTATCATGGGCATCAATGTCCTTTTTGATGCACCCCATAATCTTATTGGCTTTGACAGCAGCCTTCTGACACTGGTTTCTATAGTTAAGTTTACTGTCCACTAAAATGACTAAGTCCTCTTCCATGTCAGTGTTACCCAGTGTTTTACCATTTAGTATGTACAGGTGACTTGCATTATTTCTTCCCATGTGCCTAACCTTACATTTGTCAGTGTTAAACCTCATCTGCCACTTATTTGCCCAAGCCTCTAATCTATCCAGATCCATCTGTAGCAGTAAACTGTCCTCTTCGGTGTTAATTACTTTATACAGTTTATTGTCACCTGCAAAAATTTATATTTTACTGTGCAAGCCTTTCACAAGATCATTAATAAAAATTAAAAATTGAACAGAATAGGGCCTAATACTGACCCCTAAGGTACCCCACTAGTGACAGTGACCCAATCTGAGTGTGTACCGTTAATAACCACCCTCTGTTTTCTGTCAAAGAGCCAGTTACTTACCCACATACAGACATTTTCTCCCAGTCCGAGCGTTCTCATTTTATGTACTAACCTTTTATGTAGTACTATATCAATTACTTTGGAGAAGTCAAGATATATGACATCCATTGACTCTCCCCGGTCTAAAACTTACCTCTTCATACAAACTGATTAAATTAGTTTAAAATGATCGATCCCTCATGAAGCCATGCTGATACAGTGTTATACACTTATTTTCATTTAGATACTCCAAGATTGCATATCTTAGAAAACTTTCGAACAGTTTACTCATGACAATTTTCTTACTTAGGGCTCATGCTCATGCAATATATTTTTTTGCTTGTCCAATGGGGCCACACAAAATTTTTTTCTTCTCATTGCGCTCTAAAACTCTTCCCTTATGACTCTGTAAGGGCCCAGTAGTTTCAGGTTAAAACTTTTAGCCAGGGGCGTAACTAGAACTGACTGGGCCCCACAGCAAATTTTTTACAGGGCCCCCCTCCCTTAGGGTCCATTCAGACGTCCGCAAGTGTTTTGCGGTCCACAAAATGTCCGCAAAACATGGATACCAGCTGCGTGCGTTTCGCATTTTGATAGTTCCCTATGATAGAAATGCCTATTCTTGTCCACAATTGCAGACAAGAATAGGACATGTTCCATCTTATTTTGTGGGGGCCGCGGAATGGAACTACGGATGCGGACAGCACATGGTGTGCTGTCCGCATCTTTTGCGGCCCTATTGAAATGAATGGGTTTGCACCTGTTCCGCAAAATTGTGGGACGGATGCGGACCCAGAACAACGGACGTGTGAATGGACCCTTACTTAAAATAAAACCTTTCAAAAAACCTCTTTGTCTTTGTATCACCATTTTTTGACAGCTAAAACTTTTTTTTAGATTTCTGCCTAAAGAGCTGAAGCTTTTTTTCAGGTGGATGAATTGTAGTTTTTATTGGTACCCTTTTTGAATTAAAATTATTTATATTTTTTAATAGTGAAGACATTTTTGGACATGGCAATGCTTTTTTTTTAATGTTTATTTACCTGTATTTAAAACACTGTGAAAGGGGGTGCCAGCCTCCTCTACTATAGCATGCGGTACGTGGCAGCCTCCCCTCTCTGCATCCGCTGCTCTGCCATGTACTAGTGCTTATTATGGCACACATATGCATGCACCCGATGCCAGCCCAGAACCATCCTGGCATCACATTTGTGTATATGTAACTTAAGAGAGTGCCATAATAAGCCCTAGTACATGGCAGAGCAGCGGAGGCAGAGAGGGGAGGCTGCCATGTCCCGCATGCTATAGTACAGGAGGCTGGCAGAGGAAGCGTGGGCAGAGGTTGTGATCTGGCTACCTGGCAGCTACATGCTGAAGGCTTCAGCATGCAGCTGCCAGGTGGCGATCCCAGCATCTGCCAGCCTCCTGTACTATAACAGAAGCAGATGAATGCATTTTATTATATAGGAGGCTGGTGGGACTGGGATGGCAGCCTGTGGCAGCTATATGCTGCAGCTTGCCATGGCTGCACACTCAGAACTTTGCCTGCTGCTGTACCTGGTCTTACCTCCCCTCCTCTCCCAGTCTGTGAACTGGGCACATACCTGAAAAAACGAGTGCTGTGCATGCCTGCTGTGCCTCCCTCCGCCCTCTGCTGTGCTTCTTCTCCCAGCCTCCCCGCCCCTTGAGGAGGACTTCATTTGGGGGCGGGCTGCCACTGTGCTGCCTGAAGAGATTCATTTGCATAGTGTGCTGCCGACTTGTTCTCTGGCAAGTGTCACGCTATGCAGGCAGAAGAGGCAGCGAGTCAGCAGATAATCATGGACGGAGTCGCCCGCCGAAGCAGGCCCTGTGTTAATGAATGGGGAAGTAGGATGGATGGGAGGGGGGCGGGCCCCGGCCCCTATGTGACCGCACCAAATGTAAAGGGGAGGGGATTTGGAGGTGTTGTTTTCGGGGGTGGGGCCGGCCTGAAAACGTAAAATTATGTACACACAGTAAGTGTGTGTGTGTGAGACACTGCTCCCGGGCCCCTTGTCAGCCCGGGCCCCGAAGCAGCCGCTTCCCCTGCTTGCCTGGTAGTTACGCCACTGCTTTTAGCCCTTTATATAATTGAAGAACACTGAGGAACATTTTAGGGTTGGTTTTACTCTCTTTGGCAGTATCTCTCTATCTCCAGCTTGGCTGCTTTTATTTGTCTTTTACCTATTCTAATTTTTTTCCTCATAGTTTTTCAATGCTTCCTCACCAACTTCCTGTTTCAGTGATGTAATTGCTTTCTTCTTGCTATTTATCGCTTTCTTTACATTTCTATTCATCCACATAGATTTTTTTTCTTGAACCTTATCCTTTTATTTCCATAAGGTATGTACCCCTCACAATTTAGAGTTTATATCTGGATAGTTGAAGAACCCCATAATAACAACCTCATGTACGGCATTATGCATTAAGTGGATAATGGGTTAAAAAATGACCCATTGCACATGCGTAAATGTAATAAAGAAATAAATAAACAATAAACACTGCACATGCCGTACAGTAAAAAACTCTACTACATAAAAATGGCAGTTTGTCCTGCTTTTAAAGCACATGTGTCTGCATATTTATACCCATAAAACTGGCTGACCTGTTACATGTGCACTTGGCAGCTGAAGGCATCTGTGTTGGTCCCATGTTCATATGAGCCTCCATAGCTGAGAAAAATGTTTTAATATATGCAAATGAGCTTGTAGGAGCAACAGGGGCGTTACCGTTACATCTAGAGGCTCTGCTCTCTCTGCACCTGCTGCACCCTCTCCACTTTGATTGACAGGGCCAGGCAGAGCGAGCAGAGCCTCTAGGTGTAATGGCAATGCCCCCGTTTCTCTCAGACCATATATTAAAACATAATTTTTCTCAGCAATGTGGACAAATATGAATGTGGGACCAATACAGATGCCTTTAACTGCCAAGTACACATGTAACAGGTTTACAGGTACAAATTTGCTGACAGATGCCCTTTAATATTTCCCATAGACTTCCATGGAACATTTGGGACAGACATTTTATGCTTAAGGCTACTTTCACACTTGCTGTAGCCTTTTCCAGCAGGCTGTTTAGGCGGGAAAACAGCCTGCCGGATCCATGCTACCACAAGTCCACCATGCTGGCAGACGTCATCTCCGGTCCCATTCACTATAATGGGGGCGGGCCAGAGGTCCGGCCGCAGCACAGCAAACATGCCGAGAGGCGGCCGAAATAAAACTACAGCATTCTGTGGTTTTTGTCTGTCCACCTCTCGGCATGTTTGCTGTGCTGTGGCCGGACCTCTGGCCTGCCCCCATTATAGTGAATGGGACCAGAGCGGACTTCTGCCAGCATGGTGGACTTGTGGTAGCATGGATCCTGCAGGCTGTTCCCCGGCCTGAACAGCCTGCCGGAAAAGGCTGCTGCAAGTGTGAAAGTAGCCTAAGAAGTGTGGCTTCAAGGGGTTGTCCAACCTTCCAGGTTTAAATAACCCCCTTACTCAGCAGGATCTGTCAAGGGAAGAAAACTTACCTGCTCCACGATGCTCAGTTCTAGCTCCTCAGGTCTACCTCCATCTTCACTGCGCTTTGATCATCACATGTAAACTTGTGTCATGGACAGGGGGTCATATACTCTATGCTGCTGCAGTCAATAGCTGGCTACAGTGTTGACATGTCCCCAAGCAGCACATCTCTGCAATCACATGCCACTTGGGGACATATCACCTCTGTGGCTAGTCATTGGCAATAGCTGCACATGATCCCCATATATGCAAGAATTGAAGACAGCAGTGGACTCAATGAGCAGGTAAGTATGCTGCCCCTGATAGACCGTCCCCTAGGGGGTTAGAAAAAAAAATGAAAGTTGGACCACCCCTTCAAACCTGTGAAATACATATTAAAGAGGTTATTTGGATCATAAAAAGCTTTTTAAGCTGTTCCTCATATTTGACTAACATGCACATGATAATGACAGTGGAGATGTATGCAGCACACAAAGGAGCTGAGCCCACCCATTCATGGCAGGTGCCAGATATTGTTATAGTTTATAACAACCTGCAATGGTCAGACTTGGAGAAAACTCTGATATAAGGTAACCATTTAGATGCCACAAATAATAGGGACCTTGGCAGGTAAGCCATTAAAAAGAGTGCCTTCTTCTGTTCCCCTCAAATCAAATGTTCGCGAATTGCAAGTTCGCTGCGGGTCCCATTCATTTTAATGGCAGGCGAACCTGAAAAACCTTCAGCTCATATTTGCAGCCAAGAAATAATTACTAGAAGTGCAGAAATAGTCCCACATCATGGACAGTGACATACCAGATGTATTATTCGAATTTGTGATCTCCATGAATTTTTTTTTTCAATGCGAAATATCGGCAATTCAATTTTCGCGTACGCGCATGCGCAAATGCACTATACAGTACCGAAATGCACTATAAAGAAAGTATATTGGTATATAACACCCCGCTTCAATCAGTTTTTTTGGGGGACGACTAATATATCACACCAGTAGAAATTATTTGTTCCAGTATTGCTTGTCCCTCTATATACCTGCAGTATCGCAGCGGATCCGCAAAACAAGGACACCGGCAATGTGCATTCCGCAATTTGTGGACCGCACAATGCCGGCACTATAATGGAAAATGCTTAATCTTGTCTGCAATTGCGGATAAGAATAGGACATGTTCTATTTTTTTGCGGAGACGGAAGCAAAGATGCGGAAGTGCGGATCCGCAAATGCGGATGTGGATCCGCAAATGCAGATGTGGATCTGCAAATGCAGACAGCACATTCCGGCCCCATTGAATATGAATGGGTCTGCACCCATTCCACAAAATTGCGGAACAGATGCGGACCCATTTTGCGGACGTGTGAATGGAAAAGATATCCATCAAAATGAAAATATATAAAATTATTAAAGTTCACCAAAAAGCATAGATGTGGTAGGCAATAACAAGTGCTCGGTGGCACTAAATCGGGTGCTCGGCGGCACCAAATCAGAAACCATATTTCCTACCACAATCCGGGGGCTTCCAGTGCACATCGATGAATCCAGGAGGGAATAGATGATAATGTGGTATTGAAGGACAGGGTGGGCAAAGAACTGTCCTGTATATTGCCCTGATAGCCTAACCACAGACAACCCGCCCTGATTAGAGCGACCCCGTCCGGAATCTTACCCTATATAAAAATGGCCCTAGTAAGCCCCTAGGCCCCTGTCTTCCAGGTGATCACTATATAGATCTATGTGTTTTTGACTCATTATAAAAGTATATTATAAGTATATTGCACCCCTCTGTGTATCACACATATCGATAGCACACCTATACTAGTGCTTAAAATGACTTTTGTGGCCCTATTAGTTAGTGTTTGGTGTCCCTAACAGCCTGTCCCTGCTCCACACAACAACCTCTCCCTACACTGGCAAAACACTGAATGTAAAATGGCGGCCAGATCAGGTTTATTTATAAGGTAGGGGTTATGTCCATGTGCTGAAATGTCTCAATTGGCTGTCCTGTACCACCTGATGGACGTGTCATGGGTCAAAGTTCTTCACAATGTAAAAGAATATGGCGGGCGCAAATTTCTCCATATGTTCGCATGTTCGGCGAATCGCGAACACGCAAAGTTTGCCGCGAAACGACCGCTGGGCGAACCGCAAGGCCATCTCTAGTGGTGAGCAAATGAAAGTGGAAAAAGAAACTAAAATTGCTCAGATAGAAAAGGGTAAATACCCCATTATGGAATTTTATATTAATAGATGCAAATCCACTATTTCAAAATCTAATTAATTAACCAAAGCTGGGATCAGTATCTCTCACTGTAGACTGTCCATTACTTTAAATGGAACTGTGCAATTCTTCTTCTGTTCTGCAGGGGCATCAAAGGACTGCAGCCCCTTTTATAACCAGGCTTTAAATGCCTAAATGTCCACAGCAAAATGTAACCTTTTGGGATGATAACATCTAATGATGATTTTTTATTTATTTTTATATACAGTACAGACCAAAAGTTTGGACACACATTCTCCTTCAAAGAGTTTTCTTTATTTTCATGACTATGAAGGCATCAAAACTATGAATTAACACATGTGGAATTATATACATAACAAACAAGTGTGAAACAACTGAAAATATGTCATATTCTAGGTTCTTCAAAGTAGCCACCTTTTGCTTTGATTACTGCTTTGCACACTCTTGGCATTCTCTTGATGAGCTTCAAGAGGTAGTCCCCTGAAATGGTCTTCCAACAGTCTTGAAGGAGTTCCCAGAGATGCTTAGCACTTGTTGGCCCTTTTACCTTCACTCTGCGGTCCAGCTCACCCCAAACCATCTCAGGTCCGGTGACTGTGGAGGCCAGGTCATCTGGCGCAGCACCCATCACTCAAATAGCCCTTACTTTCAAAGTTTTCCCAATTTTTCGGCTGACTGACTGACCTTCATTTCTTAAAGTAATGATGGCCACTCGTTTTTTCTTTACTTAGCTGCTTTTTTCTTGCCATAATACAAATTCTAACAGTCTATTCAGTAGGACTATCAGCTGTGTATCCACCTGACTTCTCCTCAACGCAACTGATGGTCCCAACCCCGTTTATAAGGCAAGAAATCCCACTTATTAAACCTGACAGGGCACACCTGTGAAGTGAAAACCATTTCAGGGGACTACATCTTGAAGCTCATCAAGAGAATGCCAAGAGTGTGCAAAGCAGTAATCAAAGCAAAAGGTGGCTACTTTGAAGAACTTAGAATATGATATATTTTCAGTTGTTTCACACTTGTTTGTTATGTATATAATTCCACATGTGTTAATTCATAGTTTTGATGCCTTCAGTGTGAATCTACAATTTTCATAGTCATGAAAATAAAGAAAACTCTTTGAATGAGAAGGTGTGTCCAAACTTTTGGTCTGTAGTGTATCTTATATATATAGATGAGCGGATTTTTCTAAAACTCGATTCGCCGATTTGCCTAATTTTTGGGGTAAAATTTCGTTTGATCCGAATATATTTGCGGCGAATTACGTAAAAAAAATGGCTATTTCCTAGCTGCTGAGAGCCTTTATAGTGGTGTACAACACTGTACCTTGTAGTAACACACATAGGGAGTCTGCTTTGGTAGTGAAATAATACTGTGAGTCAGTATGACATGTAGATGACAGGCGTCGCTCTTAGAATCACAGCACACTTCACTTATTTGGGCAGTTATGGGGCCAAAACTGACCAAATAACTCAAGTATGAACTCAACCTTACAGGTCGATGTTAGCGCCAAGAAGAAGTGCACTTCTTTTACACCCTCGTCAGCTGATTCCACATAGATGCCTACAGAACCTGTTCTATTAAATGCGTATACAAGTAAAGCGCCCCCCGGATAGAGTGCAGTCTTTCAACACAGTTCAAAGACTGTTTAAAGCTAGAGGAACTGACGAGCCTGAAAGAAAAGATCGATAAACATTGTTCTAATCTACGAGGTAACATCGAAAGCACAAAGCGTGCAAAATTTATAAGAGATTCCGAAGATTACTCAGCAAAGCGGGTGTATAAATGGCAAGATTCTACAGACATGGCTATTACACACACACGCATGTTTGGCCGCAGGACCGGCTCTGCCTCCTTCGGTTCTGGCAGCGATTCTACCACTGGCCAATGCAATACTTTTTTAGGCAGATGCAGTCGACAAAGAAAGCAAATACCAGGAGAGCCGGCCGCCATTATCGGGGAAGCAGATGCACCCAGGACGACCAGATCGCAGGTATGCCAGAGACATTTGTATTGAATCTTTCTTCTAAGAACTAAAGTCCAACACAAATGGACATTTTACAGAAGGGTTTATCATTTAGCCCTACGGACACTATAGATACATTTAGCTTGGATATGGACATGCAAAGGTCTTTTCATAATGTACGATTAAAAACACATTTCTCTGGTAATAAATGTGTACCTGTGTCTTCGGAGAGGGCTAGTGGTGATATTCTCAGCTTGACACAATTTGATCTGAAAATAAAAAGCAAGTTTGTACCTCCAAAATATATCATCCTGTTGAAACATTTGTCAATGTAGTACAGCGGGACTTGGCTACACTACTTGGGAGATTCAAACAGGGCGAATTTTATATGCATCACAATATTACGAAAGATGAGAGAAATGCCCTCTCCCAGTTGGTGGAGGACAAGTCCCTTATATTGAAACCTGCTGATAAGGGGGGTGCCTTAGTGATTCTTGATAAATCATATGTCTCAGAAATTATGAATCAACTACAAAGTGGGGATACATACCATATTTTGCAGTCAGACCCTACAGGGCATATTAAACACATGCTATTAAATGTTGTTGAACAATACAAAGAGAATGGAACGATAGACGCCAAGCTGGTTGATTTTTTTTTATTAATTAACACCCGATTATACCGGTGTTCTACACTTTGCCTAAGGTCCACAAATCTATGACTGATCCGCCAGGCCGCCCCATAGTGGTGGCTACCGATTCTATTCTCTCTCCCCAGCGATACATTTGGATAAGGTATTAACTCCACTTATTAGAACAGCACCGTCGCATTTGAGGGACACCCAACATTTTCTGTCGGAGGTTAAATCGGTGCAGCTCGATGCGGATTGCATTTTAGCAGCATTCGATGTTTGCAGCCTCTATACGTCTATTAGACATACAAAGGATCTGGAGACAGTGGGAGGTTTGCTAGGGGGAAGTACATACAAAACGGAAGAAAAATATTTTTTCCTTTCACTTTTAACTATTTTGTTGGAGTACAATTATTTTCTGTTCCAAGACACTTTCTATCAACAGCAATGTGGGACCGCGATGGGGTCGAATGTCGCACCGCCATATGCAAATTGTTATATGGCACGCTTTGAACATGATTTTATCTATTTAAATCCATTGTATATACAGTACTGCATTTTTTGGCGTTGATTTATCGATGACGTGTTCTGCGTATGGCGGTGCGACATTCCGACCCTAATGCGTTTTTCTGAGTCCATTAATTCGGTGTGGCCCAAGCTTCAGTTCACTTTACATTTTGATAGATGTCGGATCTCATTCCTTGATACGGGGGTGATTAAAAGTACGGATAATAGGATCGTGACCGATCTATATAAAAAAGACACTGACTGAAATAGCTTACTGTTCTATACTAGTAATCATCCTACCAACACAAAAAGGGCATTACCATATTCACAATATCAATGGGTGAGACGCATTGTGCGGGATCCTGAACAATGTGAAATCAGACTAAATGAGATGTCAGCCAAATTTGAGGATAGAGGATACCCTTTACATTTACTTAAGGAACAGAGAAAGAGAATTCCACAGACCATTGAGAATTTCAACAACAACCTATGGTATGCTATAAGAGAACGAAGAATATTTGTGATAAAATTGTTAGAGCAGACATTGGCAGTGACAGAAGGGATTTAAAAAACAAGAAACAATTGCGTCTCTGAGACAAGGAACTTTTCCCTGCCTCGGGTGTGTACACTGTTCGAGTGTCATTAAAAGCCCCTTTATCACTCATCCAAGATCGGGAGAACATATCCCTATAAAAGGTTTTTTCACGTGTGACTGCAATTATGTCATATATATTCTAAAGTGTCCATGTGGTCTTTTATGTAGGGGAAACGTCCACATGAATAAAAGATCGATTTAGTAAGCACAAATCCACGATCGGGAAGGAGAATCTGTTATTACCAATACAGTACCACTTCTATCAAGAGAGACACAATATATCGCAGTTGCGTTTTCAGATCATCGAAGGTGTTAAACAGCCTAGGAGAGGAGGTGATAGGAACTCACTATTGAGAAAGAGAGAGGCCTATTGGATCCATAGGCACGAAACCTTGGAATCTATGGGTCTAAACCGTCACTACGAATTAAACAGTTTTTTATAAAAAAAAAATATTATATAACATTTTATTTAATTTTTTTTACTTTTTTCAATTTTTTTTTTCTTTCAGCTTCGTATTTAATTCTTTTACGATTTACAGTGATTAATTCGGTTTTAGATTTTATTTACATTTATACGTAGATAATGTGGATAGGTTTTCATGATGGATATATTTATACAGGCTTTTCTACAGGTGAAGTGATGCTGAATTGTGCTGAGATTTATTTGTTATAATACTTGTTTGAATTGTGTGTCTACACTTGTTTTTAGGAGGTGTGTCTTATGACATCACGATCACGTGATGCGCACACCTTGATGAGGGGTTTGGCTATTTAATGGTGGTTTTTGTAATGTGTTTATTGCTGTTTGATAAAGACACTTGCGAGTGTCGAAACGCGTCACAGGATTATGTGACAATAAACAAGAACCTTTTGCAGACAACTTACAGTGAGTGCCGGTCCTTTCTTGTTCTTGTTTCGTGGGATGCAAATCCTAGGACGCGAACACCACAAATTATCTACCTGCAGTGCCGACCTATTGGACTTACTACTTCATATTAGAGTGCAGAGGGTGTCAGCAGTAAGTTGTTTGTGTACCCTTCCACTGATCTGTCAGAACAATAACCCACAAAAACGGATCCTGTCTGTGGAGCATACGCCTTCACTTGGTAAGCATGTATTGTCACCATAGTTTGGAGGTGGCGGCAGCATCAGGAGGCGAAAGAGTGGCAAGGTGACATAGTGTTGATATGGCGGCAGCATCCGGAGACCAAAGAGTGGAAAGGGGACAAAGTTTGGATGTTGCGGCAGCATCAGGAGGCGACAGAGTGGCAAGGTGACATAGTGTGGATATGGCGGCAGCATCCGGAGATCACAGAGTGGAAAGGTGACATAGTTTTGAGATGCCAGCAGCATAAGGAGACCACAGAGTGGCAAGGTGACATAATGCGGATATGGCGGCAGCATCCGGAGACCAGAGTGGCAAGGTGACATAGTGTGGAGATGGCAGCAGCATGAGGAGACCACAGAGTGGTAAGGTGACAGTGTTGATATGGCGGCAGCATCCAGAGACCACAGAGTGGCGAGGTGACATAGTGTGGAGATGGCAGCAACATGAGGAAACCAAAGAGTGGCAAGGTGACATAGTGTGGAGATGGCAGCAACATGAGGAGACCAAAGAGTGGCAAGGTGCAGTGGCGTGCCCGGGGGGGGGGTCAGGGCGGTCCGCCCCTCCCGGTGCTGGCTCTCACGAGCAATGAGCACTTCCATCAATACAGATGGAAGCGCTCATTGCTGGAGCGCTGACGCCCACATACTGCAGTGGGGCACGGGAGCGCATAGTTCCCTGCCTGTCCAACCGCCAATCACCGCCATAGGCTTCAGGCCTAGTAGGCCTAAAGCCTATGCGGTAGTGAAATCCCGACGCAGGCGTTCACGCGTGCATGTGACGGGACGCAGAAGCACAGTGAAGTGTGCGCACCTTCCTCTGCTAGCAAGCGCCTGGACATAGGTGAGTATTTAGCTTTTATTTATTTTTATTTTTTTTTTTATTTTATTTTATGTGCCAACTTTGGGGCACACAGGAGGACATGTGGGGGAAAAATATTATGGTGAGATACTGTGTGGGGGCAAATTATTATGGGAGGAATTACTATGTGGGGGCAATAATTATGGGAGGGATTACTGTGTGGGGGGGAAATTACTATATGGGGCAATGTGAGGGAAACTACTGTGTGGGGGCAAATTACTATATGGGGTAGTGAGGGCAGTGTAGGGGAAATTACTGTTTGGGTGCACTGTGGGGGAAACTATTGTGTGGGGGCCAGTGTGGGGGAAATTACTGTGTGGGGGCAGTGTGAGGGAAACTACAGTATGGGGGCAGTGTGGGGGAAACTACTGTGTGGGGTACAGTGTGGTGGATATTACTGTGTGGGGCAGTGTGAGGGAAATTACTGTGTGGGTGCAATGTGGGGCAATTGCTGTGTTGGGGAAATTACTGTGTGGGGGCAGTATGAGGGAAACTACAGTGTGGGGGCATTGTGGGCGAAACTACTGTGTGGGGTCCAGTGTGGGGGAAATTACTGCGTGAGGCAGTGTGGGGGAAATTACTATTGTATGCAGGCAGTGTGGGGGCAATTACTGTGTGGGGGGAATTACTGTGTGGGGGAAATTACTGCGTGGGGGCAGTGTAGGGGGAAATTACTGTATGGGGGCAGTATGGTGCAAATTAATATATGAAGGAAGTTTCTGGGAAAGTACTGTGTGGGAGCAGTGTGAGGGAAATTACCATATGGGGCAGTGTGGGAGAAATTACTGTATGGGGGCAGTGTGGTGAAAACTACTGTGGAGGAAGTGTGGGGCAAATTACTATATAGGAGCAGTGTGGGGGAAATTACTATATGGGTGCAGTATGGGGGAAATTACTATATGGGGGCAGTGTTCCAGGACATGAAGCAGTGAAATGACGTTGTTCATTCCATAGTCCTGGCGACTGAAAAATGACGTGTGGCAGGTGTCACGCATGAGCTGCCACTGGCTGACATCGACACAGTTGAGTACTTCTATCCGCTTGCATCATCAATAAATCGTTGATGGCCTTCAGGAACCACTTGACAACCAGATTGAACACATGTGCCATGCAGGGCACATGGCTCATCCTTCCTTGACGCAGCGCTGACACCATGTTCTTCCCGTTGTCGGTCAGCATGGTTCCGATTTTCAGTTGTCTCGGAGAAAACCAGGATTACATTTCTTGATGCATCACACAGAGCAGTTCCTCCCCTGTGTGACTCCGTTCGCCAAAGAAAACCAGGTGCAGAACAGCATGACAGGCCAAGCCCTGCACATGTGGTATGCTGGAGAGACACTGTGACTTGTCCTTGCAGTGGAGGCTGAGGACATGGTGGAGGATGAGGAGGCAGATGCAGACATTGTCGCAGGGCCAACGGTGTGACAATGTGACCTGGCCAAGTTGCTGGTGTGGCCGTGCAGGAACCACATTCCCCGAGTGGGCTGTAAAGGACATGTATTGTCCCTGACCGTAGTTACAGCTCCATACATCGGCGCTGCTGTGCACTTTGGCAGACACCGACAGGCTCAAGGACTGGCCCACCTTCTGTTCTACATGTGTGTGCAGGGCTGGTACTGCCTTTTTCGTAAAGAACGGCTTGGGACTCTCCACCTTGGCTCGGCACAAGCCATCAGTTCTCTGAAAGGTTCAGAGTCCACCACTTGGAAAGGGAGGGACTGCAGCACGAGCAACTTGGACGGAAGCGCGTTCAGCGTCTGCCCCGTTGGATGCGTGCACGCATACTGCTGTCTCTTGGCAATCTCTTCGTGATTGATTGCTGACAGAATGACTGACGAGGAGTAGGAGGATGAGCATCTGGACCAGCAGAAGATGGGTGTCACCGCCAGTTCTGTGAGAAGGTCTGGCAGACGTCCTTCTCTACCTCTTGCATGACTTTCTTCGTTTTGGTTTCACTTTGTCATCTCCTTTCCTTCTCCCTGGTGTCACCTATTTAGACTAATCGTCTCCCTTTATATTCCCTCCCATACTGCCTCACTTTGCGGTTTATACTACTTCCTGGATGAAGTGTTCACTGCTGGAGACTGCTTCTGCTGCTTGCTCAGATAAGTCTTTTAATGTATTGTGTTTCATTGCTGGCTTGATTCTAGGTGACCCTGACTCCGTCCGTATTAAGTGCAGGGAGCCGGTGGTCATGTCCCCTCACAATTATAGGCTTTTCAGGTGTCACACAGTCATAGACACGCGGGCATGCAATCGTCTACCATTGAGACCCTTGCATGGGCATAGCAGTCAGGAAGAGCTCTTAGGGTTTTATAGGGCTCACATATATGCTCCTTAGTTTGGGATCAAGCCAGTCGGACGTTTATTCATAAGTTCGAGCTATCTGCAACATCATCCGTGACATTATAAACCGCCGTAACCGTCTTAAGCATGGATCCGGTTTCAGCCTTGATTGACCGCATGCAAGGTCTTTTGCTGAAGGTAGCAGATCTCCGTAAAACTGTGTCTCAGTTTCAGGTGAACGGTTCTGCTGGTGTTCATGGAGTTTGTTCCGAGCCTAAGATATCGCTTCCGGATACATTCTCCGGGGGTAGTGAGAATTTTGTTCGCTTTAGAGAGGCTTGCAAACTCCATTTTCGCCTACTTCCCCACTCCTCTGGTGATGAGGAGCAGATTGTGGGGATCATCATCTCGCTGCTCAGGAATAACACTCAGTCTTGGGCCTTTTCGCTGCCGGTGGGGGCATGGCCCGTCCGATCGGTGGATGAATTTTTTGTAGCCCTGGGGCAGATATATGATGACCCGGATCGTATTGCTCTGGCTGAATCTAAACTGCGTCTTTTATGCCAGGGTAAACAGTCCGCAGAGATATATTGTTCTGAATTTCGGAGATGGGCAGCTGATACTGGTTGAATGATGCTGCACTCCAAAGTCAATTTTGCCGTGGTCTTTCGGAAAGATTGAAAGATGCATTTGCTTTTCATGAGAGACCAGCCTCGTTAGAATCTGCCATGTCTCTAGCTGTTCGTATTGACAGGCGTCTTAGAGAGAGAGAGGAGACTACTCCTTCCTGTCATATTCAGCCCAAGGACAGTGGGGCTGTCTCATTCAGTGTGCAGGGGTCTCAGTCTCTCTCAATCCCCTCTGAGGAGGAGGCCATGCAGCTGGGTTTGCTTGCCTCTGATAGTAGAGGATTCAGCTCTCAGAGGAGGGGTTATTTTTGCTGTGGGGGTATAAATCATTTGGCTAATGTTTTCCCCTCTAGGAGATTCATGGAGTTTTCTGAGGGTAATAAAAAAGAAACAAAAAAAAAACCCTCTAAAAACTTTCCATTTGCTACTATTGGCAAGGTTGATGCGGAAATTGAAGGTTTGCCGTTTGCTTGTAGTTCCCGTTTTCTCCTACCTGCCAGGGTGGCGCTAGACAGCAAGAACATTGTTTGTGAGATTTTTGTAGATAGTGGAGCAGCTGTCAATCTCATTGATAATCAATTTGCAATAACGCATGGTTTCCAGGTATGCATTTTGGAAAAGGATATACCTGTTTTTGCTATCGATTCCACTCCACTTTCTCAAAGATCGTTAAAGGGCATAGTTCACAATATCCGTTTGACTGTGGGTGACGCTCATGTTGAGGATATGTCATGTTTCATCCTAAGCGGATTACCTACTCCTCTAGTGTTGGGGCTACCCTGGCTCACTAAACATAACCCCACTCACGGCGTCTCTCTAGAGGTTTCTACCAAGAATGTACCATCTTTTCTCTCAGAATTTTCGGATGTGTTTTCCGAGAGTGGTGTCCAGGAGTTGCCCCCTCACCGGGAGTACGACTGCCCTATTAATGTCATCCCAGGCGCCAAGCTGCCAAAATCACGTTTATACAATCTCTCCCAACCTGAAAGAGTCACTATGTGTACTTATATCTCTGAGAGCCTGAGAAAGGGACACATCCGACCCTCGAAGTCACCTGTTGCCGCTGTATTTTTTTTTGTTAAGAAAAAAGAAGGTTCTTTAAGACCTTGTCTGGATTTCAGGGAGCTGAACCGTATCACAATTCGTGACCCATATCCGCTTCCTCTGATCCCGGACCTGTTTAACCAGATTATTGGGGCTAAAGTTTTTTCTAAGTTGGATTTAAGAGGGGCATACAACCTAGTCAGGGTCAGGGAAGGGGACGAATGGAAGACGGCCTTCAATACCCCTGAGGGTCATTTTGAGAATTTGGTTATGCACTTTGGTTTGATGAATGCTTCGGCCGTCTTCCAACATTTTGTGAACAGCATTTTTTATCATTTAATGGGGAAATTTGTTCTGGTGTATCTAGATGACATTTTGATTTTTTCTCCTGATTTCAAGACTCATCGGGACCACCTATGTCAGGTCTTGCTGATTCTGTGGGAGAATAAATTGTACGCTAAACTGGAAAAATGTGTGTTTGCGGTTCCGGAGATTCAATTTCTTGGTTTTCTTCTCTCTGCTTCTGGTTTTCGATTAGACCCTGAGAAGGTCCACGCTGTGCTTGATTGGGAGCTTCCTGAGAATCAGAAGGCGCTGATGCGGTTTTTGGGTTTTGCCAATTATTACAGAAAGTTTATTTTAAATTATTCCTCTGTTGTTAAGCCACTCACTGATATGACTAAAAAGGGGGTAGATTTTTCCTCGTAGTCGGTAGATGCGCTTATAGCCTTTTCTAGTATCAAAGAGAGTTTTGCTTCCGCTCCCATTTTAGTACAACCTGATGTCTCTCTACCTTTTATTGTTGAGGTGGATGCTTCTGAGGTGGGTGTGGGTGCGGTCTTATCTCAGGGTCCCTCTCCTGCCAAATGGCAACCGTGTGCCTTTTTCTCAAGGAAACTCTCCTCTGCAGAGAGAAATTACGATGTGGGAGATAGGGAGTTGTTGTCCATCAAATTAGCTTTTGAGGAATGGCGCCATTGGTTAGAGGGAGCCAGACACCCTATTACCGTGTTTACTGACCATAAGAATCTGGCCTACTTGGAATCGGCCAAGCGTCTGAACCCAAGACAGGCCAGATGGTCTTTGTTCTTTTCTAGGTTTAATGTTGTTGTTACGTTCCACCCTGGGGTTAAAAATGTGAAGGCAGATGCCCTGTCACGTTGTTTTCCAGGAGGGGGGAACTTTGAAGACCCGGGTCCCATTTTGGCTGAAGGGGTGGTCGTCTCTGCTCTTTATCCTGATTTGGAGGCAAAGGTTCTTGCAGCCCAGGCAGAGGCTCCTGATCTTTGTCCTCCTGGGAGGTTGTTTGTGCCTCTCGCTTTACGACACAAGGATTTTAAGGAGCACCACGATACTGTCCTTGCTGGGCACCTGGGGAATAGAGCCACAGTGGATCTCATTGCTCGGAGATTCTGGTGGCCGGCTCTTCGTAAGATGGTTGAGGGTTTTGTTGCAGCCTGCGAGACCTGCGCTCGTGCCAAGGTCCCTCATTCACGGCCATCGGGTTCTCTCCTCCCGTTACCCATTCCTTCCCATCCTTGGACGCATCTGTCCATGAACTTCATTATGGACCTGCTTCGTTCCTCGGGGAAGACTGTGATTCTGGTGGTAGTTGACCGTTTTAGCAAAATGGCGCCTTTCATTCCCTTTCCTGGGTTACCCAATGCTAAGACGTTGGCGCAAGCCTTTGTTGATCACATTGTTAAATTGCATGGCATTCCTTCAGACATCGTTTCTGATAGGGGCACGCAATTTGTTTCCAAATCCTGGAAGGCCTTCTGTTCTCGCTTGGGGATTCGGTTGTCGTTCTCTTCTGCTTTTCACCCGCAGTCGAATGGTCAGAGCGAACGCGTCAATCAGAATCTGGAGATATATCTGCGCTGTTTTGTGGCGGAGAATCAGGAGGATTGGTTTTTTTTTTTGTCCCTTGATGAGTTTGCTTTAAATAACCGTCGCCAGGAGTCCTCTGATAAGTCACCATTTTTTGGTGCATATGGGTTTCATCCGCAGTTTGGGACATTCTCTGGAGAGGGGTCTTCTGGTTTACATGATGAGGAGAGATTTTCCTCGTCTTTGTCATTTATTTGGCAAAAGATTCAGGGTAATCTGAAGAGGATGAGTGAGAGATATAAGCGTGTGGCGGATAAGAGACGTGTGCCTGGTCCGGACCTGAATGTGGGTGATCTGGTGTAGTTGTCTACAAAGAATATAAAACTGAAGGTTCCCTCCTGGAAGTTGGGTCCTAAGTTTATTGGGCCTTACAAGATCTTGTCCGTCATCAATCCCGTTGCCTTCCGTCTTGATCTTCCTCAGACTTGGAAGATCCATAATGTTTTTCACAGGTCCCTATTAAAACCTTATGTCCAACCCACTGTACCCTCCTCTTTGCCTCCTCCTCCGATTTTTGTTGATGGTAATCTTGAATTTCAAGTCTCTAGGATTGTGGATTCTTACATTATCCGCGGTTCTCTCCAGTACCTCGTTCATTGGGAGGGTTATGGTCCTGAGGAGAGGATGTGGGTCCCAGTGGCGGACATTAAGGCCACTCGTCTCATCAGGGCTTTCCACAGGTTTCATCCTTAGAAGGTGGGCTCTGAGTGTCCGGAGTCCACCCGTAGAGGGAGGGGTACTGTCACCGCCAGTTCTGTGAGAAGGTCTGGCAGACGTCCTTCTCTACCTCTTGCATGACTTTCTTTGTTTTGGTTTCACTTTGTCATCTCCTTTCCTTCTCCCAGTTGTCACCTATTTAGACTAATCGTCTCCCTTTATATTCCCTCCCATACTGCCTCACTTTGCGGTTTATACTACTTCCTGGATGAAGTGTTCACTGCTGGAGGCTGCTTCTGCTGCTTGCTAAGATAAGTATTTTAATGTATTGTGTTTCCTTGCTGGCTTGATTCTAGGTGACCCTGACTCCGTCCGTATTAAGTGCAGGGAGCCGGTGGTCGTGTCCCCTCACGATTATAGGGTTTTCAGGTGTCACACAGTCATAGGTACGTGGGCATGCAATCGTCTACCATTGAGACCCTTGTATGGGCATAGCAGTCAGGGAGAGCTCTTAGGGTTTTATAGGGCTCACCTATATGCTCTTTAGTTTGGGATTAAGCCAGTCGGACGTTTATTCATGAGGTTCCAGCTATCTGCAACATCATCCGTGACAATGGGATTGACAGACAGCTCCCTTCGGTATAGGTGGTGGAGCCTTGACTGGCTGAAACTGGGTGCTTGACACTGAGCGATGCAGCGATAGCTGCGGCAGGCTGGACCACCACATTAGAGCCATAGTTCTCCCAGGCCACTTCATGGTGACGCTGCATATGTTGACGCAGGGCCGTGGTGCCAACACTGGCACCCTACCCACGCTTCACCTTATGCCTACATATTCTACATATGGCCATGTTGACCTCCTCTGGCGGCTTTACAAAAAACTGCCACACTGCCGAGTGCCTGATTGTCCCCCCAACACTACTCACTGGCTGACTGCTACCGCCGCTGATTTCGTGAACCCGTGCACCACTCCTTTCCGGGCAGGTAGGCTGCTGCAAAGCAGGTGGTCCACCCCGTGCCCGTTTTGCTCCCGATCTCCCACTGCTGCCACCCTGCTGACTCCCAGCCACGCTAGCGACTTGCTGGCCCTGCCGCTGGCTCACGGGCAAGCTGCCACCCTCTTCTCCTGATAATGATGAAGCCCCTTCTTCACCTGGTTCACAAGTGCGATCGGCTTCATCATCATCGAGTAGTGTCTGCACATCACTGATGTCCTCCTCAACGGTCTCTGGGTCAGAAGCCTGACCGCTCGCAACACAAGCTTCCACGCCACTCTCCTCCTCACTACTTGCCCGCCTAGCGGAGGAAGTGGGTTGGATGTCTCCTCCAGATCTTGTCTGGGCAGTAGCTGCTGACTGTCCTCTAGTAGCTCTTCCTTGGTGAAAAGTGGAGCTGAGCCCACAGCATGTAGTACTTCTCGCTATGAGAGAACAGAAAAGGCCAGAGGCAGGTTAAGGACAGGTGAGGGCACAGGGCCTTCTCCCGGGTCATGCCAACTAAGGGTTGTGTCAGACAAACCCACCGACTGTTGGCTGGGGTTGTCTGATGTCACTTGGGATGACGTGGATGATCGCGTTAACCAATCAAGAACCGATGGGTTGCTGGTCAAGACACGACCGCTAGATGACACTGGGAGCTCAGGTCTCTCGCTGCGACTCCTGCTGCCACGCCCTTTACTCTGCTGTGACCTCTGCTTGCGCCAGAAACATTCAGGCCTCTGCCACTCCTCTGTGCAGGGCCTGGCACTTCTCTGCCTGACATACTTGTAGCTGAACTAAACAAATTAAATGGAAATTAAAACACCCCTAAAAGGGACAAATATTTTTTTCTTTTTGTACTGAAATAGTCCACTAAACGCTTTCACCACAATAAACTGGAGAAATGCACTGAGAATATATTTTTCTTGTTGTACTGAAATACGACCCTATAAGCTTTGACTAGAAATATCTGCAGCAGTGAACTGAGAATATATATTTCTTGTTGGATGGAAATAGGCTACTATATGCTTTGACCAGAAATTTTTTTAAGGGTTTCTGTCACCTGAAAAATGGGTATTAAGCTGGCTGACTTTAGCGATGTGCTAATGTCAGGTGAACATAACTATATTAGTGCCATCTCACTGTCGGCTGCCATTATTGAGAAAAATGAACTTTTATAATATGCTAATTAGCCTATATGAGCAGGGGGGGGGGCGTTGCCCGTGCCCCTAAAGGCTCAGTTCTCCTACCTCTGGCCACACCCTTCTACACTAGATTGACAGGGCCAGGCAGCGTTCACCTCTTCCTGCCGGCCCCATGCGCTGGGGAGATTTCGCACCATTCAGTATTCGGCGCAGGCGCAGTGAGGAAGCTGGCTGCCGGCGAGCGCCTTACACTAACTGTGCCTGCTCTGTATACTGAACAGTACGGCGCAGGCGTGAGATTTACACTGCAGACAGGGCCGGAGGTAGGAGACCAATGCTGCCTGGCCCTGTTAATCTAGTGCAGCAGGGTGTAGCCAGAGGTGGGAAAACGGAGCCTCTAGGAGCAGGGGCAATGCCCCCTGCTCCTAGAGGCTAATTAGCATAATATAAAAGTTTGTTTTTCTCAATAACGGCGGCAAGCAGTGATATAGCACTAATATAGTTATGTTCAGCTGACATTAGCATATCGCTAATTTCAGCCAGCTTAATACCTATTTTTAGGTGACAAAAACCCTTCATAGAATCTGATTGAAGTGCGTATATATATTTCTTGAAGTACAGAAATACTCCACTATGCGCTTTCAACAGAAATCACTGCAGCAGTGCACTGAGAATATATAGCTCTGAAATTGGCCACTATCCGCTTTGATCAGAAAATAATTTGAGTGAAATTTGTATATAGTTTCCTTGAAGTACTAAAATTCGCCCCTACACGCTTTCACCAGAAATAACTGCAGCAGTGAACCGAGAATATATATTTCTTGTTGGATGGAAACAGGCCACTATACACTTTGACCAGAAAAAAATGTAAGACTCTGATTGAAGTTTGTATATATATATATTACTTGAAGTATTGAAATACGCAACTATACGCTTTCAACAGAAAGCAGCAGCAGCAGCAGCTGGCTTCTCCTCTGTGTGGTCCTGGTATCTTCTCTCTGCTACAGATAATCGCTGGTTTGAGGAACATATTTTTCACCCTCCAAGACGCACTGGCCCATAAGACGCACCTAGGATTTAGAGGAGGATAATAAGAAATTTTTTTTTTCCATTGCACCTCAGGTCAGACCAGCAATCAGACCCCCAATGTTAATCAGAGGTCAGATAAGACCCCCAATGCCTCAGATCAGTCCCCTATGTCAGCCATCAGTCCCCCATGTCAGCCATCAGCCCCCATGTCAGCCATCATGCCCCCATGTCAGCCATCATGCCCCCCTATGTCAGCCATCATGCCCCCCCATGTCAGCCATCATGCCCCCCCATGTCAGCCATCATGCTCACCCCTGTCAGCCATCAGCTAAAATACAATTTAAAAAAATAACTTACCTCTCCTGCTCCTGGACGCTGCTGCTCCTCACCACCAGTGCTCTCTCTCTTCTTCTTGGTTCTCGGCTGTCAGCTGTGAAGGCTGTGCACAGTGAGGTCACATGGTGCGCAGCCCATTACAGCAGACAGCCGAGCAGAGGACCAGAAATCGGTGAGTACAGATCCTTCACTGCTTCCAGGTCCTCCTGTACTAATGAAGCGCTTCCAAAATGGAAGCGCTTCATTAGTGTTCGCCCCATAAGACCCAGGGGCAAAAAATGCAGGGTATTTTAAAAAAAAGTTTCATTTTTCCGCCCCCCTCCCCTCTGCGCCCTAAGGCAGCCGCTTAGTCTGCCTTATTATAGTGCCGGCCCTGCAACATTGTAGTGCGTATATATTTTTCTTTTTTTACTGAAATACACCCCTATGCGCTTTCACCAGAAATAACTGCAGAAGTGAAATGTGTATATATTTTTCTTGTAGTACTGAATAAGATACTCCTATATAAGCCTCTAAAGGCTTTTCAACATAGCACTTGCAGCCCAATAACAAATAGCTGGAATGACAGAGCTGTCTAATGACTATTTGGATCCCGAAATAATCGTTCCCTGCACTTGTAAATCACTTTCCTATCAATGTCCCTAGCACCTTCTGAAGTCTCTTCCTGCACTAAGAGCTGTGAAATGATTCCTCCCTATCCTTTCCCTGCACTTACAAATCGTTTTTTCTTCTTTTTTTTTTCCCACAATCGTTTTTCCACTTGCTGTCCCTAATGCCTTCAAACGTCTGTCCCTGCACTCTGAACGCTGGAAAATGGCAGAATCTAAAATGGCCGCATTTATTTATACGGCTGTGACATCACAGGGCTGGCTGGCTGCTGATTGGCTGCATGCAGGCATGTCAGTCTGGGTGATCCCGCCTTCCCAGAGTTTCTTGCCCCATGTCCTCAGTCCTCACATGTGTAGCCGCCATTTTAGGAAAATTGCGATTCATTACCACGAAGCGCGAGGAAATTTGCATTCGTTGCAAATGAAATTTTTCCTGAAATTCTAAACAAATTCCACTTTGTCAGCTTTGATTCGCTCATTTCTACTTTATACTTTAGACTTTTGCAGCTTGAATTGGACTTTTATATGATATGAAAACCAATATATCTTATTTACTTAAAGCAATTCTGTCATCAGGTATTTCCCTATCACATTGTTTGCATGGGCACATAGCTGTGCTTCATATGATTAAAATACTTATTTTCTTTTGTTGATCTGAGGCTCTGTTCCCAAGTTATGATACTTTTTCATAATATGCAAATTCGACCTTTGGTAAATAAGGGCATCTCCTTTGCACCCAAGCTCCGCTAATTTCTGTGGTCAGCCACTCCCTGGCTGCTCTGTGAATCAAAGGGAGGGGCTGGCCACAGAAAGGAGTGGAGCTTAGGTGCAACAAGAGCAATAGAGACACCCTCATTGCACCAAAGGCTTCATTTGCCTAATAAGAAAATGTATCTTAACTCGGGAATGGAACCTCAGATCAACAAAAGAAAAAAAGTGTTTTAATCAGAGGAAGTACGGCTATGTGTCTATGCAACAGTTTCATAGGGAGTTATTTTTTTTGTTATAGTAAGCATGATTAGAAATAGGAAAATATGCATGCATTACTTTTGTAATGGAAGCCATGGCACTGTGAAGGATTCATTTTTAACAGAACCACGGACACTGACTTTTCCTATTAACTTTATGGTGTCTGAGATTTCTGGCAATAGCATTATGCACTATTATTGCTGTCAAAAATCCTGGACTATGTATTAGTAAGAAAAGAAAAATACAAGACAAGACTGCTTCATAGGGCATTATTTCTGTAAATCAGTGATGGTGGACTGCTTCCAGTGAACACTAGTGTAATTGCCCACCTTACTAGGTTAAGCAGAGGCACAACAATTGCATCAGTAAGGAGATCGGCGAGCTGCAAGTCAGGGAAACTGTAGATCACCAGGTCAATCGAAGAACAGAAGAAAAAATCCTTTTCTGCTACCCCATGAAGATTCCAGGGGACACTAACATCTAGACATAACATAATTTATTGTAATGCATTTCAGAAATCACAAAAGCCCCTTCTTAAGACAATGTGCCACAAAATGTGCTGGGTCCGACAGCAGCAAAGGGTCCCTTTAAGAAATATTTGTGACGCCAGTTGCAGTGAAGCAACAACGGGACAGAGTCTATTTAAGAATTGGTGTTGGTGGTGGTACCCTGGTCTAGGAATGGCCGAATGGTATAGGGTGGCCTACAATGTCCCTTTAAGTAATTTTGTGTCACGGTGCTCCTACCTGGATATGCTGGACCCCAGACATTGTCTTCCGAAGCATCAAATAAGGAGTAGTAGAATTGGGGGGATAAAGGAAATAATTTGAGTCTAGACCTTGTGATGAAGTTCAATAACAGCTTTACTTGACATAAACGTTTCTCCAAACGGGTTACAGACTTTGTCTTGTTTCCAGCAGGCTTTAGCATTAACTGTGGCAGGCAAACTCGTCTCTGCTACATCTATTGCACTTCTGACTCTGCTGGACAAACAGGCTGACTGTATGACTCAGCTTTCTCTGGATGCTGCAACTTCTCTCGGTAGACTGTCTCTTAAGTAGTACCAGGGAACTCTACTTTCTGGCTTCTAAGGCTTCAGGCTGTGGCCTCCATATCCAGCAGAGCTAAAGGTGCTCTAGCTGGCTTGCTTCGTGCCCAGCCCTTGCTTCCTTCCCCTAGCAGAGGGTAAGCTAGACTCTCCCCTAGCAGGAGGTAAGCTAAACTGACTTCTAACTAACTAGTCCCCGTTCCTCCTTAGAGGGAGAGTTAGAATGGAAAGAAGGGTTCTATTCTCTCTAACTGTAGATCTGCCATGCTTGCTGCCACCTACTGGTTAACCAGGTAAATTTCACTTGAACATAACAGTTGCAAAATAGGAAATGCACAGTGTTTGGACCTAAAATAACTACACAGATGACATATTAGACCATTAGAGATAGTAGCGGGGTGCAGAAGTGGTAATGCCACTCAGGGGAGTTACAAATGCATTACAATAAAGGACATTGCATTCAGCTGTTGGTTCCCCCTGAAATCTACATGGTATTTTCTTCTATTCTTCGAAAAATCCTGGACTAGCCGATGGAACACTCAAGAAAGCTCTTAATGGTGGTGTGAGTTGGAGGAATCTTGTATAATATGTATAAAACCATTGGATTGCTTTGAGCAGGGATGTGGATACAGAGCTCTGCTTCTCCCACGCCCCATGTGTTACATAGGCATCTATGTTGTCATGATGATGTCACATGACATCAGCCAAAATTAGGTCATTTCCTTCTTGCATTTGTGATATAATGTTAAACATAGTGCTCCCTTCACAGCCTTTGTTTATAGACAGTTATTGTGCTCCGCTTCACTGTAATTTTAGGAAATGGTTAAAGACCTTAAGTCTCCATTTCTTTTCCTGTCTTAACCACTGAGCCATGACCTTATCTTTTTTTTGCCAGATACAAAACGGAATAACTTGCACAGCATTGTTTTAACCTCGCAGTCACAAATGTTTCAAATCTCCATCTCAATTCTTCATCTTACGAAGCAGACAATTTAACTCACATCGCAGCTAGTGTGAGAAAAGGTCACAGATCGCTTTCCTAGCCATCAAAGTGACAAAGTGGGTAAAATATCGAGCAGCTTAATGAAGAGTTGTGGTGTCACAACAGGAAAAAAGATCTATTCTGCCGGCAGATAAGAGGCTCATTTCTTCTTCCGGCTGTAATGTGCCACTTTCTCTTTCCCCTCATGTCCATTTCTTAAAGCTCTTGGCCTTCTTTTACTTCCCGTTTATTTGCGATGTATATTGCAAGCACTACAGTACGGAGACAAGCAGAAAATACATCTATTTTTTTTAATTAGCCCACCCCTGCACGGTTCTTCTTTAGTAGATGAGTAGAGTGGGATTGCATTGGGCATGTCATCAGTAGTGTCAGATATGATAACATTTCTGCAATATATAGATGACATTAAAAATACCATTATGAGGTGCAATATTAAGACTGTCAAAATACCTCATACCATAAGATTCTATGTTTTGGATCAAAGTATATAGTATAAGGTTTCGTTATAGTACAAGTTATTATAACTGTTTATGTTTTATGTTGGTTTAGATACTTCCTAGGTAAAAATTAGAGCATAATTGTCTGATGTATAAATGCATTGGAGGATGAGTGTAACCCTTTACATGTTAACTTGCAAGTTTGACATATTTTATATGTTTTTGCTTGGCTTTTTTTTATTATTTTTAACCTCAATAAATTACATGGGGGTGTAGTACTTTCTTTCAAAAGCAGTTCATATATCACTAAAGTGAAGAAGCCAACATCAAGCTATGTCATAGGCTCGGTTGACTTAAATTTGCGTTTGAATATTAAGGATCATTTAAAAAGACCGGCACACCATTGGTATAAACCATAGATGCCAGTTTGCCCTATTGATCCCATATAACGATTAACAATTCTACGGCAATTACGGAAATTATAATTTTTTTAGTGGCACATAAATGTGTCATTTGGGTGTTTTCAGCATCTGGAAGAATTTGCATATTCATGAGCATCTCAAGAAATGCCACCTCCAGTCCTTTGACTGAGATGAGATTTCATAGAGTGTATGCTTTAAACCAAAAGAAACTAAGACATCAATTAATAGGTTGGAGATGGATTTGCATGAGAAGCTCATTAATATGTCTGACTCTGCTTAGTCCTGAAAGCCCAGTTGTCATCTCAAGTCATTTACATGGCGAATATAACAGTTATAATGCGATTTATGCAGTATTGTGAATTGTTATTTGGCATTGATAGTGAAAACTGACTCCTAGTCTTGGTGTATCCATAGTGGTTGAGCAGTTTAGAGGAGAAGAAGGAGGTGGTAGGTTTTCTTTAGTTTAAGCATTCTGGGAATTAACATTTCTGTTTTACTCTTTGACTGTAATCCTGGTACAGTTCTCAAATTAACAATTGTCCAATTTTTTATCACCAAGTATTCATATACTGTAGAAAGCTTGACAAATATACCACTGATACACATAATATGCCTTGTATCAGATTTTGGCTTTCACAGTTTAAGATTTTTTGACATGTTGAATATTTGAATATGTTGTTTCATCTAAATGTGTAGCTGTTTTTTTTTGTTTTAAAATGTAAACTTGAACATGAAATGTTACCTTTTTGTCTCTACAGCCATATAACAGACCAGATCATATTTGTCAAGCAATGCTGTAAAGGATTCTGCATTGATATTCTTAAACGTCTTGCCAAAACTATTGGATTTACTTATGATCTTTACCTGGTAACTAATGGAAAACATGGGAAGAAGATAGAAGGAGTATGGAATGGAATGATTGGAGAGGTGAGATACAGTTAGTGATATCCTATTGTTCTATTTTGTCTTACATTTTGAATCCTGCTACATGTGTGTTTTTTTGTGCTGTAATATTGTGTTAAACTGAATTGCTGAACCCATCACCAAGTAAAAGTAGGTGCCAGGTAGGTATATGTTTATCTAAATACCTATGATATATTATTTTACAGGTATTGTATAAGCTGAATTGGATTATCTCATGAAACTACACCTTGTATTTCTTAGGATATGTATCCAGATAATGACAAAACATAAAAAGTATGGTGCATGTAGGTGTAGTTATTGTTTCAACAGTACCAGAGAAAAAATGGTGTCAACAAAAAGATGGTATAATAGTATATCCCGATGTTGCTTTATTATAAGGATCCATTGGATCAGAAATGATGCAACTAGTGTTGTAGATCACCAATTTACATACAGTTGCAAGAAAAAGTATGTGAACCCTTTGGAATTATATGGATTTCTGCACAAATTGGTCATAAAATGTGATCCGATCTTCATCTAAGTCACAACAATAGACAATCACAGTCTGCTTAAACTAATAACACACAAATAATTAAATGTTACTATGTTTTTATCGAACACACCATGTAAACATTCACAGTGCAGGTGGAAAAAGTATGTAAACCCCTAGACTAATGACACCTCCAAGAGCTAATTGGAGTGAGGTGTCAGCCAACTGGAGTCCAATCAATGCGATGAGATTGGAGGTGTTGGTTACAGCTGCCCTGCCCTATATAAAACACACACCAGTTCTGGGTTTGCTTTTCACAAGAAGCATTGCCTGATGTGAATGATGCCTCGCACAAAAGAGCTCTCAGAAGACCTTACGATTAAGAATTGTTGACTTGCATAAAGCTGGAAAGGGTTATAAAAGTATCTCCAAAAGCCTTGCTGTTCATCAGTCCACGGTAAGACAAATTGTCTATAAATGGAGAAAGTTCAGCACTGCTGCTACTCTCCCTAGGAGTGGCCGTTCTGTAAAGATGACTGCAAGAGCACAGCGCAGACTGCTCAATGAGGTGAAGAAGAATCCTAGAGTGTCAGCTAAAGACTTACAAAAGTCTCTGGCAGATGCTAACATCCCTGTTAGCGAATCTACGATACGTAAAACACTAAACAAGAATGGATTTCATGGGAGGATACCACAGAGGAAGCCACTGCTGTCCAAAAAAAACCGTTGCTGCACGTTTACAGTTTGCACAAGAGCACCTGGATGTTCCACAGCAGTACTGGCAAAATATTCTGTGGACAGATGAAACCAAAGTTTAGTTGTTTGAAAGAATCACACAACACTATGTGATGAGAAAAAGAGGCACAGCACACCAACATCAAAACCTCATCCCAACTGTGAAGTATGGGGGTGGGGGCATCATGGTTTGGGGCTGCTTTGCTGCGTCAGGGCCTGGACGGATTGCTATCATCGAAGGAAAAATGAATTCCCAAGTTTATCAAGACATTTTGCAGGAGAACTTAAGGGCATCTGTCCACCAGCTGAAGCTCAACAGAAGATGGGTGTTGCAACAGGACAACGACCCAAAGCATAGAAGTAAATCAACAGTATGGCTTAAACAGAAGAAAATACGCCTTCTGGAGTGGCCCAGTCAGAGTCATGACCTCAACCCAATTGAGATGCTGTGGCATGACCTCAAGAAAGCGATTCACACCAGACATTCCAAAAATATTGCTGAACTGAAACAGTTCTGTAAAGAGGAATGGTCAAGAATTACTCCTATCCGTTGTGCACGTCTGATCTGCAACTACAGGAAATGTTTGGTTGAAGTTATTGCTGCCAAAGGAGGTTCAATCAGTTATTAAATCCAACAGTTCACATACTTTTCCACCTGCACTGTGAATGTTTACCTGGTGTGTTCAATAAAAACATGGTAACATTTAATTATTTGTGTTATTAGTTTAAGCAGACTGTGATTGTCTATTGTTGTGACTTAGATGAAGATCAGATCACATTTTATGACCAATTTGTGCAGAAATCCATATCATTCCAAAGGGTTCACATACTTTTTCTTGCAACTGTAAATGCATACAGTATGCATCAATCTGATTGACATATTTTTATTGAAACCATGGTCTTTAACTTGTAAAAGCACCATTGCTCTGCACTATTTGTATATATCTACATGCTGGACATCTTAATAAGGTCCACCATTTCTACAACATTTCATGGATTGATTGGTTCATAGTTTTGGCTGGCAGGAGCTGGTGTAGACTTGAGCTATAACTTATGCCAGTTTCAGGTGAGCTATAACTTATGCCAGTTTCAGGCGAAAGTTCTAGTAGATCTGTAACTTCTAGAGATGAGCAAATTTAAAAAAAATTCGATTTGGCTTGTTCGGCAAATGAAAAAAAAAATTTGGTTCAATCCAAATTTATTTGCGGTGAAACGCGTTAAAAAACGGCTATTTCCTGGCTGCAGAGAGCCTTCATAGTGGTGTAGAACACTGTGCCTTGCAGTAACACACATAGGGAGTCTACTGTGGTGAAATAATATGTGAGTCAGTATGACATTCAGGTGACAGGCGTTGCTCTTAGAATCACTGCACATTTCAATTATTTGGGCAGTCATGGGGCCAAAACTGACCAAATAACTCAAGTATGAACTCAGCCTTAAAGGTCGATCTTAGCGCCAAAAAGAAGCGCACTCCTTTTACACCGTCGTCAGCTGATTCCACATAGATGTCTACAGAACCTGTTCTATTAAAACGCTTATACAAGTAGAGCCCCCCTGACAGAGTGGAGAGGGTGTCAGCAGTAAGTGTGTGTTGACGTCACTGATTACTTTACCCTTCCTCTGATACGTCAGAACAATAACCCTCAAAAAAACGGATCCTGTCTGCTGAGTATCTGCCTTCACTCGGTCAGCATTTGGTCAGTAATCCATATTTCTAATGCCAAAAAAAACAGGAGTGGATCCAAAACAGAGATGACCGAGACCATTCAAGAACTGCTGGGTTGCTGGTCAAGACACGACTGCTAGCTGACACTGGGAGCTCAGGCCTCTCGAAGTAACCCCTGCTGCCAAGCCCCCTTACTGTGCTGCGACCTCTGCCTGCGGGTGAAACATTTAGGCCTCTGCCATTCCCCTGTGCCGCGCCTGGCACTTCTCTGCCTGACATACTGTTAGATCGAATAAATAAATAAAAAGGAAATTAAAACACCCCAAAAAAGTCTGTAATTTTCTCACTTCACCACACAACGGCTATTAAGCACTCCCCCCCCCCCCACTAATACACACAAAAAAGGACTTTAGAACATATAACTGTACCGCTGAATGGCAAATAGGCCCTTATTTTTTTCCACTTATACACGCCACAGAAGGATTTAGAACATATAACTGCACCGCTGAACGGCAAATATATTTTTCTTTTGCCACTATTACACAACAAAAAGTGCTGCAATTTTCACACTATACAACAATAGCTAATAAGCCTTTTTTTTTCTCCACTAACACAAGCCAAAAAATGTATTAGAACATACAGTGGATATAAAAATTCTACACACCGCTGTTAAAATGTCAGGTTTCTGTGATGTAAAAAAAATGAGACAAAGATAAATAATTTCAGAACTTTTTCCACCTTTAATGTGACCCATAAACTGTACCACTCATTTGAAAAACAAACTGAAAAAAAAAAAAATAATAATAATAATAATATGGTTGCATAAGTGTGCACACCCTTAAACTAATACTTTGTTGAAGCACCTTTTGATTTTATTACAGCATTCAGTCTTTTTGGCTATGAGTCTATCAGCATGGCACATTTTGACTTAGCAAGATTTGCCCACTCTTCTTTGCAAAAACACTCCAAATCTGTCAGATTGCGAGGGCATCTCTTTAATCTTCTTCTGGTGAAGCCATTCCTTTGTTGATTTGGACATTAAAGGTGGAAAAAGTTCTGAAATGATTTATCTTTGTCTCATTTTTTTTACAGCACAGAAACATGACATTTTAACAGGGGTGTGTAGACTTTTTATATCGACTGCATAACTGCACTGCACAAGGGCAAATAAGACGTAGAAATATTTCCTTGTAATAAATCCTGTTAATGGCTGTAACACCCCAATAACCAGAACGGTTTGCTGGAATTACAGAGCTGTATAATGGCAATTTGGGTCCCCAGTCAGTGCAGAAAAGTGTAATAGGATTGTTCCTATTACCCAGGTTGTAACTTCCCATACTGAACCCTGTTCAACATACAGTGCCTTGCAAAAATATTCACCCCCTTGACTTTTTTTGTATTTTGGTGCCTCACAACCTGGAATTAACATGGATTGTTTGAGGATTTGCATCATTTAA
This sequence comes from Bufo bufo, assembly GCF_905171765.1. Classification (NCBI taxonomy): domain Eukaryota; kingdom Metazoa; phylum Chordata; class Amphibia; order Anura; family Bufonidae; genus Bufo; species Bufo bufo. Next base: position 211,799,497 of record NC_053389.1, read on the forward strand.
TTTACAGAACATACCCACAACTTTGAAGATGTTTTATTTGTATTTTATTGTGAAGCAAACAACAAATAGGACAAAATAACAGAAAAAGTCTATGTGCTTAACTATTCACCCCCCTAAAGTCAATACTTTGTAGAGCCACCTTTTGTGGCAATCACAGCTCCAAGTCACTTTGGATAAGTCTCTATGAGCTTGCCACATCTTACCACTGGGATTTTTGCCCATTCCCCCTTGCAAAACTGCTCCAGCTCCTTCAAGGATGGTTTGCGCTTGTGAACAGCAATCTTTAAAGGGGTTCTGCAGTTTGTTTAAACTGATGATCTATCCTCTGGATAGATCATCAGCTTCTGATCGGCGGGGGTCCGACACCCGGGACCCCCGCTGATCAGCTGTTTGAGAAAGCAGCGGCGATGCAGCAGTGCCGCAGCCTTCTCACTGTTTACCGCTGGCCCCATGATGTCATGACTAGTATCAACTGGCCTGAGCGGGGCTAAGCTCCGTTCACTTGAATGGAGCTTAGCCACGCCCAGGCAAGTTGATACTAGTCGTGACGTCACTGGGCCAGCGGTAAACAGTGAGAAGGCTGCAGCGCTGCCTTCTCAAACAACTGATCGGCGGGGGTCCCGGGTGTCGGATCCCCACCGATCAGAAGCTGATGATCTATCCAGAGGATAGATCATCAGTTTAAACAAACTGCAGAACCCCTTTAAGTCTGACCACAGATTTTCTATTGGATTGAGATCTGAGCTTTGACTAGGCCATTCCAACACATTTACATGTTTCCCCTTAAACCACTCAAGTGTTGCTTTAGCAGTGTGTTTGGGGTCATTTTCCTACTGGAAGGTGAACATCCGTCCTAGCCTCAAATCACGCACAGTGACACAGGTTTTGCTCAAGAATATCCCTGCATTTAGCACCATCCATATTTCCCTCAACTCTTACCAGTTTCCCAGTCCCGACTGCTGAAAAACATTCCCACAGTATGATGCTGTTACCACCATGTTTTACTGTGGGGATGGTGTTCTTTTGGTGATGTGATGTTTTGGTTTTTCGCCAGACAAAGCATTTTCTTTGATAGTTGAAAAGTTCAATTTTAGTCTCATCAGACCAGAGCACCTTCCTCCATATATTTTGGGAGTTTACCATATGCCTTTTCACAAACTCACAACGTGCCTTTTTGTTTCTAGCTCAAAGTAATGGCTTTCTTCTGGCCACTCTGCCATAAAGCCCAACTCTATGGAGCGTACGACTTATTGCCATCCTATGTACAGATACTCTAGTCTCTGCTGTGAAACTCTGCAGCTCCTCCAGGGTTACCTTAGGTCTCTGGGCTGCCTCTCTGAGTAATGCCCTCCTTCCCTGGTCCTTGAGTTTTGGTGGGCGGCCGTTTCTTGGCAGGTTTGCTGTTGTGCCATGTTCTTTCCATTTGGTTATGATAGATTTGATGGTGCTCCTGGGGATCTTCAAAGATTTGGATATTTTTTATAACCTAACCCTGACTTGTACTTCTCAACAACATTGTCCCTTACTTGTTTGGAGAGTTCCTTGATCTTTAAGGCAGTGTTTGGTTAGTGATACCTCTTGCTCAGGTGTTGCAGCCTCTGGGGCCTTTCAAGAAAGGTGTGTACATGTAATGACAGATCATGTGACACTTAGATTGCACACAGGTGGACATAATTTTGCTAATTATGTGACTTCTGAAGGTAATTGCACAAGAGCTTTTTATAGGCTTCCTAACAAAGGAGGTGAATATATACCCACATGCCAATTTTCTGTATTCTATTTCTAAACAATAGTTTTAGTTGTATATTTCTCTCATTTCACTTCACCAACTTAGACTATTGTGTTCTGATCCGTCACATATAATTCAGATTAACAAAACATTGAACTTAAGGCTGCAATGTAACAAAATATGAAAAAAGTCAAGGGGGTGAATACTTTTGCAAGGCACTGTAAATGCTGTGTAATGATTCCTCCCTATCCTTTCCCTACACCTTGAATGATCTTTCCCTGAACTTGGAAATCATTTTTTTAGCACAATGAAGTCTTTCCTAGCACTGTCCCTAGCGCCTGCTGGCGTCTCTCCCTGCACTAAGTACACTGGAAAATGGCAGAATCCAAGATGGCTGAGGCTATTTATAGAGCTGTGACATCACAGGGCTGGCTGGCTGCTGATTGGCTGCATGCATGGCATTATGGGTGATAACGCCTTTCCAGAATTCCTTGCTCCATGTCCTCACATGTGCAGCAGTCATTTTAGGAAAAAATGTGATTCGTTACCACGAAGCATGAGGAAATTTGGCTTTGGTGCGAATCTAATTTTTCCTGAAATTCGGATTGGATTCCACTTCGTCAGCTTCGATTTGCTCATCTCTATTCACTTCAATAAACATTTAAAAAGCTGAAAAAGTAGCAAATTATGGCTCAAATGTAGTGCATACCATCATTTGTGACTTTTTCATGCCACAATAGTGGCGTAAAATCTTTAATAATGTCTCCAGTTTCTTAGTAGTTAGCACTCTTGTTTTGCAGTGCTGGAGTCATGGGTTTAAATCTAACCAAGGGCAAGATCTACATGGAGTTTGTATGATCTCACTGTATTTGAGTGAGCTATATCCGGCTACTGTAATCAATTTAACATAATTCAAAATGTGTGATTGTAAGCCCCAGTTAGGACAGAGACTGATGACAATTTCTGTGCATCACTGTGGTTTATGTCAGCACTATCTAAATGAATAAACTAAATAAATATATTTTACAAATGAGACATGAATCTTAGCTCGGAATTGAGTATTTATGAGGCACAATGGAATCCATCAGATTATTATTATTATTATTATTATTATTATTATTATTTATTTATTTATTTATTGTTGGGGGGGGGCAAAGCAGGTGTAAAATTCTTATTCAAGACTAATGTATATGTATAGAAATTAAACAACACACTTAACAGGTCCGTCTGACTAGGGAGTGAAAGTAGACAAGCTTGTCTACATCTTTCAGCACTGAATGGGGGAATGGGGAATTTAAATGACCTCAGGAAATGCTCTTACAGATGAAACCAATGTACACTTACTTAAAATAGAAACAAACATAAAATCAAAGATTGTCTGCTCTCATGGCAGCAAAAGTTTTAAATATGATGGCGATAAAGTTCAGTCTGATGTGATAGAAAGTGACAGCACGGAGCCAAATGCATAAAGTTGTCTCTGTTTTTTGAAAACTCACCAGCCCTGAAGTCAGAAGCAGAGTCAATTGAAAAGACTGAAAAGGTCACTGGGAATGAATAAACCACAGATAACACAGCAAACAGAATACTGAAAACACATCTGCTCAAGTGTACATGGCCATGTGTTGCTTCCCTATCCTAAACGTTGCCATGGAATATTCCACTTAAATGCATGATGACCAGGACTCAACAGAAATGAATCAGTCTCAATGATGAAATTGACGTTAGGTAGGAATAGCACCATAGCTAGAGGTATATGTTAGGAAAACTTTTTTTTAATTTCAGCTACTGTAGATCCAAGGGCATATATTTCATAGAAGCTGACCACGTGGCTGTTATAAAGCCCTCGAATAGATGGGGCCCAACTCTGGTTCCAACCCCCCCTGCTGATTTATGACGAGATCCTGATAGAGGGTGGCTATTTGGACCAAATCATGATATCAATACAAGACCCTTTTGTTTTTTGGGTGTCAATATCTAAAATTATAACGAGGAACCCCTTTTAAAAATGATGTTGTATTTGCATTGAAACATTTATAAACTATTAGCTCCAAAGTTTAGTGGCATTTCCACTGCGCGTGTCAGTAAAAGTAGGGTGAAAAATTGGTGTGGCTAACTGAAAGACTAGGATTTAAGCGCATTAAAATAATTCTCATGAAAAGGTAGCCAAAGAGAAAACAAATTACCGTATTTTTCGCTTTATAAGACACACTTTTTTTCCCCCAAAAGAGGGGGGAAAATGACAGTGCGTCTTATAAAACAATGGTTGACTTTTTTTACAGGGCTGACACGGATGTATTGCCGGCCGCTATGCTGCACAGTGTGGCCGGCTATACATCAGTCACAGTGCGGGGAGGGAGGAGGGGCTGGAGGCAACTCACAGCGGGGCCCGGTGCAGTCACTGTAGTACACCGGGCCCCGCACACAGAAGTCTCTTTGTATGTAAAATCTTTCATTAATCCTTTATACCGTAAATCGCTCTCCTTTTGATAAACTTTACTAGCCTAATCGCCTGCATCAGTACTCACTATGAATGTAGCGTGCGGTCCTGCCGGCGTGTGACTGACGTCAGTCACGCTCCTCCCACTTCATTAATGAAGCAGGAGCAGGATGAAGTCATGCACGGGAGGGACCACACGCTACATTCATAGTGAGTACTGATGCAGGCGATTAGGCTAGTAAAGTTTATCAAAAGGAGAGCGATTTATGGTATAAAGGATTATTGAAAGATTTTACATACAAAGACTTCTGTGCTCGGGGCCCGGTGTACTACAGTGACTGCACCGGGCCCCGCTGTGGAGTTGCCTCCAGCCCCTCCTCCCTCCCCGCACTGTGACTGATGTATCGCCGGCCACACTGTGCAGCATAGCGGCCGGCGATACATCCGTGTCAGCTAGTTTATCAAAAGGAGAGCGATTGATTCAGGATTAAAGAAATATTTTACATACAAAGAATAAAGTACTGTAATGCTGTGAAACATAGGGCCATGAGGGGGACCAGCATAAGATGCTATATGTGTGTCACCCACACATATAGCATCTTATGCTGGCCCCCCTCATGGCCCTATGTTTCACAGCACACATCCCCCATAACAGTGCATCATCCATAGATCCCCCCCATAACAGTGCATCATCCATAGATCCCCCATAACAGTGCATCATCCACAGATTCCCCCCCCATAACAGTGCATCATCCATAGATCCCCCCCCATAACAGTGCATCATCCACAGATTCCCCCCATAACAGTGCATCATCCATAGATCCCCCCCATAACAGTGCATCATCCATAGATCCCCCCATAACAGTGTGTCATCCACAGATCCCCCATAACAGTGTGTCATCCACAGATCCCCCATAACAGTGCGTCAGCCACAGATCCCCCATAACAGTGTCATCCACAGAGCCCCATAACAGTGCGTCATCCACCGAGCCCCATAACAGTGTCATCCCCAGACCATTAGTTCAAAATCCACCAAAAGCACACCTTTTGGTTCAAAATATTTTTTTTCTTATTTTCCTCCTCAAAAACCTAGGTGCGTCTTATAATCAGGTGCGTCTTATAAAGCGAAAAATACGGTACATTCACAGACATATACAAAAGTATTAATTTTACCAAGTGTGAAAGTTGGTAGCAATGATGGATATTGCAAAGACATTATGAAATGGGTATCTGCAACCAAAAATGTATCACATTATGACATTTTTGATGCATGTGTTCCAAGTAAAGGTGAGCGACTTTGACAGAAATGTTGTATATGACATTCTGAAGTCTCTTAGGACTGAATCCAACTCCATTTAAGCTCTTTAACACCAAGACAACAATAGTAATGTCAAAGTGACAGTAACATTTATGACTATGGGCAAATGGAGGCTAAATGGTGGTAACAACCAGCCTGTTTAGAAATACACAGTATTGTCAGATTTATATTTTTTTCAAATTTTTTTTTTTTTTTCAAATTAAAAATTTCCCACAATGTCTTCTGAACTGTAAAATAGTGGCTGCCATTTTGTGCGATTCGTACAGGACAAATCCCCCAAAACTCAGATTAGTTGGAAACCAACATTTTTGGGAAATTCAATTCGCTTACCTCTACTTCCCAGGGTAATAAACATTTAGATTTTCCAATCATAATTTTGTCTGGCTGGTACTTTTTCCTTCAGATTTGCACATAAGAACATTGAATATATACTCACCTCACCAATCCTTCATAGCTCCTGTTCTGTTGCCTACCAGGTTCCTGCTGGTATCTACTTCTTGGTCCCTCTTGACAAACAGGAATTATAACTCAACCAATCGCTGAGGAGAGTCACCACTGTGTCTGGTTATTGACTTAACATTCATTTCCTGTCTGTCTAGAGCTGCGATGGCTAACCTCCGGCACTCCAGCTGTGGTAAAACTACGACTCCCAAGTTGTACACTTGCTTGGCTGTTCTCAGAACTCCAGAGAAATGAATGGAGCATGCTGAGAGTCATAGTTTCACCAAAGCTGGAGTGCTGGAGGTTAGCCATCACTGTTCTAGAGGGACCACGAAGGAGCGACCAGTTTGGGTCCAGTAATCATCACAATGGATTTGGCAAAGGATCAGTGTCATAAATATAACATTCATCCGAATGGACACTATTACACTGCATATCTACTGTCTGGCCAGTTGGATAAGACAACCCCTTTAATTATTACTTTTTACCCTTAAGAACAGGCATTTAATTCTAGTTCGATTTGCAGGACTTATATGTCTATATATTTAATAATACCTCCATTTTCCAAGTATGTTTTATTCAATATTAAAAGATTTTATAGGACTACTGTGCTCAGCTCCAATATAAAGATAATGTGGTGCAAGAGATGTAATGAAACCTTCATTCATTGGATTTGATTGACACCTCTTATGACATTATTCGAACAGATCAGCAGCTGGATGGATGAGAAACCATTTCAAGAAATATTTGCATTAGAATTCCCCGTAGGAACTAAATGGCACAGTTGTAACGTACTGACTGGGGACAGATTTGGACTAGCTCATTATTTTTACTTTACACATCTGCATATTAAGTTTATCCATATGAACACTATAGCAACATTTACATAAAGCCTTTGTATATTTGGGCATTGCAGGGGTAACCAGTTGGAATGCAAATAAAAGGACTTTGCATGTAGATCTCAAATGGATAGCTCTACTACGATTATAAATTCTGCATGCACCATACACTTCACGCTAACGCTCATTATGGGCATGATTTTTAGAGCTACTTTGGCTGTTTTAACATGTGGTGTTTGTAGGATTAATGACCTTTATTGCACAAGGATTAACCTGTTCACAGACTATTATGAAAGGTCTGACACATAGACATCTGCCTATGTTGTACTGAATATTTATAGTGTGCTATGCTGACTAGTTATTATTATCATATCCTAGCTATGCAGTCGGCAAAAATAGCCTCTCTTTCTACTATCCAGTTGCTTTATTACAGCAAATAATGAAATTTACTGAGCACTCATTTTCAGAGAGTTTCATGCATAACTGATTTCATTAAGGGCAGGCTTGATTTACATTTTTTGTCCAAACCCCCTACTACTTTTACACTTCTACTTGTAATACTGTAGCTCACCATGAGTTTAAGCTTGCCCTGCGTCCATCTGTATAAAATAAGTGCATGCCAAAAAGTAAGGCTTCATTAAACCCATAGAAAACATCAATATTATGTAAATGATGATTTCGAATACATGACACAAAGGCATCATGCAAGCTGAAAACAATAATGTACAGCACAAATGAATATTCAATATGCTGAATAGTTGGCTTATGGGTTTTCAACTACCTACAATACCAACTGTTTGTTCAGATTGTCCATTCAGTTTTACATTAATCGTATGTACGCTCTCAATTTGCATTAACAGGTCTTGCATTATAAATTCTAAAACAAATTCACAAGTTCTAATTGGCGGATTGGGATATTATTCTGATTTACCAGCCTGGTAGGAAGGCTATGAAACAAAGGCCAATGATAAGGTGAATCTGTCAACCGTTTTGGCCATTGTAAATTGCTGAGAGCAGTAGCTGGTGTTGGAGAGAACAGCACAAATATACCTTTTATCATCAGGCAGAGTGTGAATATGAACTTTTATTCTCTTCTGGCATAAGCTCTGGAGGTGGAACCTCACTCTAAAGTGCTCTCTGCATTGTGCTACCTTATAACCCCTTTCCTCTGCTCTGAGCGACGGTTGTAGCTTCCAACCAAGAGCCCACTACATCTGTCACTCAGTGTAGAGTGGGGAGTCCGTGAAGTAGCTCAATCAGACAGCACTTCACTGTGAAGATCTGCTTCCAGTGCACATAACCAGTTCATTACAGGCAATTGTCCATTTTTGCACTTTCGTTTTTCACTCCCTGCCTTTCCAGAGCCGTATTTTTGTTATTTTTACCCTTCACATAGCTGTAGGAGTTCTTATTTTTTTTATTTTTTATTTTTTGTGGGATAATTTGTACTTTCTAATGGCACCATTAGTGGGAAGCTGGGAAAAAAATGTCAAATAAGGTGGAATTGAAAATAAAATAAAATAAATTAAATTACGACACAATTTTGTGGGTTTCATTTTTATGGCATTCCTTATGCGGTAACACTGACTCCTTCATTCTCTGGATCAGTACAATTATAGAAATACCACAATGATATATTTTTTTTCTTGTATTTTAATACTTAAAAAAATAAAAGCTGGAAAAAAAGATTCACTGATCACAAGAATGGGTACACCGTACCCCCTTCAGGCCCCCCACTACTTCCCTGAAATTACCGGAGCAGCCTGTTACACATCCGTGTGCCCTCTCTATTCATTTCAATAGGAGTTCTGGAGACAGCTGAGTACTGTACTTTAAGGAGTAGAATCTGAGAATAAAAGTTCATACTCTTACTACTCCTGATAAGAAAAACTCCCAGTCTGTACCTAATGTTTCGAATCAACAAAACTGCTGACAGATTCCATTTCATTTCCACTGTCTTCCAGTGGAAGTGTTTATGAGAATTTAAACTGACAGTGTACATAGAAAAATAGATAGATAGATAGATATATACTGTATATACTATATATTCTCATTCTAGTGATCTGAGGGGGTCTCAGCACTTGGGCCTCCATCTATCAAAGCCTTTGTTATTATCCAGAAACAGTGACATCCTATTGACTGTCTGGTACTGCAGCTCAGCTACATTGACTTTAGTGGGCTGAATGGCAACACCAGATGCAGCTCAAGATTAAGAGGGGTGATTTGGGGGGAAAATTGTATCTTTTTTGCAACCCATAGACGGAATTTGCTAAGCAAGTTGCGCCATTATTTAGGTGTGAAAAATGATTGTTCATAACATATTTTCAGTAAAATTTGTGACTTGAAAAATGTGAGAAAAGTTGGCATGGTTATTTGGGAGCAGGCATGACCAGCAATTTTAGATTTCCCATCTATAAAGCCAAAACCTTTCACAAATTTTAGCATACCTCTGCATCTGTTCCTAGCATTTCAATTTCTGTACATTTATCACAGCCCAAGATGTGCCAAATTTATTCAGAGGCATGCACCTTTCAATAGGTTTGCTGCATTTCACTCCAAAGCACTTCAGTTTAAGACTGGCATATAGAGTGCCAGACTCAATACATCTTCCCTAAAGTTTTTTAAATAACAGATTGTTGTATATCTATGAGGGAAATTGAGCAGCATAACGCAACACAAATTATGGCAGATGTCAATTGTTAGTTATACCTCACCCCAGGGATAGTTGGCCTAAAATAGCATGACAGATAAGAAAACTAAGATAGAGGAAATACTAATGGACAAAAAGATAAAAATTTAAGAATACAAGTATTTATGAAATAAATTAAAGTTATGGCAGTAGGAACCATGGATCACTGCAGAGTTTATAGAAGTAGTATGCAGTTTTGCTTGATTGAATGAACTATTAACAAAAAACCAAGCCATGAAACACGATGCTGATGTCTTATAGAACAAGAAGAAAAAGAGAACTGATCTTTAGATATGATGACAAATCTATGAACTCTATTGGATTTTCTGTGGCAATCTGAACCTTTTCAACATGGCATCTTTATGGCATTTGTATTATCTCCCATGCCAGCATGGGTTTACTGTAGGTACTCTGTTCTCCTTCTACATTGAGAAAGCAAACTGATAGGTTAAAGAGATACTCTTTTTACAAAAAATGAGTAGATGGCATTGTGGATATAATTTTTAAAGTCATTCCATATAGTCTACTTCCTGTCCTGGCCCTCAACTTCCCCCTTTGCTTGGATTTTAGCACAGTAAACAGTCTTGTTTGACTTTCTCAGTTAGACCATCTCTCTGGCCGGAGTGGGAAGGGGGATGAGTGACTCAATTACAACATCATGCATTACACCGATAAGCAACACTCTTCTGTTGGCATCTGTATCTAGGCCTTACAACAGAACAATAGAGTTGTCATTATTATCCAAATTTTACAATATCCTATTTTGCTAACAGATAACATCTTTTCCTTGCAACAATGGAATGGCTAACTATGTAGGAATTCTGACTCTGTTTGCTGACTGCTGCAAAAGGACAACATGTTGCATTGAATTTTATTGGTATAGTACTGCCAACACCAAAAAAAGAAAATAGCCAAAAATTCTTTAAACAATAGTTTTCCATGTTGATTTAAAAAACTACCCTCTTCTAACAGAAGTGTCCCTTTAATAGGCCATTTAATCATTTATGCCCTGATGTGTTGGCGAGCTAAGAAAGTAGTGATTCCCACTAGAGACTGATGCCAGGAATATGTAACTTAGTAAATGAGTTCAAGTTTTAGGGGTGGTAAAATTGGAGTAGATAATCTTAATAAATTAAAAATACATTTGAACAAAACATGTCTTGAGAATGAATTAACATAATGGAGACAATATGAGCCACTTGACCACTGGACTTTTAGAAAGCATAAAAATCAAGTTTACTATATTTAAGTCATGATCTGTAACTGCTTTTTCCCACATTTGAAATTGTAAAGTTCACAGACAACAAAATGGAGCAGGCAGTTTGGAAAAAAAAATATTATACAGTATGTGCACCAAAAATATATCTGGTATGAATTTGTCAAAAGTAAAAAAAATAAATATATATATAAAAAAAACTATATTTGAATGATGCTGTAGAAAAAGGGAGAGTTGGACTAGTTCCTATTCTATTCCATTATACCTCTCCTGGTTTTTACAGTGACAACTGATTTGTGACCTGTACCCATGGGCTATGAAAAGGATGAGAATTCTGAAACCCATTGAACTTTTTGGCAAAAATATTCTGTGTTTTCAGCAAAAGCAGACAACATAGATAGAAACTGAGTCATTTGGCCAGATTTATCGTTAGCTCAAGTCAGAATAATGGAGTGAAAAAGTCGCGAAAAAAGCGCAAACGCTAAAACTGCGCACAAATTTGCGACTTTTTTCTGCTCTGCACTATGCTCACCAGTTTTCTGAAAGTGGGCGTGTTTTCTTATGTAAATGAATCTCTAGACAGATTTACTATTGGGACTATTTAAAAAGTCGCAAAAAAATGCGCAATTTCACTCCAGTGAGGACCATGCTTATCTTATGAGACTTCTTAATAGAACATGCGACTTTTTCGTAAGGACGTGCGACTTTTGTAAAGCTGTTTACTGACAGATAAACTGCTACCGTCAAACCACATTTATTACAGTCTTAAAGGGCCAATCATAAATCTGACTTGGCTAAAACTGACTTTAGCCATATGTGAAAGTGGAGTGAGCTGTCAGAGTAATGATAAATCTGGCCCACAGTTTTTTTTGTGAACAGTTAAGCTCAAATTCTGATTGCAAGGTTAGGCTCTATTCACATCTTCGTTGGAGGAAGATTCCATCATATTTGCTGGAAAACATATATGTAATGTGCATCATTATTTCTTCCAATAAAGTTACGGACACCATGACAGATCCTGAAGAACTGTGTTGTGAGTCAGTGAAGTATATAAGACTCCATTGGTGTTCATTTTGTGACAGATCAATCACGCCTTGCGTTCTGTTTTGCTGTACCGACAACCAAACAAAAAAAAAATCTAATAAATAATAATAATTTGTGTTGAGGAATTTTAGGAAAACTTCGATTCACAATGAATTGGAATAAAACCCTCATCCCTTTAAAACCCTCATCCCACATGCTCTCTGTTCTTGACCTGTGAGCTGAGCATAGGTAGAGACATGGCAAGTGATCGTGCGCTAGGGACACTGTTGCTGAAAACAATTAATAGAAGAATATTGGCGAGGGAGAGTGCAGGGAGACTAATTCTGCATCCATTTTATTTATTTATTTTTACATTTACTTATTCCTACATCAGCCATAAACTAAGATTAGAGATCTCTCAAAAATTTGATTCGGCCGGTTTGCCGAATGTTCTGAAAAAATTTAATTCGATCCGAATTCATTAATGGCGAATCGTGCTAAAAAATGGCGATTTCCTGGCTGCAGAGAGCTTTTATAGTGGTGTAGAACACTGTGCCTTGCAGTAACACGCATAGGGAGTCTGCTCTGGTAGTGAAACAATACTGTGAGTCAGTATGACATGTAGATGACAGGTTTCGCTCTTAGAATCACTGCACACTTCAAGTATTTGGGCAGTTACAGGGCCAAAACTGACCGAATAACTCAAGTGTAAACTCAATCTTACAGGTCAATGTTAGCGCCAGGTATAAAGAACCGTGCAGAGGCCCAAGATCGTACTACAGCATTAAAAAGCGCACTCCTTTTACACCAATTCACTCATTCCACATAGATTTCTACAGAACCTGTTCTATTAAACGCTTATACAAGTAGAGCCCCCCGACAGAGTGGAGTGGGTGTCAGCAGTAAGTTTGTGTTGATGTCACTGATTATTTTGCCCATACTCTGATCCATCAGAACAATAACCCCCAAAAATGGATCCTGTCTGTGGAGCATCCGCCTTCACTCCGTTAGCATTTGGTCAGTAATCCATCAGTATTGCTAAAGCCCCAAAAAACAGGAGTGGATCCAAAACAGAGATGACACGTGAATGGAATATTTGCATTTCTTCTGTGTTTTGTACCCACTCCTGCTTTTGACTACCAAATCATAAGCCAATTTTGATGCAAAATAGGGACCATGTCATGCAGACCTTACAGCTGCTAGACAGACAGGATTCATTGTGCGTCTCATTTTCCCTTCCTTCTGACAGATCAGAAGAAGGGTCAAATAAATTATGTCAGCCAGGCCGAAAGGAAAAATAGTGGCCCAGTCATGAAGTGAGGAGGGTGGGAACAGCATGAGAAGTCCACAGAGTGGCCCTATGACATAGTGGTGAGGTGAAAGCAGCATGAGGAGACCACAGAGTGGCCCAATGACAGAGTCTGGAGGTGGCAGCAGCATCAGAAGGAGGCCGCAGAGTGGCACAATGACAGTGTGGAGGTGGCAGCAGCATCATCAGGAGGCCACAGAGTGGCACAATGACAGAGTGCAGAGGTGGCAGCAGCAGCATCAGGAGGAGACTGCAGAGTGGATCAATTACAGTATAAAGGTGGCCTTATCATCAGGAGGCCACAGAGTGGCACAATGACATTGTGGAGGTGGCAACAGCAGCATCGAGAGACCTGAGTTGTGAGGTGGCAGCAGCATGAGGAGACCACAGAGTGACCTGTTGACAGAGTGAGGACGTGGCTGGCAATACCAGTACCAGCTGAAGATGGTCGGTGAAATAAGGAGTACTTTGCATCAGATGTGTGCTGCATCAGATGTGTGGCATCAGGCGAGTGTCAGCATCATAATAGTAGTGGCGGCAGGTAGCCAGAAGAAACTGGTCTCTTTTGTTAAAGTGTTGGTGTGGCACCATGGATGATCTCGTCTGAAGCATCAGGCATTGATGGGTGGAAATCCTGGCTGATCCACGTCTGATTCATCTTGAGTCAGTCTCTCCACATGGACAGGCGAGTTCTTCTTGGGGTAACTATAGCCCCCGCCGCACCAAACACCCTCTCTAAAGCCACACTCTCTAAAGCCACACTACTAGCCGGGCAGGGCAGCTTTTCCAGGGCAAACTCTGCAAGTTGTGGCTACAAATCCAGTTTGACTGTCCAGTAGTCCAGTTGAATTTCAATGTGGGGTTGCAGGGTGCTGTCCAAGTATGCCACCACCTGCTGGTTCAGGTCCTGCTCCAAGTCTAGCTGCTGCTGCTGGTGAGTACTTTCTTCATTAGGCAGGTGAAGAAAGCTGCTCATCAGCTACTCTAGACTCAAGTTGCTGCTGATGGAGCTGGAACTGCTCCTACCCCCCCACCCTGCCACAGCAGCCATGGCAGAGGAAAGTGAGTGCAGAGTGCCCCCACGGTCAGACTTTTGAGAGGATGGATGATGAGGCAGATAGGCAGCAGCCTACATAGAATGTCTCTATAGTAGTTCAGTTTGTCCTCCCTCTCAGCGGGTGTAAAAAATGCCCCCATTTTGGACTGGTAGCGAGGGTCCAACAAGGAGCTATTAGTCATCCCTCTGCCAAATGGTGACAATTCATCTGTCACTACGCAAGCAAGTAAGCATGCATCGGGCCATTTGAGCCAGTGACTTGGAATGACTCCCTGCCTCCATCTCCACTGCATACTGCCACGTTGTGTTTGGATCCTTTGCTTCATCTTCCTCATCACCCTGTAGCTCCTCTGGGTGCTCCTGCGCCTCCTCTCTTGTCACCTGTGTAGAAACACCACCCATTTTGCTATATATTGCTTGTGCTACAATGTCCTCCTCCTCCTCCAGTTCAGCCCCCACAGGGCTCATGTGGCTGTGAGATCTAGGCGCCACGTCTCTAGTCCCCTGACCAGCCAGATTTACCAGCATCTGTTCCAGGACATGAAGCAGTGGAATTACATCATTCATCCTGTAGTCCTGAAAAACTGACAAATAATGTGGCCTTCTCAAAGGGCCTGAGAAAACAGCAGGTGTCACACATGAGCTGCCACTGGCTGACATCGAAGTTACACAGAGGAGTACAACTGTCCGCTTGGATCATCAAATCGTTTATGGCCTTTCTTTGTTCGTATAGTCAGTCCAACATATGAAGGGTGGAATTCCAATGGGTGTAAACGTCTCATATATGTTGGGGGATGCCGTTCTGCCTCTGCAGCGGTGTATAAGTGGCTGAAGTGCATGCAAAGTTTCCTGGCCATTTTTAGGATGTCTTGCAGATGGGTGGAAGACTTCAGGAACCGCTTGAAAACCAGATTGAACACGCGTGCCATGGAGGGCGCATGGCTCAGCCCTCCTTGACACAGCGCTGACACCATGTTCTTCCCGTTGTTGTTCACCATGGTTACAATTTTGAGTTGTCGCAGAGAAAGCCAGGATTCGATTTCTTGATGAAGGACACGGAGCAGTTCCTCCCCTGTGTGACTCAGTTTGCCGAGGCAAACTAGGTGCATAACAGAGTGACACCGCCATGCCCTGCACATGTGGTTTGCTGGAGGGGCACTGTGAATTGTCCCTGCAGTGGAGGCTGAGGACACGGTGGAGGATGAGGAAGCAGAGGCAGACATTGTTGCTGGACCACCAGCGTGGCAACGTAGAGGCGGAAGCGGCTTCACCTGGCCAAATTGCTGGTGTGGCTGTGCAGGAACCACATTCACCCAGTGGGCCGTAAAGGACATGTATTGTCCCTGACCGTAGATACAGCTCCATGCGTCGGTGCTGCCGAAACGGAAAGGCTCAAGGACTGGCCCACATTCTGTTCTACATACGTATGCAGGGCTGGTACTGCCTTTTGGCAAAGAAATGACGGCTTGGGACTCTCCACCTTGGCTCAGCACAAGCCATCAGTTCTCTGAAAGGTGCAGAGTCCACCACTTGGAAAGTGAGGGACTGCAGCACCAGCAACTTGTCCAGGAGCACATTCAGCTTCTGCTCCGTTGGATGAGTGCACGCATACTGTTGTCTCTTGGCAATCGCTTCAGTGATCGATTGTTGACGGAATGACTGACGAGGAGTAGGAGGATGAGCAGGAGCATCAGGACCAGCAGATGATGGCAAGGACAGACAGCTCCCTTCGGCTGAGGTGGTGGAGCCTTGACTGTCTGAAATCTGGTGCGTGCCACTGGGTGATGAAGCGGTTGCTAGACCACCACATTGGAGCCACGGTTCTCCCAGGCCACTTTATGGTGATGCTGCATATGTTGTCGCAGGGCTGTGGTACCAACATTGGCACCCTGGCCACACTTCACCTTCTGCCCACAGATTCTACAAATGGCTATGTTCACCTCCTCCGGCTGCTTAACAAAAAACTGCCACACCGCGAGTAAGTGATTTTACCCCAACACTCCGCACTGACTGACTGCTGCCGCCACTGCTTCTGTGAAGCCCTGCACCACTACTTTCCGGGCAGGTAGGCTCCTGTGAAGCAGGTGATCTACTCGGGGCATGTTTTGCTCCCGACTTCCCACTGCTGCCACCCTGCTGACTCCTGGCTATGCTAGCGACTTGCTGGCTCCTCGGCTGCCTCACGGGCAAGCTGCAACCCTCTTCTCCCGATTATGATGAAGCCCCTAAGTGCGATAAGCTACATTATTATTGTTGAGTACTGTCTGCAAAATCACTGATGTCTTCCTTAACGGTCTCTGGGTCAGGAGCCTGACCGCTTGCAACACTAGCTCCCTCGCCACTCTCCTCATTACTACTTGCCTGACTACCGGAGGAAGTGGAGGATGTTTCCTCCGCATCTTGGCTAGCCAGTAGCTGCTGACTGTCCTCTAGTAGCTTGTCTTCGCTGTATAGTGGAGCTGAGCCCACAGCATATAATACTTGTCTGGCTGAGGGAACAGAAAAGGCCAGAGGCAGGTTGAGGACAGGTGAGGGCACAGGACCTGCTCCCGGGCCATGCCAACTAAGGTTTGTGTCTGATGAACCCACGACTCTTGGCTGGGGGTGTCTGATGTCACTTGGAATGAAGTGGATCACCGAGACAACCATTCAAGAACTGCTGGGTTGCTGGTCAAGACACGACTGCTAGATGATACCGGGAGCTCAGGCCTCTCGCTGCTACTCCTGCTGCCACGCCCCCTTACTCTGCTGCGACCTGTGCCTGCGCCAGAAACATTTAGGCCTCTGCCACACTACTGTGTCTGACATACAGTACTGTTAGATCAAATAAATAAATAAAAACAAAATTAAAACACCCCAAAAAGTCAGTATTTTTATCTCTTCACCACACAACGGCTAATAAGCCCTTTGTTTCCCACTAATACATGGCAAAGAAGGCTTTAGAACATATAACTGCATCTCTGAATGGAAAAAAAGCCCTTAATTTTTTCTACGCGTACAGTACACACCAAAAAGGGCTTTAGAACATATAACTGCACCTCTGAACGACATATCATATATATTTTTTTGTGCCACTAATACACGCCAAAAAGGGCTTTCGAACATATAACTGCACCTCTGAATGGCAAATAATATATATATTTTTTGCCACTAATACAAGCCAAAAAGGGCTGTAATTTTCTTACTTCACCACACGATGGCAAATACTTTTTATGTGCCACTAATACACGACAAAAAGGGCTTTAGAACATATAACTGCACCCATGGGCGTACATATGATTTATTGGGCCCCATAGCAGGAATCTGAATTGGGTCCCAATGGTCCTTCCCAAGCCCCTCTGACTACCCATCCATAGTCCCACCATCTACCCCAGCCCCTCCCCTCGCTCCCCCATGAACGGTGCCTTAAGTAGGTACATTCGTGCTGTGGGGTGCTTACAAAACAACATGTACATATAGGTGACATTAGTAGGTATAATGTACTATATAGCACTACCGTCCAAGCCCACGATCACATAACTGTTAGTTTTCCATTCTTTAAAAAAAAAAACAATAAAACATTTCCTGTATTTTAAGCTTCCATTATGCTCATTTATGCACATTTTGCATCCAATTTAGCCATTTTCATCTGAGATAAGTTATTTTAGACGGTAAAAAACAAACAAATACTTTGTGCATAACTTTTTTTTACATAAAAAAACAGATCTCAGATGGAAATGGAGTACAAGGTTCAGGTTCGGGTTATCTAAGAATCCCAATATGGATTCCACTACCACAGACCATAACGGAATTCTATAATGACATAGCATGGCCAGCATAGACTTCTACTATGATGGAATGAAATACGGAATGCCTCTTATAGGCTTCTATGGTGCATGCCGTCAGAGAATTCTGTTGAGATCCTTGGTAGTGGAATCCATAACGGAATTCTTAGAAAACCCAAACCTTGTACGCTGAACTTGAAGCACAAGTTCACTGAACACTACTCATAACTAGGGATGAGCGAACCCGAAGTGTATAGTTCGGGTTCGTACCGAATTTTGTGGTGTCCGTGACTCGGACCCGAACCCGAACATTTTCGTAAAAGTCCGGGTTCGGGTTCGTTGTTCGGCTCTTTTTTGGCGCTTTTTGAAAGGCTGCAAAGCAGCCAATCAACAAGCGTCATACTACTTGCCCCAAGAGGCCATCACAGCCATGCCTACTATTGGCATGGCTGTGATTGGCCAGTGCAGCATGTGACCCAGCCTCTATTTAAGCTGGAGTCACATAGCGCCGCACGTCACTCTGCTATGATCAGTATAGGGAGAGGTTGCAGCTGCGACGTTAGGGCGAGATTAGGCAGATTAACTCCTCCAAAAGACTTCATTCTGTGATCGATCTGCAGCTGTGGATCAATGAAGTGCTATTATTGACTTGCTCACTTTTTTGAGGCTGCCCAGAGCGTTTTTAGATCACTTTTTTTCTGGGGTGATCGGCGGCCATTTTGTGACTTGTGGTGCGCCAGCACAAGCTATCACCAAGTGTATTTAACCATCGATAGTGTGGTTATTTTTTGCTATATCCTACATCAGCTGCAGGCTGAGCCTGTGTCACCGAAGTGCATTTAACCATCAACAGTCTGGTTATTTTTTGGCCATATACTACATCAGCTGCAGGCTGAGCCTGTGTCACCGAAGTGCATTTAACCATCGAATGTCTGATTATTTTTTGGCCATATACTACATCTGGTGCAGGCTGAGCCTGTGTCACCCAAGTGCATTTAACCATCAACAGTGTGGTTATTTTTTGGCCATATATTACATCAGGGGCAAGTTGAGCCTGTCACCCAGCGCCTAAAAAATAGACCTGACATTTCTATTCAACCAAATCTGTACTGTTTTAGCTGGTCAAGTTATTTGTAGTGACCGTAAAAGCACACTTTTTTTTCTGGGTTGAAAAACCATTCCCAAATTTGCCATTCTCAAAATAACTAGTTTCTGGTATTTGAGGCCTACTTGAAATCTATCCCAAAAAGAATATCTTACATTGAAGCTAGTGATAGTGTCATTCAGAAAAACCTAAGACACACGCTAGCGTGCTGTTAGAAATCTGATTCTGTGATTAAACCTATACCTGTCACACAGCGCAAAAAAAAACAGGCCTCACATCTCTATTTAACCAAATCTCTACTGTTTTAGCTGGTCAAGTTATTTGTAGTGACCGTAAAAGCACACTTTTTTTTCTGGGTTAAAAAACCATTCCCAAATTTGCCATTCTCAAAATTGTGGTGAACAGGAACAATGAGGAAAACATCTAATAAGGGACGCGGACGTGGACATGGTCGTGGTGGTGTTAGTGGACCCTCTGGTGCTGGGAGAGGACGTGGCCGTTCTGCCACAGCCACACGTCCTAGTGAACCAACTACCTCAGGTCCCAGTAGCCAGCAGAATTTACAGCGATATTTGGTGGGGCCCAATGCCGTTCTAAGGATGGTAAGGCCTGAGCAGGTGCAGGCATTAGTCAATTGGGTGGCCGACAGTGGATCCAGCACGTTCACATTATCTCCCACCCAGTCTTCTGCAGAAAGCGCACAGATGGCGCATGAAAACCAAGCCCATCGGTCTGTCACATCACCCCCATGCATATCAGGGAAACTGTCTGAGCCTCAAGTTATGCAGCAGTCTCTTATGCTGTTTGAAGACTCTGCTGCCAGGGTTTCCCAAGGGCATCCACCTAGCCCTTCCCCAGGGGTGGAAGAGATAGAATGCACTAACGCACAACCACTTATTTTTCCTGATGATGAGGACATGGGAATACCACCTCAGCACGTCTCTGATGATGACGAAACACAACTGCCAACTGCTGCGTCTTTCTGCATTGTGCAGACTGAACAGGAGGTCAGGGATCAAGACTGGGTGGAAGACGATGCAGGGGACGATGAGGTCCTAGACCCCACATGGAATGAAGGTCGTGCCACTGACTTTCACAATTCGGAGGAAGAGGCAGTGGTGAGACCGAGCCAACAGCGTAGCAAAAGAGGGAGCAGTGGGCAAAATCAGAACACCCGCCGCCAAGAGACTCCGCCTGCTACTGACCGCCGCCATCTGGGACCGAGCACCCCAAAGGCAGCTTCAAGGAGTTCCCTGGCATGGCACTTCTTCAAACAATGTGCTGACGACAAGACCCGAGTGGTTTGCACGCTGTGCCATCAGAGCCTGAAGCGAGGCATTAACGTTCTGAACCTTAGCACAACCTGCATGACCAGGCACCTGCATGCAAAGCATGAACTGCAGTGGAGTAAACACCTTTAAAAACAAAGAAGTCACTCAGGCTCCCCCTGCTACCTCTTCTGCTGCTGCTGCATCGGCCCCTTCTGCTGCTGCCGCCGCCTCGGCCTCTTCCTCCGCCTCTGGAGGAACGTTGGCACCTGCCGCCCAGCAAACATGGGATGTACCACCAACACCACCACCTGCGTCACCAAGCATCTCAACCATGTCACACGGCAGCGTTCAGCTCTCCATCTCACAAACATTTGAGAGAAAGCGTAAATTCCCACCTAGCCACCCTCGATCCCTGGCCCTGAATACCAGCATTTCTAAACTACTGGCCTATGAAATGCTGTCATTTAGGATGGTGGACACACACAGCTTCAAACAGCTCATGTCACTTGCTGTCCCACAGTATGTTGTTCCCAGCCGCCACTACTTCTCCAAGAGAGCCGTGCCTTCCCTGCACAAACAAGTGTCCGATAAAATCAAGTGTGCACTGCGCAACGCCATCTGTGGCAAGGTCCACCTAACCACAGATACGTGGACCAGTAAGCACGGCCAGGGACGCTATATCTCCCTAACTGCACACTTGGTAAATGTAGTGGCGGCTGGGCCCCAGGGCGGAGAGCTGTTTGGCGCACTTCCTTCCGCCGCCAAGGATCGCAGGGCAACATTCTTTGCCTCCTGTCTCCTCCTCCTCCTACTCAGCTTCCTCCTCCTCTTCATCCACCTGCTCATCCAGTCAGCCACACACCTTCACCACCAACTTCAGCACAGCACGGGGTAAACGTCAGCAGGCCATTCTGAAACTCATATGTTTGGGGGACAGGCCCCACACCGCACAGGAGTTGTGGCGGGGTATAGAACAACAGACCGACGAGTGGTTGCTGCCGGTGAGCCTCAAGCCCGGCCTGGTGGTGTGCGATAATGGGCGAAATCTCGTTGCAGCTCTGGGACTACCCGGTTTGATGCACATCCCTTGCCTGGCGCATGTGCTGAATTTGGTGGTGCAGAAGTTCATTCGCAACTACCCCGACATGTCAGAGCTGCTGCATAAAGTGCGGGCCGTCTGTTCGCGCTTCCGGCGTTCACACCCTGCCGCTGCTCGCCTGTCTGCGCTACAGCGTAACTTCGGCCTTCCCGCTCACCGCCTCATATGCGACGTACCCACCAGGTGGAACTCCACCTTGCATATGCTGGACAGACTGTGCGAGCAGCAGCAGGCCATAGTGGAGTTTCAGCTGCAGCACGCACGGGTCAGTCGCACTGCGGATCAGACACACTTCACCACCAATGACTGGGCCTCCATGCGAGACCTGTGTGCCCTGTTGCGCTGTTTCGAGTACTCCACCAACATGGCCAGTGGCGATGACGCCGTTATCAGCGTTACAATACCACTTCTATGTCTCCTTGAGAAAACACTTAGGGCGATGATGGAAGAGGAGGTGGCCCAGGAGGAAGAGGAGGAAGAGGGGTCATTTTTAGCACTTTCAAACCAGTCTCTTCAAAGTGACTCAGAGGGAGGTTTTTTGCAACACCAGAGGCCAGGTACAAATGTGGCCAGACAGGGCCCACTACTGGAGGACGAGGAGGACGAGGATGAGGTGGATGAGGATGAGGATGAAGCATGTTCACAGCGGGGTGGCACCCAAAGCAGCTCGGGCCCATCACTGGTGCGTGGCTGGGGGGAAACACAGGACGATGACGATACGCCTCCCACAGAGGACAGCTTGTCCTTACCTCTGGGCAGCCTGGCACACATGAGCGACTACATGCTGCAGTGCCTGCGCAACGACAGCAGAGTTGCCCACATTTTAACGTGTGCGGAATACTGGGTTGCCACCCTGCTGGATCCCCGGTACAAAGACAATGTGCCCACCTTACTTCCTACACTGGAGCGTGATAGGAAGATGCGCGAGTACAAGCGCACGTTGGTAGACGCGCTACTGAGAGCATTCCCAAATGTCACAGGGGAACCAGTGGAAGCCCAAGGCGAAGGCAGAGGAGGAGCAAGAGGTCGCCAACGCAGCTGTGTCACGGCCAGCTCCTCTGAGGGCAGGGTTAGCATGGCAGAGATGTGGAAAAGTTTTGTCACCACGCCACAGCTAACTGCACCACCACCTGATACGGAACGTGTTAGCAGGAGGCAACATTTCACTAACATGGTGGAACAGTACCTGTGCACACCCCTCCACGTACTGACAGATGGTTCGGCCCCATTCAACTTCTGGGTCTCCAAATTGTCCACGTGGCCAGAGCTAGCCTTTTATGCCTTGGAGGTGCTGGCCTGTCCGGCGGCCAGCGTTTTGTCTGAACGTGTATTCAGCACGGCAGGGGGCGTCATTACAGACAAACGCAGCCGCCTGTCTACAGCCAATGTGGACAAGCTGACGTTCATAAAAATAAACCAGGCATGGATCCCACAGGACCTGTCCATCCCTTGTGCAGATTAGATATTAACTACCTCCCCTTAACAATATATTATTCTACTCCAGGGCACTTCCTCATTCAATACTATTTTTAATTTCATTTTACCATTATATTGCGGGGCAACCCAAAGTTGAATGAACCTCTCCTCTGTCTGGGTGCCGGGGCCTAAATGTGTGACAGTGGCCTGTTCCAGTGGTGGGTGACGTGAAGCCTGATTCTCTGCTATGACATGAAGACAGATTCTGCGCTGACATAAGGCCAGATTCTCTGTTACGGGACCGCTCTCCTCTGTCTGGGTGCCGGGGCCTAAATGTGTGACAGTGGCCTGTTCCAGTGGTGGGTGACGTGAAGCCTGATTCTCTGCTATGACATGAATACAGATTCTGCGCTGACATAAGGCCAGATTCTCTGTTACGGGACCTCTCTCCTCTGTCTGGGTGCCGGGGCCTAAATGTGTGACAGTGGCCTGTTCCAGTGGTGGGCGACGTGAAGCCTGATTCTCTGCTATGACATGAAGACAGATTCTGCGCTGACATAAGGCCAGATTCTCTGTTACGGGACCTCTCTCCTCTGTCTGGGTGCCGGGGCCTAAATGTGTGACAGTGGCCTGTTCCAGTGGTGGGTGACGTGAAGCCTGATTCTCTGCTATGACATGAAGACAGATTCTGCGCTGACATAAGGCCAGATTCTCTGTTACGGAACCTCTCTCCTCTGCCTGGGTGCCTGGGCCTAAATGTGTGACAGTGGCCTGTTCCAGTGGTGGGTGACGTGAAGCCTGATTCTCTGCTATGACATGAAGACAGATTCTGCGCTGACATAAGGCCAGATTCTCTGTTACGGGACCTCTCTCCTCTGCCTGGGTGCCTGGGCCTAAATGTGTGACAGTGGCCTGTTCCAGTGGTGGGTGACGTGAAGCCTGATTCTCTGCTATGACATGAAGACAGATTCTGCGCTGACATAAGGCCAGATTCTCTTTTACGGGACCTCTCTGCTCTGCCTGGGTGCCTGGGCCTAAATGTGTGACAGTGGCCTGTTCCAGTGGTGGGTGACGTGAAGCCTGATTCTCTGCTATGACATGAAGACAGATTCTGCGCTGACATAAGGCCAGATTCTCTGTTACGGGACCTCTCTCCTCTGCCTGGGTGCCTGGGCCTAAATGTGTGACAGTGGCCTGTTCCAGTGGTGGGTGACGTGAAGCCTGATTCTCTGCTATGACATGAATACAGATTCTGCGCTGACATAAGGCCAGATTCTCTGTTACGGGACTTCTCTCCTCTGCCTGGGTGCCTGGGCCTAAATGTGTGACAGTGGCCTGTTCCAGTGGTGGGTGACGTGAAGCCTGATTCTCTGCTATGACATGAAGACAGATTCTGCGCTGACATAAGGCCAGATTCTCTGTTACGGGACCGCTCTCCTCTGTCTGAGTGCCGGGGCCTAAATGTGTGACAGTGGCCTGTTCCAGTGGTGGGTGACGTGAAGCCTGATTCTCTGCTATGACATGAAGACAGATTCTGTGCTGACATCAGGCCAGATTCTCTGTTACGGGACCTCTCTCCTCTGCCTGGGTGCCGGGGCCTAAATGTGTGACAGTGGCCTGTTCCAGTGGTGGGTGACGTGAAGCCTGATTCTCTGCTATGACATGAAGACTGATTCTGCGCTGACATGAAGCCAGATTCTCTGCTATGGCATGAAGAGACTGATTCTCTGCTGACATGAAGCCAGATTCTTTGCTATGGCATGAAGAGACTGATTCTCTGCTGATGTGAAGCCAGATTCTCTGCTATGGGACCTCTGTCCAATTGATATTGGTTCATTTTTATTTTTTTAATTTTTATTTTAATTCATTTCCCTATCCACATTTGTTTGCAGGGGATTTACCTACATGTTGCTGCCTTTTGCAGCCCTCTAGCTCTTTCCTGGGCTGTTTTACAGCCTTTTTAGTGCCCAAAAGTTCGGGTCCCCATTGACTTCAATGGGGTTCGGGTTCGGGACGAAGTTCGGATCGGGTTCGGATCCCGAACCCGAACATTTCCGGGAAGTTCGGCCGAACTTCTCGAACCCGAACATCCAGGTGTTCGCTCAACTCTACTCATAACGCATTAACTAAATGCGAAAACTCATCAAGTGTGTGCTAACTCTGCTACATCTGTGTGTATGTGTATATATATAGACCCACAGACACACACACACACACACACACACACATCAGATATATTGCACGTATAGTACACACACACATACAGTGGGGTGCTAAAGTTTGGGCAACCTTGTTAATCGTCATGATTTTCCTGTATAAATCGTTGGTTGTTACGATAAAAAATGTCAGTTAAATATATCATATAGGAGACACACACAGTGATATTTGAGAAGTGAAATGAAGTTTATTGGATTTACAGAAAGTGTGCTATAATTGTTTAAACAAAATTAGGCAGGTGCATAAATTTGGGCACTGTTGTCATTTTATTGATTCCAAAACCTTTAGAACTAATTACCTAACTGGTAAGCTCAGTGACCCCTGACCTACAAACACAGGTGAATCCAATTATGAGAAAGAGTATTTAAGGGGGTAAATTGTAAGTTTCCCTCCTCTTTTAATTTTCTCTGAAGAGTAGCAACATGGGGGTCTCAAAACAACTCTCAAATGACCTGAAGACAAAGATTGTTCGCCATCATGGTTTAGGGGAAGGATACAGAAAGCTGTCTCAGAGATTTCAGCTGTCTGTTTCCACAGTTAGGAACATATTGAGGAAATGGAAGACCACAGGCTCAGTTCAAGTTAAGGCTCGAAGTGGCAGACCAAGAAAAATCTCGGATAGACAGAAGCGACGAATGGTGAGAACAGTCAGAGCCAACCCACAGACCAGCATCAGAGACCTACAACATCATCTTGCTGCAGATGGAGTCACTGTGCATCGTTCAACCATTCGGCGCACTTTACACAAGGAGATGCTGTATGCGAGAGTGATGCAGAGGAAGCCTTTTCTCCGCCCACAGCACAAAAAGTGCCGCTTGAGGTGGGCTAAAGCACATTTGGACAAGCCAGCTTCATTTTGGAATAAGGTGCTGTGGACTGATGAAACTAAAATTTAGTTATTTGGCCATAACAAGGGGCGTTATGCATTGAGGAAAAAGAACACAGCATTCTAAGAAAAACACCTGCTACCTACAGTAAAATATGGTGGTGGTTCCATCATGCTGTGGGGCTGTGTGGCCAGTGCAGGGACTGGGAATCTTGTCAAAGTTGAGGGACGCATGGATTCCACTTAGTATCTGCAGATTCTGGAGACTAATGTCCAGGAATCAGTGACAAAGCTGAAGCTGCGCCGGGGCTGGATCTTTCAACAAGACAACGACCCTAAACACTGCTCAAAATCCACTAAGGCATTTATGCAGAGGAAAAAGTACAACGTTCTGGAATGGCCATCTCAGTCCCAAGACCTGAATATAATTGAAAATCTGTGGTGTGACTTAAAGAGAGCTGTCCATGCTCGGAAGCCATCAAACCTGAATGAACTAAAGATGTTTTGTAAAGAGGAATGGTCCAAAATACTTTCAACCAGAATCCAGACTCTCATTGGAACCTACAGGAAGCGTTTAGAGGCTGTAATTTCTGCAAAAAGGAGGATCTACTAAATATTGATTTCATTTCTTTTTTGTGGTGCCCAAATTTATGCAACTGCCTAATTTTGTTTAAACAGTTATAGCACACTTTCTGTAAATTCAATAAACTTCATTTCACTTCTCAAATATCACTGTGTGTGTCTCCTATATGATATATTTAACTGACATTTTTTATCGTAACAACCAACAATTTATACAAGAAAATCATGACGATTAACAAGGTTGCCCAAACTTTCGCATTCCACTGTATATACATTTACTCAGTCATTCACATATATACAGGTACATTAGACAATTACACACATGTATATCACATAAATATGTACAGAATACAGTACACTAGACAGGCTTAAGTACATATATGTAGTGATGGCCGAACATCGGCCGGGAAGGTTCGCGAACGCGATCGCGATCAAATGTTCGGCGGGCTCCATTCCTTTTAATGTCAGTAGAAATTATTTGTTCCAATAACGCTTGTCCCTCTATATACCTGCGGTATCGCAGCAGAACTGTACACAACTGCCGCACAATACAAATGCACTATAATATACTTTCTAAGTTAGAAAGTATATTATAACAATGTACAGTATAAGGAAGGCAATACATTAGAATATACATAAAGATAAAACTTAACCTTTAATAATGTTATTATTAAGGGCTCATTCAGACTGCCATATGCGATCCGCAAAAATGCGGATCCCTTTTTTTGCATATTAGATGCTGACCCATTCACTTATATGGGACCCTTTTCTATTCCATGGTTCCGCAAAACAAATAAAACATGTCATATTCTTGTCCGTGAAAATCAGGACATGGCCCCATTGAAGTCTATGGGTCCACAAAAATACTGAATGCTATCCGTTTTTTACGGACATGCTGAACTGTCCACAAAAAAACGCATCCGCATTTTTGCGGAACGGATGTGGATCCATTTTGCGGACGTGTGAATGGACCCTAAAAGATGTCCCTCAAAATGAAAATAAATTAAATTATTGAAGTTAAGCAAAAAGCATAGATGTGGTAGGCAATAACAAGTGCTCAGCGGCACTAAATCAGGTGCTCGGCGGCACCAAATCAGAAACCATATGTCCTACCACAATCCGGGGGGTTCCAGTGCAAATCGATGAATCTTGGAGGTAAAGCAAAAAACATCTATCCCTGGGCTAGATGATGGTGTGGTATTGAAGGACAGGGTGGGCAAACAACTGTCCCTGATATTGCCCTACAGTGGGGTGCTATTATGGCCCTGATAGCCTAACCACAGAGCACCCGCCCTGTTAAGAGTGACCCCGTCCGGAACCTTACCCTATATAAAAATGGCCGTAGTTAGCCCCTGGCCCCTAAGCCCCTAAGCCCCTACTTCCAGGTGATCACTATATAGATCTATGTGTTTTTGACTCATTATAAAAGTATAAGTATATCGCACCCCTCTGTGTATCACACCTATCGATAGCACACCTATACCAGTCCTTAAAAGGACTTTTGTGGCCCTTTTAGCTAGCGTTTGGTGTCCCTAACAGTCTGTCCCTGCTCCACACAGCAACCTCTCCCTACACTGGCAAAAGACTGAATGTAAAATGGCAGCCAAATCAGGTTTATTTATAAGGTAGGGCGTGTGTCCATGTGCTGAAATGTCTCAATTGGCTTCCTGTACCACCTGATGGATGTGTCATGGGTCAAAATTCTTCACAATGTAAAAGAATATGGTGGGTGCAAATATCTCCATATGTTCACATGTTCGGCGAATCGCGAACACGCAAAGTTCACCGCGAAACGACTGCCAGGTGAACCGCAAGGCCATCTCTACATACACTCACCTAAAGAATTATTAGGAACACCATACTAATACGGTGTTGGACCCTCTTTTGCCTTCAGAACTGTCTTAATTCTACGTGGCATTGATTCAACAAGGTGCTGATAGCATTCTTTAGAAATGTTGGCCCATATTGATAGGATAGCATCTTGCAGTTGATGGAGATTTGAGGGATGCACATCCAGGGCACGAAGCTCCCGTTCCACCACATCCCAAAGATGCTCTATTGGGTTGAGATCTGGTGACTGTGGGGGCCATTTTAGTACAGTGAACTCATTGTCATGTTCAAGAAACCAATTTGAAATGATTCGAGCTTTGTGACATGGTGCATTATCCTGCTGGAAGTAGCCATCAGAGGATGGATACATGTTCTCATTCTGTTTACGCCAAATTCGGACTCTACCATTTGAATGTCTCAACAGAAATCCAGACTCATCAGACCAAGCAACATTTTTCCAGTCTTCAACAGTCCAATTTTGGTGAGCTCGTACAAATTGTAGCCTCTTTTTCCAATTTGTAGTGGAGATGAGTGGTACCCGGTGGGGTCTTCTGCTGTTGTAGCCCATTCGCCTCAAGGTTGTGCGTGTTGTGGCTTCACAAATGCTTTGCTGCATACCTCGGTTGTAACGAGTGGTTATTTCAGTCAACGTTGCTCTTCTATCAGCTTGAATCAGTCGGCCCATTCTCCTCTGACCTCTAGCATCCACAAGGCATTTTGGTCCACAGGACTGCCGCATACTGGATGTTTTTCCCTTTTCACACCATTCTTTGTAAACCCTAGAAATGGTTGTGCGTGAAATTCCCAGTAACTGAGCAGATTGTGAAGTACTCAGACCGGCCCGTCTGGCACCAACAACCATGCCACGCTCAAAATTGCTTAAATCCCCTTTCTTTCCCATTCTGACATTCAGTTTGGAGTTCAGGAGATTGTCTTGACCAGGACCACACCCCTAAATGCATTGAAGCAACTGCCATGTGATTGGTTGCCTAGATAATTGCATTAATGAGAAATAGAACAGGTGTTCCTAATAATTCTTTAGGTGAGTGTATATGACACACACATATTACAGTGACACACACTCACCTTTTGAGCAGGTCTCCAGGGTAAACAGTCAGGATTGATGGGAGGACATCTTCTCCTCAGCAGGCAGTGCAACAGGCTTTCTTCCCCCTTCCTCTGTCCCGACTGCTGCACATGGATTATATAACATCAGAGGAGGACTCTGCAGTGTGTCAGGACAGGGAAGAGGAGCAGAATGAGGGAGGGGAGCACTAGGGAGGCTTCTTATGGCAGCAGCACATGTTGCTGTAGCTTCTGAAAAACTGACCTCTCCTCAGCAGTGCAGCCCCTGAGGACATGTACAGGCTGCTGCCAGAGGCTAGAGGCATCTCCTCATGATAGGATCGGGGCCCTGCTGGGGGGAGGGGGGAAGCCAGAGGACAGCCTGCTGAGGAGAAGCAGTGAGGGGAGCTGGAATGCGGAGCCAGAGCCCCTGGAAGAACTCTAGACCAGAGCTGTTGTACTAGTTGTAATAAGAGAGTGGGGACTTTCCTCCACAGCCAGGCCCCCTTCCCCTATGGGCCCCATAGCAGCTGCGTGGTTTGTCTCTATTAGAGGTACGCCTCTGATTGCACCGCACAAGGGCAAATAAGAAGTAGAAATATTTCCTTGTAATAAACCCTGTTAATGGCTGTATCAAACAGCACTTGCACCCCAATAACAAGAACGGTTTGCTGGAATTACATAGCTGTATGATAGCTATTTGGATCCAAAGTCAGTGCAGCAATGTGTAATAGGATTGTTCATATTACCCAGGCTGTAACCTCCCCTACTGAATCCTGTTTTGCTTCAATACTGTAGAATGATTCCTCCCTATCCTTTCCCTGAACTTCTATACAGCAAAAAAAAAAGTTTTAAAGTCTTTTCTACCACTGTCCCTAGCACCTGCTGACGTCTCTCCCTGCACTAAGTACACTGGAAAATGGCTGAATCCAAGATGGCTGAGGCTATTTATAGGGCTGTGACTTAACAGGGTTTGGCTGGCTGCTGATTGGCTGCATGCATGGCATTGTGGGTGATCCCTTGTTCCTAGAGTTCCTTGCTCCATGTCCTAACACGTTCAGCAGCCATTTTAGGAAAAAATGCAATTTGTTACCACGAAGCGTGAAGAAATTCGTATTCAGTGTGAATCAAATTTTTCCTGAAATCAGGATCGAATTACACTTCATCAACTTCAATTTGCTCATCTCTAACTAAGATATGTTATTCAATACCAATAAGATGGAAGCCTTTATTATTCCAGTGCCACCATGCCAACCAATACCATCCAGTCTGCACCCCTTAGGGGGGCCAGGTCTTAATGATGACTAGCCGCATCTTATGCCGGCTTTACTTCTTCGTAATCATCATTCAAAGTTTTATATCCTAGAAAAGTCAGCAAGATGCAGAGAGAGGAGGAGCTGGATGTTCCTGATTAGATATTCTCATCAATATTAGATGATGTGAAAAAGGAGAAAAAGCAGATGGCAGAAGAAGGGCTCCCACCTGTAGGTCATGAGAGAGATGAGGTTGGAGAAGTGGGTATGCCAGCATATTGTGCCCCCACCTAACCAGCCAAACCCCATACCAGCAACAGCCACTGTTTAAAATTTTTCCGTCTTTATAGCTTTATGAGGGCTTGTTTTTTTCAGGACAAGTTATAGTTTTTAATGGCGCAATTTTGGGGTACACTCAACTTTCTGATTAACTTTTATGAAATCTTTCTGGGAGGGAGATGGGAAAAACAGCAATATTGCCACTGCGTTTTTGCGATATAAATTTTACGGTGTTCATTTTTCAGTATACATAACATAATATCTTTATTCTCTGGGTCAGTACGATATACAAATACATATAGTTCTTTTTTCGTTTTACAACTTTTTTGCAATAAAACAACTTTTTTTTTTAAGAAAAAAATGTTTTTGCGCTGCCGCTTCCCAAGACCCATAACTTTTTTATTTTTCTTTCTATGGAGTTGTGTGAGGGCTTGATTTTAGTGGGACGACTTCTATTTTTCATTGGTATCATTTTGGAGTAAATAGCGCTTTTTGAAAGCTTGTTATTACGTTTTTTTCTGTGGCAACTAAGAATAAATTAGCAATTCTGTTATTTTTTTTTCTTTTTTTTACAGCGTTTACCGTAGGGGAAAATTTATTTGATATTTATGTAGTATTGGTTGTTACGGATGCGGCAATACCAAACATATGTAGGAGATTTTTTTTTACAATTTCTTTATTGAAAAGCGTATTTTAAATTGGAAAAAAGTCTAATTTTTCAAATGGGATTTTTCTTATTGAATAAATGTTTGTTTTTTACTTTTTTTACCACACCTGTATTGCGTGCGCCATACACGCATATTACATTGCCGATTTTCGCAATCAAGAAAATAATCGCAAATTCTCAAATTTGCAAATATATGATGAATATTCGCCCAAATATTTGCAAAATACCGCAAATTTGAATATCGCCCCTGCCGCTCATCACCAGTTACTATCTGGTTTTAACTGGTAGATAAAAAAAATTGTGACACATTTCCTTTATATGACTGAATTAATTTTCCTACCACCTAATATCTCAGTTTAATAAAAATGTTTGTTCGTCTGATTTCTAAATATAATTTGGAAGTACTGCTAATAATAACTTATTGTGTTTATTATTGGATTATCTTACTAATCAGGCTACAGCAAAAGTCTTATTCATTTTTATCGGGTTGTCAAATATGACAAAAAATGCCTCTGAATCTCTGTACACATAATGCAGCTCAGTATCTTTGAGTCTAAATAAACCATATCATTAGATAACCTCTGTGGTGCGAATAATGCTTTTCTGTAATTAGTTTTGGTCTGACATTATTTAATTAGCTTGCAAATGCAATGGTTCATTTACCTGCCTAAAATAGATGCGTGATTTCGAGGCTTATAAATCTCAACCTGAACTGGTGCACCTCCGGAGGAAAATTTTTAGCAGCAGATTTACATATGATCTGTGATTGGAATATTTGGTTTTAATAAGCCCTTGCGGGTTTCCATGTCTTGAAATAGAAAGGGTATATATCAAATATCCCTGTCAATCAATGGCCTTCCATCATATATGTAGGCAGATAATAGATCAGGAATACTTTAGTCTTTACTGGTCTAGGTTATCGTTTTAATTGTAATGTGAAGCTGCACAAACATTTAGAGGTTTAATATGAAGCTCCTGGGCCACCTACAAAGTATCATTTCTAATACTGGTGTCTTCTTTTGTAGCAAATTGACTTTTAGGCCTCTTTCACACGAGTGTGTCCGTATAAGGTCCGGATGCGTTGCGGCAAACCTGCGCGAGTAGGTACGCAATTGCAGTCAGTTTTGACTGCGATTGCGTTCCGTTGTTCAGTTTTTATCGTCGGGCGCAATGCGTTTTGCACGCGCGTGATAATAAACTGAATGTGGTACCCAGACCCGGACTTCTTCACAGAAGTTCAGGTTTGGGTTCAAGGTTGTGTAGATTGTATTATTTCCCCTTATAACATGTTATAAGGAAAAATAATAGCATTCTGAATACAGAATATAGAACAAAAGGGCTGGAGGGTTAAAAAAATAAATAATTAACTCACCTTAATGCACTTGTTTGCGCAGCAGGCATCTCTTCTGTCTTGTTCTGTGAGGAATAGGACCTTTGATGACGTCACTACGCTCATCACATGGTTCGTCACATGATCCATCACCAGCAAGCTCTATTTTGTGCGTTTTTCACGCAACGCAGGCCCCATAGAAGTGAATGGGGCTGCGATTTTCATGCAGCCCCATTCATTTCCATGGGGCCTGCGTT
The DNA here is from genome assembly GCF_905171765.1 of Bufo bufo. NCBI lineage: Eukaryota > Metazoa > Chordata > Amphibia > Anura > Bufonidae > Bufo > Bufo bufo. The sequence goes on from NC_053389.1 coordinate 211,832,516, forward strand.
GCGTGAAAAACGGACAAAATACAGCTTGCTGCGATTTTCACGCAACGCACAAGTGATGCGTAAAAATCACTGCTCATGTGCACAGCCCCATAGAAATGAATGGGACCGGATTCAGTGCGGGTGCAATGCGTTCAACTCACGCATTGCACCCGTGCGGAAAACTCGCCCGTGTGAAAGTGGCCTTAGAGTACCTACACATGGGTGCGTGTAAACATGCAGTGGATCTACACAAATTTTCCTTTGGATTCCTGTGTGTTTCTGCACCCAAACTGCACCAAAAATCATAATTTCTCGTTTTCATGTGGTTTTGCTGCAGATCTAACCTTTCGTCTGAAAAGGGTGAAACTGCAAACATTATTGACATGCTGCAGATATGGGAATAAGCACGGCAGGTCAATATCTGCTCATAGAAAATCTGACATGTTCTCAGACACTTCGCTGGTGCTATATTACATTGCGGTTTGCACCAAATCCGTGCAGAAAAAACATGCAAAATCTGCCATGTGTGCAGGTACCCCCAGGCTCCCACAGGCATCGGGGTAGGGAGCAACTGCTATCTCTGCATTCAATTTGGCGATGCCCCTGATACCATTGGCTTTTAGATATTAATAAATGTAACATTTGTTGCGCTGCTGGTTGATTTCAAATGTTGAGTGACAGCTGCATTCAGAAAGTTGCATCTCAGTGTAATACTTTGCACTGCAGCAGCAGCTTGATAGCTAAAATCAGTATGCAGTGCTACAAAAAGTCACAGTGTAGCCCTTGTATGTAACACCTTCATCATTATTGTATTGTTAGATTGGACGAAACTACAGTATACTTTTTTTTATAGCAGAAGCCTATGTATACTTAGGCTTAAAGGATTGTTTGAGAGAAAAAAAGTTTTTTTTTTTTCAAGAAACAGCAACTTCTTTAGGCCTCATGCACACGAACGTATTTGTTACGTTCTGTGCATTGGGGACAGCAATTTGTGGTCCCCAATGCACGGGCAACCTCCGTGCGGTCGGCAGGATGGACTAAAGTCGAGCAAACCCGAACTGTAAAGTTTGTGTTCGTACCGAACTTTAGCTTTTTTTGGACCCGGACCCGAACATTTACGTAAATGTTTGGGTTCGTGTTCGGTGTTCGGCGATTTTTATGGCGCTTTTTTAAAGGCTGCAAAGCAGCCAATAAACAAGCGTTTAACTGTGTGCCCTTAGAAGCCATCACAGCCATGCCTACTATTGGCATGGCTGTGATTGGCCAACTGCAGCATGTGACCCAGCCTCTATATAAGGCTGAGTCACGTAGCGCTGCACGTCACTCTGCTATTCTTAGTGTAGGGAGAGGATGCTACTGCTGTCAGGGACAGATCAGGGATAAATACTAAGAAGAACTGCCTTATAACTCAGCAATCTCAATCCAATGTGTTTTGTGGGTGCAGTGCACAGTTTTTTTAAGCCTGCACTGAGCCAACTTCTGTTGAAAACTTTTTTTTTTTACTTCAGTTTGTCACTATGAATACCTAATCGGCAGCCATTTTATGCAGACATGCTGGTGCAGCACTATCTATCTGCATGTCTGCTAGTCCAGAAATACAGCTTTTTTGCTGACTGTGCTTAACCGCTTCACGTCCGCCCATAGGATATAAACGTCCAATGGGTGGACGTCTATTTCTGAACGGACGTTCCAGAACGTCTTTTCAGAAAGTGCAGCTGCACGCTAATCGTGCAGCTGCTGATCGGGTTGCCCGCTGTCAGTGACAGCAGGGCAACCCTAAGACAAGGCAGGGACAGTGCCCAGGTGTCCCTGCCTTCTAGATCGCTGCAGACACAGCGCTCACCGAGCGCTGTGTCTGCAGAGAAGGAAGCGCCGTGCGCTTCCTGTTCCGGCCCGGCGGTCATGTGACCGCCGGGACCGGAGTGTGCAGGGGCTGTGTGAGGTCTTTCACAGACCTCGATCAGCCCTGCTCTGAGGCTGTACAGCGCTGGATTGCTGCTGTACAGCCTCTATAGGGGTGCATTTGTCCTGTAACTGGGGCTACTATGTCAGCCCCAGTTACAGGAGAAATCAACAGTGAAAAAAAAAAGAAAAAGTGAAGCAAATGTCCCCCAGAGGTCTTGTATGACCTTATGGGGGACGAAAAGTGTAAAAAAAAAAAAAAAAAATAAAGCGTTGAAAAAATAAAATAAAAAAAGTTTCACATGTAAAAAAAAAAAAAAGTTCCCAAGTAAGGAATAAAAAAAGAAAAAAAAAATAGAAAAAATTAAATAAAATAGACATATTTGGTATTGCCGCATCCGTAAAAAACAGCTCTATAAAAATATCACATGACCTAACCCCTCTGGTGAACACCGTAAAAAAAATATAAAAAATACTGTGTCAAAACAAGCAATTTTTGTCACCTTGCATCACAAAAGGTGCAACACCAAGTGATCAAAAACGCGTATGTCCCACAAAATGGTACCAATAAAACCGTCACCTCATCCCGCAAAAAATGAGCCCCTACATAAGAAAATCTCTCAAAAAATAAAAAAACTATAGCTCTTAGAACATGGAGACACTAAAACATCATTTTTTTTGTTTCAAAACTGCTATTATTGTGTTAAAGTGAAACAAATAAAAAAAAGTATACATATTAGGTATTGCCGCGTCCGTAAAAACCAGCTCTATAAAAATATCACATGACCTAACCCCTCGGGTGAACACCGTAAAAAAAAAAAAAAAAAACTGTGTCAAAACAAGCAATTTTTGTCACCTTGCATCACAAAAGGTGCAACACCAAGTGATCAAAAACGCGTATGTCCTACAAAATAGTACCAATAAAACCGTCACCTCATCCCGCAAAAAATGAGCCCCTACATAAGAAAATCTCTCAAAAAATTTAAAAAACTATAGCTCTCTGAACATGGACACATTAAAACATAATTTTTTTGTTTCAAAAATGCTATTATTGTGTAAAACTTTAATAAATGAGAAAAAGTATACATATTAGGTATCGCCACGTCCGTAACAATCTGCTCTATAAAAATGTCACTTGACTGAACCCCTCAGGTGAACGCTGTAAAAATAAATAAATAGAAACTGTGCTAAAACAACCAATTTTTTGGTCACCTTGCCCCATAAAGTGTTATAATGAATGATCAAAAAATCATATGTACCCAAAAATAGTACTAATAAAATTGGCACCTTATCCCCTAGTTTCCAAAATGGGGTCACTTCTTGGGAGTTTCTACTGTAAGGGTGCATCAGGGGGCTTCAAATGGGACATGGTATCTAAAAACCATGTGGAGTTCCTTTTCTTCTGCGCCCTGCCGTGTGCCCATACAGCAGTTTATGACCACATGTGGGGTGTTTCTGTAAACCGCAGAATCTGGGTAATAAATATTGAGATTGTTTGGCTGTTAACCATCGATGTGTTAAAGAAAAAAATTGATTAAAATGGAAAATCTGTCAAAAAAGTGAAATTTAAAAATTTAATCTCCATTTCCCTTTAATTCTTGTGGAACGCCTAAAGGGTTAACAAAGTTTGTAAAATCGGTTTTGAATACCTTGAGGGGTGTAGTTTCTACAATGGGGTCATTTATGGGGGTATCCACTATGTAGGCCCCACAAAGTGACTTCAGACCTGAACTGGTCCTTAAAAAGTGGGTTTTGGCAATTTTCTTAAAAATTTGAAGAATTGCTTCTAAACTTCTAAGCCTTCTAACGTCCTAAAAAAATAAAATGACATTTCCAAAATGATGCCAACATAAAGTAGACATATGGGGAATGTTAAGTAATAAATATTTTATGAGGTATCACTTTCTGTTTTAAAAGCAGAGAAATTGAAATTTAGAAAATTGCAAATTTTTCAAATTTTTGGGTAAATTTGTTTTTTTTTTATAAATAAAGGTGAAATATTTTGACTCAAATTTATGACTATCATGAAGTACAATGTGTCACGAGAAAACAATCTCTGAATGACTTGGATAAATAAAGGCGTTCCAAAGTTATTACCACATAAAGTGAGATATGTCAGTTTTGCAAAATTTGGCCTGGTCAGGAAGGGGGCAAATGGCCCAGATGGAAGGTGGTTAAAAAAAAAAAATTTCCATATAGTGCACCAGCACTATCTATCTGCATGTCTGCTAGTCCAGAAATACAGCTTTTTTGTTGACTGTGTTTAAAAAAAAAAATTTCATGTAGTGCACCAGCACTATATATCTGCATGTCTGCTAGTCCAGAAATACAGCTTTTTTGCTGACTGTGCTTAAAAATTTTTTTTTTCCATATAGTGTACCAGCTCTATCTATCTGCATGTCTGCTAGTCCAGAAATACAGCTTTTTTGCTGACTGTTCTTAAAAAATTTTTTTTTTCATATACTGGTCATCTTTGATTACACGTGCATAAGTGACTGTCACATTTAGGCCACAAATACGGCCATTAGGTTACTGCGTTTAAAGAATAATCTTTTTTTCATATACTGGTCATCTTTGATTACATGTGCATAGGTGACAGTCACATTTAGGCCACAAATACGGCCATTCATTTACTGCGGTTGAAATAAACTGTGTGTTCATATACTGCTCATTTTGAATTTAACGTACATAGAATACAGTCACATTTAGGCCACAAATACGGCCATTCGTTTACTGCAGTTGAAATAAACTGTGTGTTCATATACTGGTCATCTTTGATTACACGTGCATAGGTGACAGTCACATTTAGTCCACAAATACGGCCATTAGTTTACTGCGGTTGAAATAAACTGTGTGTTCATATACTGCTCATTTTGAATTTAACGTACATAGAATACAGTCATATTTAGGCCACAAATACAGCCATTCGTTTACTGCGGTTGAAATAAACCATGTGTTCATATACTGCTCATTTTGAATTTAACGTACATAGAATACAGTCACATTTAGGCCACAAATACAGCTATTCGTTTACTGCGGTTTAAATAAACCGTGTGTTCATATACTGGTCATCTTTGATTACACGTGCATAGGTGACAGTCACATTTAGGCCACAAATACGGCCATTCGTTTACTGCGGTTGAAATAAACCGTGTGTTCATATACTGCTCATTTTAAATTTAGCGTACATAGAATACAGTCACATTTTGGCCACAAATACGGCCATTCGTTTACTGCGGTTGAAATAAACTGTGTGTTCATATACTGCTCATTTTGAATTTAACGTACATAGAATACAGTCACATTTAGTCCACAAATACGGCCATTCGTTTACTGCGGTTGAAATAAACTGTGTGTTCATATACTGGTCATCTTTGATTACACATACATAGAATACAGTCACATTTTGGCCACAAATACGGCCATTCGTTTACTGCGGTTTAAATAAACCGTGTGTTCATATACTGATCATTTTGGATTTAACGTACATCGAATACAGTCACATTTAGGCAACAAATTCCGCTGTCATATAGAGTAAAAAAAATAAATTTGAGTGCAATACCCTACATCAGGGTTTATATTGGCGGTTAATTATTTTTAACATACTTAACCAATTTTTACTTTGCTTCGTGAATGCTAACTATGAGGCAAACATCTAATAAGGGACGCGGTCATGGTCGCGGTGGTGGTGTTGGTGGAGCCTCTGGTGCAGGGAGAGCACGTGGCCGTTCTGCCACAGCTACACGTCCTACTGAACATACTACCTCAGGTCCCAGTAGCCGCCAGAATCTACAGCGATATTTGGTCGGGCCTAATGCCGTTCTAAGGATGGTAAGGCCTGAGCAAGTACAGGCGCTAGTCATTTGGGTGGCTGACAGTGGATCCAGCACGTTCACATTATCTCCCACCCAGTCTTCTGCAGAAAGCGCACAGGTGGCGCCTGAAACCCATGCCCATCAGTCTGTCACATCACCCCCGTGCATATCGGGGAACCTGTCTGAGCCTCAAGTCATGCAGCAGTCTCTTATGCTGTTTGAAGACTCTGCTGGCAGGGTTTCCCAAGGGCATCCACCTAGCCCTTCCCTAGGGGTGGAAGACATAGAATGCACTGACGCACAACCACTTATGTTTCGTGATGAGGACATGGGAAAACCACCTCAGCACGTCTCTGATGATGACGAAACACAGGTGCCAACTGCTGCATCTTTCTGCAGTGTGCAGACCGAAAAGGAGGTCAGGGAGGAAGACTGGGTGGAAGACGATGCAGGGGACGATGAGGTCCTAGACCCCACATGTAATGAAGGTCGTGCCACTGACTTTCAGAGTTCGGAGGATGAGGCAGTGGTGAGACCGAGCCAACAGCGTAGCAAAAGCGGGAGAAGGGTGCAAAAGATGGAGCAGCCGTCGCCGAAACAGTTCGCCTGCTACTGGCCACCGCCACCAGGGACCGAGCACACCAAAGGCAGCTTCAAGGAGTTCCCTGGCATGGCACTTCTTCACACAATGTGCTGACGACAAGACCCGAGTGGTTTGCACGCTGTGCCATCAGAGCCTGAAGCGAGGCATTAACGTTCTGAACCTTAGCACAACCTGCATGACCAGGCATCTACATGCAAGACACGGGCTGCAGTGGAGAAAGCACCTTCAAAACCAAGAAAGGGCTCAGGCCCCTCCTGCTCCCTCTTCTGCTGCTGCCTCGGCCTCTTCCTCCGCCTCTGGAGGAACGTTGGCACCTGCCGCCCAGCAAACAGAGGATGTGCCACCAACAACACCACCTCCATCACCAAGCATCTCCACCATGTCACACGGCAGCGTTCAGCTCTCCATCTCACAAACCTTTGAGAGAAAGCGTAAATTCCCACCTAGCCACCCTCGATCCCTGGCCCTGAATGCCAGCATTTCTAAACTGCTGGCCTTTGAAATGCTGTCATTCAGGCTGGTGGAGACGGACACAGCTTCAAACAGCTCATGTCGCTTGCTGTCCCACAGTACGTCGTTCCCAGCCGCCACTACTTCTCCAGGAGAGCCTTACCCTCCCTGCACAACCAAGTATCGGATAAAATCAAGTGTGCACTGCGCAACGCCATCTGTGGCAAGGTCCACCTAACCACAGATACGTGGACCAGTAAGCACGGCCAGGGACGCTATATCTCCCTAACTGCACACTGGGTAAATGTAGTGGCGGCTGGGCCCCAGGGCGGAGAGCTGTTTGGCGCACGTCCTTCCGCCGCCAAGGATCGCAGGGCAACATTCTTTGCCTCCTGTTGCCTCCTCCTCCTACTCGGCTTCCTCCTCCTCTTCTTCCACCTCCTCATCCGATCAGCGACAGACCTTCACCACCAACTTCAGCACAGCCAGGGGTAAACATCAGCAGGCCGTTCTGAAACTGATGTGTTTGGGGGAAAGGCCCCACACCGCGCAGGAGTTGTGGCAGGGTATAGAACAACAGACTGACGAGTGGTTGCTGCCAGTGAGCCTCAAGCCCGGCCTGGTGGTGTTCGATAATGGGCGAAATATCGTTGCAGCTCTGGGACTAGCCGGTTTGACGCACATCCTTTGCCTGGCGCATGTGCTGAATTTGGTGGTGCAGAAATTCATTCACAACTACCCCGACATGTCAGAGCTGCTGCGTAAAGTGCGGGCCCTCTGTGCGCGCTTCCGGCGTTCTCATCCTGCCGCCGCTCGGCTGTCTGCTCTACAGCGTAACTTCCGCCTTCCCGCTCACTGCCTCATATGCGACGTGCCCACCAGGTGGAACTCCACCTTGCACATGCTGGAGAGACTGTGCTAGCAGCAGCAGGCCATAGCAGAGTTTCAGCTGCAGCATGCACGGTTGAGTCGCACTGCGGAACAGCACCACTTCACTACCAATGACTGGGCCTCCATGCGAGACCTGTGTGCCCTGTTGCGCTGTTTCGAGTACTCCACCAACATGGCCAGTGGCGATGACGCCGTTATCAGCCTTACAATACCACTTCTATGTCTCCTTGAGAAAACACTTAGGGCGATGATGGAAGAGGATGTGGCCCAGGACGAGGAGGAGGAAGAGGGGTCATCTCTAACACTTTCAGGCCAGTCTTTTAGAAGTGGCTCAGAAAGAGGATTTTTGCAACAGCAGAGGCCAGGTACAAACTTGGCCAGCCAGGGCCCACTACTGGAGGACGAGGAGGAGGAAGATGAGAAGGAGGATGGGGATGTTCACAGCGGGGTGGTATCCAACGCAGCTCGGGCCCATCACTGGTGCGTGGCTGGCGGGATATGGAGGACGCAGACGATACGCCTCCCACAGAGGACAGCTTGCCTTTACCTCTGGGCAACCTGGCACACATGAGCGACTACATGCTGCAGTGCCTGCGCAACGACTGCAGGGTTGCCCACATTTTAACGTGTGCTGACTACTGGGTGGCCACCCTGCTGGATCCTAGTACAAAGACAATGTGCCGTCCTTAATTCCCTCACTGGAGCGTGATCGGAAGATGCGCGACTACAGGCGCACGCTGGTATACGCACTCCTGACGCCGGGGGACAAGTGGAAGCACAAGGCAAAGGCAGGTGAGGAGGAAGAGGTTGCCAATGCAGCTGTGTCAGCACCAGCACCTCAGAAGGCAGGGTTAGCATGGGCGACATGTGGAAAAGCTTTGTCACCTCGCCGCAACAACCGGCCCCAACTGCTGATATGGAGCGTGTTAGCAGGAGGCAGCATTTGAACAACATGGTGGAACAGTACCTGTGCACACGACTACACGTACTGACTGATAGTTCTGCCCCATTCAACTTCTGGGTCTCCAAATTGTCCACATGGCCAGAGCTTGCCCTGTATGCCTTGGAGGTGCTGGCCTGCCCTGCAGCCAGTGTACTCTCTGAACGTGTATTTAGCACGGCAGGCGTCATTACAGACAGACGCAGCCGCCTGTCCACAGCCAATGTGGACAAGCTCATGTTCATTAAAATGAACCAGGCTTGGATTCCACTAGACTTGTCTGTACCTTGTGCAGAATAGATATTTATTCCACCCTCAAACATACATTCTTGTACTCAAGTCAAGTGCAATGATTCTTTGTTTTATTTTATTTTATTTGTCCCAATATTTTAAGGGGCTACCTACCCCAATAAAAAAAAAAAAAAAAACATTGTTGGCTACCTGTTCCTCCTCCATTGCTGCCTCCACCTACAACACCACATTCACCGCCTCCTCAACCTCCACCGACTCCATATCCACCTCCTTCTCTGAGTTGCAGGTTAATAATTTGTAATTTTTAGTTATTTTATTTCATTTTAAGTTATTTCCCTATCCACATTTGTTTGCAGAGCAGTTGCCATTCTCTTAAGCACATTTTACTGCTGGGTGACATGAACCCCCTTTTGCCGTGAATGAACCCTTGCTGTGCCTGGGTGACTGGGGCCTAAATCTCTCAAAATCCTCTGTTGTATTGCTGGGTGACATGATCCCCCTTTTGCCGTGAATGAACCCCTGCTCTGCATTGCTGACAGGGGCCTAAATCTCTCAAAATCCTCAGTTCTATTGCTGGGTGACATGAATCCCCTTTTGCCGTGAATGAACCCCTGCTCTGCATTGCTGACAGGGGCCTAAATCTCTCAAAATCCTCTTTTCTATTGCTGGGTGACATGAACCCCCTTTTGCCGTGAATGAACCCTTGCTGTGCCTGGGTGACTGGGGCCTAAATCTCTCAAAATCCTCTGTTGTATTGCTGGGTGACATGATCCCCTTTTGCCATGAATGAACCCCTGCTCTGCATTGCTGATAGGGAACTAAATTTAGTGAAAACATCTGTTACTGATCGGAAGATGCGCGACTACAAGCGCACGCTGCTGATGGCATTCCCACCTGACAGCGGGGGCACAGTGGAAGCACAAGGCGAAGGCAGAGGAGGAGGAAGAGGTCACCAATGCAGCTGGGGCACCACCAGCACCTGAGAAGGCAGGGTTAGCATGGCCAAAATGTGGAAAAGCCTTGGAGGTGCTGACCTGCCCTGCAGCCAGTGTATAGTGTGAACGTTGTGTTTAGCATGGCAGAGAGCATTATCACAGGCCACAGCCAATGTGGACAAGCTTACGTTTATTAAAATGAACCAGGCATGGATCCCACAGGACTTGTCCGTACCTTGTGCAGAATAGACATTTATACCAGCCTCAACCATCCATTCTTGTACTCAAGTGCACTTATTCTTAGTTTTATTTTGTTATATGTCCCAATATTTTGGGGGATACCCCAATTTAAAAATAAAAAATAACACAATTCAGTGTTGGCTACCTATTCCTCCTTCACCGCCGCTTCCACCTACACCGTCACGTCAACCTACACCGCCACATCCACCCATCCACCACCTCTTAAACCTCCTACTCCTAGATCCAAATTGTTATTTCAAAATTTTCAGTATTTTATATTATTTTAAGCCATTTCCCTATCCACATTTGTTTGCAGAACAGTTGCCATGCTCTTAAGCACATTTTGATGCCTTTCCAGGACTATTTTAGAGCCATTTTAGTGCCCAAAAATTCAGGTCCCTATTGACTTCAATGGGGTTCGGTTTCGGGGTCAAGTTCGGGTCCTGAACCCGAACTTTTTTTTCAAGTTCGGCCGAACCTGCCGAACCTGAACATCCAGGTGTCCGCTCAACTCTAATCCAGACCCATTCAACTTGAATGGGTCGGCATCGGTCCGTTACGCAAAATGATAGAGCAAGTTCTATCTTTTTGTGGAACGTAAGTACGGAACGGAACCCCACAGAAGCACTCCGTAGTGCTTCTGTAGTGTTCCGTTCCGTGCTTCCGTTCCGCATCTCCAGATTTGCGGACCCATTCAAGTCAATGGGTCCGCATCCGTATGTGGAATGCACACGGAACGGTGCCCATGTATTGCGGATCCGGATATGTGCTCCGCAAAATGGCAACGGGACACCTACGTTCATGTGCAGGATGCCTTATTTATGATTTCAGTTTGACACTGCCGCCCAATGCCATTTACATCACCAAGTAAAAAAGAAGGTCTGTTAAAAATAAAAACCTAGGAAACAGGATCCTGTTAAAAAAAAAAACGGATTCTGTTCTTTAGTTATACACATTTGACATCCTTTGTCAGAGATCTGCTTTTTGAGATGGAAAAAAGTCCTGCATACCATACTTTTCTTTTCCATCTCAACCAGAAATGGCTCAGATGGATACCAAATGTGCATAACTGATGCACAGGATCCATTTGTTTACATGATCCTGTTTTTTTTTTCTGTTCTTCTGACAGATCAGAAGAATGGAAAAATAACATTGATGTGAATTCTCCCTAAGGGCTTATGCACACAAACATGTGCGACCTGTTCAGTGCACTGGGGAACACAAATTGCGGCGTCCGTGTGGCTGGCGCAGACCCATTCAGCTTGGGTCCATGATCTGTCTGCACCGCAAAAAAATAAAACAAATTCAAGTGAATGGTCCGCATCCACAATACGGACACTCGCAAACAACAGTCATGTGCATGAGTCCAAACGTGGGATTTTACAGCAGCACTGATTACTGGGATATCTCCCACTGACTATGCATTTTATCTATTGTGGTACTTTCTTGGTCTCTGCTGTTCAGTGGCGTGCCTAGGGTGTTTAGCACCCGGGGCGGGTCCTTTCAAAGGCCTTCCCAATACTTGACCACATACCTCTTACATCCAGGGACATCTGTCATGTAGACTTTATCTTTCCTTTTCTCCTCCGTTAGACCACCATGACAAATTCTTTCAGACACATCTCATCTCTACAGAGTTTGTAACACAGACACATTAGTGTCATCCGACTGCCACCCCCAATACTTTGCCCGTTGTGCCCCCCAATGCCCCAGGTACTATACTGCTGAAAATATAGTGACCCAGTAGACATAATTGGGGTCATTTATCAAACTGGTGTAAAGTAGAACTGGATTTCCAAAAGAGCTGTCAACAATGAAAGGTGAGATCTGATTGGCTGCTATTGGCAGCTAAGCCAGTTCTAGTTTACACCAGTTTGATAAATTATCCCAAATGTCCCTATAGTGTCCACTAGAGTGACCCCTAGAGTGTCCCCTAGAGTTACCCCAGTAATAATAATAACACCCTATATTGTGCTCCAGGTAATAATCCCTGTATAGTGTCCCCAAAAATAATAGAATTTCCCCTACAGTGCCTCCCCAATAGCAATGCCCCCTGCGCTGCCCCATATAGTAATTTCCCCCACACTGCCCCCACACAGTAATTTGCCCCACACTGCCCCATATAGTAATTCCCCCCAAACTGCCCCATACAGTAATTTCCCCCACACTTCCCCCATACAGTAATTTGCCCCACAATGCCCCCCCCACAGTAATTTGCCCCACACTGCCCCCACACAGTAATTTGCCCCACACTGCCCCCACACAGTAATTTCCCCCACACTGCCCCATATAGTAATTTGCCCCACACTGCCCCATATAGTAATTTGCCCCACACTGCCTCCGCACAGTAATTTCCCCCACACTGCCCCTATACAGTTGTCAGGAATCACCTGCTATGTCTGTTTAGTTCAGATTGTCTTGCCCTCAAGTTCTCCCTCAGTTAAGATGGTGGACTGTGTCTCACCTGGATGTCATCTTACTTCCTGTTTTAATTAGAGTACACTCCAAAAGAGTGTGAAATATCCAAAATACAAGAATGAGCAATTGCGCTGTAGTATAACAATGGCTGGTTAAGGCTGGTATACATGTCTATTCAGCACAAGGTACGGACAAGTCCTGAGGGATCCATGCCTGGTTCATTTTAATGAACGTGAGCTTGTCCACATTGGCTGTGAACAGACGGCTGCGCTTGTCTGTGATAACGCCCCCTGCCATGCTAAACACACGTTCAGATAATATTACTCCAAGGAGTAAAGGGCAAGCTTAGGCCATGTGCCCAATTTGGAGACCCAGAAGTTGAAGGGGGCAGACCCATCAGTCAGTACGTGTAGGCGTGTGCACACATACTGCTCCACCATGTTGCTGAAATACTGCCTCCTGCTAAGACGTTCTGTATCAGTGGTGCTGGTTGTTGTGCCGCGCTGAAAAATCTTTTCCACATTTTGGCCATGCTAACACTGCCTTCTGAGGTGCTGGCAGTGCCCCAGCTGCGTTGGCGACTTCTTCCTTCTCCTCTGCCTTTGCCTTTTGCTTCCACTGAGCCCCCAATGTCAGGTGGGAATGCCATCAGCAGCTTGTCTACCAGCGTGCACTTGCACTCATGCATCTTCCAATCATGCTCCAGTGACGGAATTATGGATGGCATGTTGTCCTTGTAGCGGGGATCCAGCAGGGTGGCCACCCAGTAATCAGCACTGGTTAGAATGTGGGTAACTCGGCAATCATTGCGCAGGCACTGCAGCATGTAATCGCTCATGTGTGCCAGGCTGCCCAGAGGCAACAAAAAGCTGTCCTCTGTGGGAGGTGTATCGTCTGTGTCCTCTGTATTCCTCCAGCCATGCTCCAGTGATGCCCATGAGCTGCTTTGGGTGCCACCCTACTGTGAACACGGTTCCTCCTCCTCATCCTCCAGAACTGTGCTGTGGCTGAACAATTGTGTACCTGGCCTCTGTTGGTGCAGGAACCCACCCTCCGAGCCACTGGCCTGATAACCATGGAAATGATCCCTCCTCATCCTCCTCTTCCTCCTGTGCCACATCCTCTTCCATCATCGCCCGAAGAGTTTTTTCAAGGACAAATAGAAGTGGGATAGTAACGCTGAGGACTACATCATTGGCACTGGCCATGTTGGCGGAGTAGTCAAAACAGCGCAACACACGTCCCGCATGGAGGCCCACTCGTTGGTGGTGAAGTGACGCTGTAGCGCAGACAGGCGAGCAGCAGCAGGGTAAGAACGCCGAAAGTGTGCACAGACGGACCGCACTTTCTGCAGCAGCTCTGACATGTCGGGGTAATTTTTCAGGAGCCTCTGCACCACCAAATTCAGCACATGCGCCAGGCAAGGGATGTGCGTCAAACCGGCTAGGCCCAGAGCTGCTACGAGATTTTGCCCATTATCGCACACCACCAGGCCGGGCTTGAGGCTCAGTGGCACCAACCACTCATCGGTCTGTTGTTCCATGCCCGTCCACAGTTCCTGCGCGGTGTGTTTGCGCGGTCCAAACAGATGAGTTTCAAAACAGCCTGCTGTCATTTACCCCTGGCTGTGCTGAAGTTGGTGGTGAAGGTGTTACGCTGACCAGATGAGGAGGCGGTAGAGGAGGAAGCGGAGAATGAAGAGGAGGCAACAGGAGGCAAAGATAAACGTCCTGCAATCCTCGATGGTGGAAGGACATGTGCCAAACTGCTATCCGCCTCAGGCCCAGCAGCCACTGCATTTACCCAGTGTGCAGTTAGGGAGATATAACGTCCCTGCCCATGCTTGCTGGTCCACGTATCGGTGGTTATGTGGACCTTGCCACAGATGATGTTGCGCAGTGCACACCTAATTTGTCCGCCACTTGGTTGTGCAGGGCGGGGATGACTCGCCTGGAAAAGTAGTGGTGGCTGGGAACCACGTACTGTGGGAAAGCCACTGCCATAAGTTTTTTAAAAGTCTCCATCTCCACCAGACGGAATGACAGCATTTTAAAGGCCAGGAATTTTGAAATTCTGGCATTCAGGGCCAGGGATCACAGGTAGGTAGAGGGGTACTTCCTTTTTCTCTCCAGTGTTTGTGAAATGGACAGCTGAACGCTTCTATGGGACATTGTGAAGATGCTTGGTGATGGTGAAGGACATGGTGGCTTTGCTGCCACATCCTCTGTTTGCGGGGTGGCAGGTGCCACTGTCACTCCAGAGGGGGAGGAAGAGACAGAGACTTTAGCAGAAGAGGAACCAGGAGGAGCCTGAGATCTTTCGTGGTTTTTGAGGTGTTTACTTCACTGCAGCTCGTGCTTTGCATTTAGATGCCTGGTCATGCAGGTGGTGCTCAGATTTAGAACATTTATGCCTCGCTTAAGGCTCTGATTGCACAGTGTGCAAACCACTCGCGTTTTGTCGTCAGCACATTGTCTGAAGAACTGCCACATCAGGGAACTCCTTGGAGCTGGCTTTGGTGTGCTCAGTCCCTTGGGTGCAGTGGGCAGTAGCAGGTTTACTGGCTAGGGGACGGCCACTCTGTTTTTGCACACTGCTCCCTCTTTTGCTGTGCGGCTGGTGCTGTGTGACCACCACCTCTTTCTCCGAAATGCACGCGTCACTCGCATGACCTTGATTCCATGTGGGGTCTAGGCCAAGTGGGGTCTAGGACCTCATCATCCTCCACAGTATCTTCCACCCACTCTTCACCCATGCCCTCCTTGCCGGTCTGCACACTGCAGAAAACCGCCGCAGTTGGCACCTGTGTTCAGTCAACATGATAGATGTGCTGCGGTGGTCCTCCCATGTCCACATCCTGAAACATAAGTGGTTGGGCATCAGTGCACTCAATCTCTTCCACTTCTGGAGCAGGGCTATGTGGACAGCCTTTGGAAGCCCTGCCAGCAGAGTCATTAAAAAGCATAAGAGACTGCTGCATGACTTGGGGCTCAGACTGCTTGGCTGATTTGCAAGGGGGTGAGGTGAAAGACAGATGCCCATAGGCTGCAGGTGCCAATTCTGCACTTTCAGCAGGGGACCGGTTGGGAGACAATGTGAAGGAACTGGAGGCACTGTTAGCCACCCAATCTACTACCGCATCTACTTGTTCTGGCCTCACCATTCGTACACCGGTATTGGGGCCTACAAATTAACGCTGAACGTTCTGTCACCTACGTGCACCTGAGGAAGGTGTTTCATTTTGGCGTATAGCTGGCACAGGTCGACCACGTAATCTCCTTGCAACAGGAGATATTTCAAGCCTTTATTTGTTGAAATTTGGATGATTATGGCTTACAGCTTATGAAACCCCAAAGTCACAATTTTGAGGTACCCTTTGCTCAGGGGGTATGGATTAATTAGCTGACTAGGGTGTGACACTTTGAGCCTAGAATATTGAACCTTTTCACAAAATTCGAATTTTAACCCTTTCATGACCAAAGGTCATTGATGCCCCAGTGTCCAGGTCCAAATTTACAAATCTGACATGCGTCACTTTATGTGGTAATAGCTTTGGAACACTTTTATTTATCCAAGCCATTCTGAGACTGTTTTCTCATGACACATTGTACTTCATGACAAATTTGAGTCAATATATTTCACCTTTATTTATGAAAAATCCCAAATTTACAAAAAAATAAATAAATTTCGCAATTTTTAAAATTTCAATTTCTCTGCTTCTAAAACAGAAAGTGATACCTCAAAAAATATTTATTACTTAATATTCCCCATATGTATACTTTATGTTTGCATCATTTTGGAAATGTCATTTTATTTTTTTAGGACTTTACAAGGCTTAGAAGTTTAGAAGCAATTCTTAAAATTTTTAAGAAAATTTCCAAAACCCACTTTTTAAGGAAAGTTCAGGTCTGAAGTCACTTTGTGGGACTTAAATAGTGGATACCCCCATAAATGACCCCATTGTAGAAACTACACCCATGAAGTTACTCAAAACTGATTTTACAAACTTTGTTAACCCTTTAGGTGTTCCACAAGAATTAAAGAAAAATGGAGATGAAATTTCTAAATTTCACTTTTTTGGCCGATTTTCTATTTCATTACATTTTTTTCTTTAACACATTGAGGGTTAACAGCCAAACAAAACTCAATATTTATTACCCTGATTCTGCGGTTTACAGAAACACCCCACATGTGGTCGTAAACTCATGTAAGGGCACACGGCAGGGAGCAGAAGGAAAGGACTGCTGCATGGTTTTTGGAAAGCAGATTTTTCTGGACTGGTTTTTAGATGCCGTGTCCCATTTAAAGCCCCCTGATGCACCCTTACAGTAAAAAATCCCAAAAAGTGACCCCATTTTGGAAACTAGGGGATACGGTGTCAGTTTTATTGGTACTATTTTGGGGTACATATGATTTTTTATTGCTCTATATTACGTTTTTTGTGAGGCAAGGTAACCAAAAAATTGCTGTTTTGGCACCGTTTTGTTATTTTAAATTTTTTACAACATTCATCTGACAGGGTAGATCATGTGCTATTTTTATAGAGCAGGTTGTTACGGATGCAGTGATATCAAATATGTCTACTTTGTTTGTTTGTTTCAGTTTTACATAATAAAGCATTTTTGAAAAATAAATTATGTTTTTGTGTGTCCATTTTCTGAACGCCATATGTTTTTTATTTTTCTGCCGATCGTCTTGTGCAGGGGCTTGATTTTTGCAGAAAGAGTCGAGGTTTTTGTTAGTACCATTTTTGGGTACATATGATTTTTTGATCATTCATTATTACCCTTTATGGGGCAAGGTGACCAAAAAATTGGCTGTTTTGGAACAGTTTTTATTTATTTATTTTTACAGCGTTCATCTGAGGGGTTACGTCATGTGACATTTTTATAGAGCAGATCGTTACGGATGTGGCAATACCCAATATGTATACTTTTTCTTATTTATTTAAGTTTTACACAATAATAGCATTTCTGAAACCAATAAAATTATGTTTTAGTGTCTCCATAGTCTGAGAGCCATAGATTTTTTATTTTTTGGGCGATTGTCTTAAATAGGGTATCATTTTTTGCGGGATGAGGTGACAGTTTGATTGGTACTATTTTGGGGTGTATACGCCTATTTTATCACTTGGTGTTGCACTTTTTGTTTTATATTTATAGAGACGGTCGTTACGAACGCGGTGATACCTAATATGTGTTTTTTTTTATATAGGAAAAGGCAATTTATTTTTTTAATTAACATTTTTATTTATTTCTACTTTTATTATTTTCTCTTTTTTTTTATCAGTTCCCTCTTGGATCTTGAAGATCCAGTGGGGCTGATGATTGTACTATACTTTGCAAAGTATAATACTACCAGATTTCCTGTAGGTGGCTACGCCTTTGCAAAGCATACGGTTGCCATGGCAACCATCGGGCGCTGCAATCGCAGTGCAGAAGCCCCGATGGTGGAGAGAGGGAGCCCCCACCCTCTATTAACCCCATGGATGCCGCTGCTGCGGCATCTAAGGGGTTACAGCAGAGTGTCAGCATAGAGCTGACACTCGCTGCTGATGGCGGCGGCTCAAGAATGGAGCCGCCGCCAACAAAAACAGCAGGGGGACCGCATCAGGGGCAGGCAGAGGCAGGGCTCACGGTGCATCAGGGGCAGGCAGAGGCAGGGCTCACGGTGCATCAGGGGCAGGCAGAGGCAGGGCTCATGGTGGTGGTGGGGGTTTGGAGGCGCACAGAAAGGGGGCACAGATCAGGGTGCACAGATCGGGGGGCTTCAGGACACTACCTGATTTCAGACTCTGATCTGCAGAGTGCAGCTCAGAGCCTGAAACAGGGATTTTAACACTGCCGCAATCCGATTGGTTAGTCTGCACAGACTAACCAATCGGATCGATTGCCGGCAAGGGACCACTCTGATTGGTCCCTTGCCGGCATTACTGCACTGTATGCTGTCCGTGACAGCAGCAGGGCAGGGGCAGAAGCTTTTCAGCGCACGCAAATAGCACGTATATAAACAGATTGCAGTCGTGAAGGGGTTAAGCTGCATTAATGCAATTCCTTTTAATTTGCATTACTGAAATAAATGGACTTTTGCACGATATTCAAATTTTTCGAGTTTCACCTGTATATAACGTGCGCCTAACTAAGAGATGGATTAACTATATCAATTTCCCTGTCACATATGCAGTGCAGGGGTACTTCACGCAATAAATGGGAATATGATGTGCACCTAACTAACAGACGGATTAACTACATTGTGGTTAACCAAACATAACCCTACCATTGATTGGCAAACTAGACAAATCAGTAATTGGAGTGATTTTTGTATAGACAACTGTCTCAGCGCATCTATTTCTGGGGTATCCACTAAGGTGTTACCTCCGTTTCTTTCAGATTTTTCGGACATATTTGCGGAGGGTGAAGATCAGGAGTTGCCCCCCCACCGAGAGTATGATAGTCCGATTAATCTTATTCCCGGAGATAACTTGCCAAAATCTCAGTTATATATTCTTTCCCAACCTGAAAGAGTAACTATGCGGGAGTATATTGCTGAGAGTTTAACAAAAGGACATATTAGACCATCTAAATTACCTATGGCAGCGGGCTTCTTTTTTGTAAAAAAAAAAAAAAAGGACGGGTCCCTGAGACCGTGCCTAGATTTCCGGGAATTGAATCTGGTGTGAAAGTAGCCTAAGTTGAATTTAAGAGGAGCTTATAATCTGATAAGAATCAGGGAAGTTTAGAAATACACAACACTTGTGAACATACAGTTGAAAGAAAAAGTATGTGAACCCTTTGGAATAATATGGATTTCTGCACAAATTGGTCATAAAATGTGATCTGATCTTCATCTAAGTCACAACAATAGACAATCACAGTCTGCTTAAACTAATAACACACAAAGAATTAAATGTTACCATGTTTTTATTGAACACACCATGTAAACATTCACAGTGCAGGTGGAAAAAGTATGTGAACCCCTAGACTAATGACATCTCCAAGATCTAATTGGAGTGAGGTGTCAGCCAACTGGAGTCCAATCAATGAGATGATATTGGAGTCAAAGGGTTCACATACTTTTTCCACCTGCACTGTGAATAATTACATGGTGTGTTCAATAAAAACTTGGTAACATTTAATTCTTTGTGTGTCATTAGTTTAAGCAGACTGTGATTGTCTATTGTTGTGACTTAGATGAAGATCAGATCACATTTTATGACCAATTTGTGCAGAAATCCATATCATTCCAAAGGGTTCACATACTTTTTCTTGCAACTGTATATAGTAACCAAATTCCAACAATTGGTCAATCTTAACTCCACCTAAATGGAATAATACCGCCCCCTTCATGTTAAAAAACGTATATTTTGTTATCCACATCACTCAGACATCTCCTGTATCCAAAATAATGTCTCACTCTATTTCTTACCACCTACCCAGGCTGTGGGATCCGTCCATAGAGGATATAATGCACACTTTACTCTTACACCTCGCTTGGTATGTCTGGCGTCTTCTTCTTCAAACTGTGCATGTGCCGCTATATCATCATTGACGTCTGCCTTCTCAACTAACTCACGCCATCCTGTGCAATCGTTCTCTATTTCCAACCACTCCGGTCACGTAAATCACATGACTTGATCACATGACCGGAGGAAACGTCACCGCAAAGCGGCTCCTTAGTTACTGTACATCTTATCCTGATAACGGACATTCTTCAATCTTATTTTAACATGACAATCACATGACCGGAAGAAGCTTCTCTGCATAGCGGCTCCTTAGTTACCAAACATCCTATCCTGACATCGGACAGTCTTCAATTATATTTTCGCATTATTGATATCCTCATTAAGAAGCATATCTGTGCGAATTTTTTCTCTTTTACTGATTGTAAAAATTTTGTGCTGATACTGTATAATCCCCTCGGTAGACCGTTGGTTTGCAGATCACATACCTCCTGGCGGGGCTAAGACCCAAGCATCTTTCTCACTCAAAGGCCACATCAATATTTATTGTTGCATCCTATGCACAACTGCATAAACCCTGGGGCAATTCCCTTCTGGATATACGCATAAGTGCATATACGGATGCCACCATTCTAATAGCTTACGGGGTTCTTTATTGAGACAAAATCTCAGTCATTCATTATGGGCTTATCATTTTTAGGCTGGATACCCTATGCCGGTTAGTAACCTCCGGTCATAGTTATCCACCTTACTGTGCCTATTTCTCCTTTCCCAAGGAGTATTATTATGTTCCATTTTCCCTATTAGGGTTAGGTCACTTTCCAGTTATAGAAACCCACTGCCCATACTGCACTCTATCCACATATGTCTCTCTCATTGGGCTCTAAATGTCATGCCCAGCCCCTAGCTTATCTCCACAATGATCATTCTATTATGCACCCCTAAGTATCACCTAGGTCTCAAATTAACCCCCTTTCCGAGGCACGTGGGGTACCCAGTATCAGCACTATTAGAATATTACTTATCTTAATTATTTATTTCAGTCCATATCTCCATAGAATGTCCAGTGTAAGGCATACATAGTCTTTCCTCTCTGGAAACTGATCCCACAAGCCTGTTCACAGGGTTTCCTGCTCTATGTTCACAAGTGTTGTGTATTTCTGAGCTTGATAAAGACCTAACAGGTCGAAACGTTGCTGTCTCGGTGAAATAAAGGAGATAATTTCTAAGATATTGGAGTGCTGCAGTTTTCCATTATATTGCAAGTAACTAAGGAGCTCTGGCCTCCCGAAATCCTTAGTTATTGCAGACCCATTCATTTTTATGGGGCAGCACAATGTGCTGCCCGGATCCGGAATTCCGGATCCGCACTTCCGGGTCCGCAATTCCGTTCCCGAAAAAAATAGCAATTGCAGACAAGAATAGGCATTTTCTATTAAGTGCCGGCGATGTGCGGTCCGCAAAATGTGAAACGCACATCGCCGATGTCCTTGTTTTTGCAGATCCGCGGATTCGTGGATCCGCAAAACACACACGGACGTATGAATGGACCCTAAATTGTATGCTAAGTTGGAAAAATGTGTGTTTGCTGTTCAGGAACTGCAGTTTCTGGGTTACTTACTTTCTGCCTCAGGTTTTCGCATAGATCCCGAAAAGGTCCGTGTGGTACTAGAATGGGATCGGCCGGAGAATCAGAAAGCTCTGATGCAGTTTTTAGGATTTAATAATTACTACAGGAAGTTCATCCTGAATTATTCCACTATTGTCAAACTATTGACCAATATGACTAGGACAGAAGAGGCATTACAGGATTTTTCGGCAATTAAGGATTGCTTTGCTTCCGCTCCCATTCTGATGCAACCAAATGTGTCTCAACCCTTCATTGTGGAGGTGGACAAGTCAGAAGTGGGAGTCAGAGCAGTTTTGTCGCAGGGTCCCTCTCCTAGCAAATGCCGTCCGTGTGCTTTATTCTCTAAGAAACTCTCTTCCGCCAAAAGAAATTATGATGTTGGGAATAGAGAGTTGTTGGCCATCAAATTGGCCGTTGAGGAATGGCGTCATTGGCTAGAAGGAGCATTCATTAGATTACGGTAATTACTGACCATAAGAATCTGGCTTACCTGCAATCAGCAAAGCGTCTGAACTAGACCTGGAACAACGAATCAGTCGAATCCACGAATCCCTCGAATTTTGCTGGATTCGTGAGATTTATGGACTCGAATCCCGACGTAATTTATGAAATTCTAATCCGACAAATCCCCCCGCGACGTCAAGTCCCCGCGCCTCCCAAGACGCCTGCTATTTTCCTACCCGTGAACTTTCCCTAGTAAAACCCTAAGCAAGCACCGCATAACAGCAGCCTGAGGAGCAAATTCACCTTGGGTTCCGGGCGGCCGTCTCTGCCATGCCCGGGCAGCGGGTGACACTCTCTGAACTTGTTTGCACAGCTCTCCTGCCAAGTTTTTTTTCTCCACCCACAAAAGAGGAAGGAGGAGGAGGAGGTTCAGACAAACTGACGCGGTTTGAGCGTCTTAAGTCGCCATCCTTGAGGTTGTTGGTTCTCAGGCGGCTTCCGTAGTCTTATCTGCTAGCGCCTTATCTGCTGGCTGCTGCACTGCAGAGATGTGTTTGTGAGCTCCGGGGTAAGTTGTGTGCGCAACTCTGTGTTCTCCTATGTTTCTCATTGCACTCACTGAACTGCTTTACGTCTCATAGCAAGTCCGTATTTCAGTCTCTTGAAACTACAGCATGTACAGGATTCGTAGGATTCGAGATTCGAAAGATTCAATATATTTGAGAACCGATTCGGATTCGTAAAAAATTGTATTCGTCCCACCTCTAGTCTGAACCCTAGGCAGGCCAGATGGTCATTGTTCTTTACCAGGTTTAATTTTGTGGTCACTTATCGTCCTGGGATCAAAAACGTCAAAGCGGATGCTCTGTCACGTAGCTTTCCTGGAGTGGGGGGATTCGGAGGATCCCGCTCCGATTTTGGCTGATGGGGTGGTGGTATCCGCTCTTTATCCCGAGCTGGAGGCGGAAGTGTTGGGGGCTCAAGGTGAGGCACCTGATTCTTGTCCTCCAGGGAAGTTATTTGTTCCTTCTGAACTGAAACACAAGGTGTTCAAGGAACATTATGATACTATCCTTGCGGGACACCCTGGGAGCAGATCCATGGTGGATCTTATTTCCCAGAGATTCTGGTGGCCAGGTTTGCGTAAATGTGTTGAGGGCTATGTAGCAGCTTGTGAGACCTGTGCACGCGCTAAGGTGGCTCACACTCATCCATCAGGATCTCTTCTTCCTTTGTCCATTCCATCTCGTCCTTGGACGCATTTGTCCATGGACTTCATCACTGATTTACCAAGTTTCTCTGGGAAAGTGTGATTTTGGTGGTGGTGTACCGCTTCAGTAAGATGGCTCACTTTGTACCATTATCAGGTTTGCCCAATGCTAAAACTCTCGCTCAGGTGTTTATTGATAACATCTTGAAATTACACGGCATCCCCTCTGATGTGGTGTCTGCTAGGGGACGCAATTTGTCTCCAGGTTTTGGAAGGTGTTTTGTACTCGTCTGGGTATTCAGTTGGCTTTCCATCCTCAGTCGAATAGACAAACTGAGCACACTAATCAGAACCTGGAGACTTATTTGAGCTGATTTGTCGCTGAGAATCAGGAAGAATGGTCTTTGTTTTTGTCCTTGGCTGAGTTTGCCTTGAATAACCGTAGACAGGAGTCAACTGATAAGTCACCATTTTTTGGCGCATATGGTTTTCACCCTCAGTTTGGTACTTTTTCTGGGACTGAATCTTCTGGTATACCTGAAGAGGAGAGATTCTCTTCTTCGTTGTCTTCTATCTGGCGGAAGATTCTGGTTAATTTGAAAAAGATGGGCGAAAGATATAGAAGGATGGCTGACAAGAGACGTATCACTGGTCCGAACCTGTGTGTGGGTGATTTGGTGTGGTTGTCCACTAAGAACATTAAGTTGAAAGTACCCTCTTGGAAGTTGGGCCCAAGATTTATTGGTCCTTACAAAAGCTCAGCCATTATTAATCCGGTGGCGTTTCGTCTGTAACGTCCGCAGGCCTGGAATATCCATAATGTGTTTCACAGGTCCTTGTTGAAGAAGTATATTGAACCTGCTGAACCATCTCCTTTGCCTCCTCCTCCTGTCTTGATAGATGGTAATCTGGAGTTTCAGATCTCCAAAATACTCAACTTGCGTGTTCTTCGGGGTTCACTTCAGTACCTGATGCATTGGAGGGGATACGGTCCTGAGGAAAGGATTTGAGTTCCGGCTACCAATGTCAATGCTAGCCGCCTTGTGAATGCCTTTCACAGGGCACACCCGGATAAAGTTGATCCTGGGTGCCCGGAGTTCACCCGTAGAGGGAGGGGGGATACTGTCATGCCCTGCCCTGTAAATGATCTAAGAAGATCTGTCAGACTTGCTGCACGTGAATCTATCTGACAGATTGCTTTGTTGTGGCTTTGGGCAGGATCCCACCCCCTTACGGATTCTGCTCATTAGTTAGTTAGTGATGCTATTTATACCTGCCTCTCACTATAGCCCTTGCGGTTTATAGTTTCTCCTGGAGATCTCTGCTGGTGTTTGGTGGATCTCCTGCTCCCAGTTCGTCTTCAGTTAAGTTCTCCTTCCTTCCCTTCTTTTGATTGTACTGGCTAGGCCTTAGGTAGACTCTGGTTCCTTCATCTTGTGCAGGGAACCAGTTGTCTTTTCGCCTGCTCCCTAGCTGAGGGTTTGTGTCAGTTGCAGCAGGGCTTAGGTTGGTGTGCATGAACACTTCTGCCATTGAGATTTGTTCATGTTGGTAGCAGTCAGGGAAAGGATCAAGGATTATCAGGAGGTGACCATTCCCTGTTCCCTAGCTGTGGGGCCTAGCCTGCTGTTTTGTTTAATTTTGTTGTGTTTGGTTTGCTTCCCTTCCCTCACCGTGACAGTCGGGGGGTTCTACTTGTATAAGTGTTTAATAGAACAGGTTCTGTAAATATCTATGTGGAATCAGCAGCCGACTGTGTTAAAGGAGTGTGCTTCTTCTTGATGCTAACATTGACCTGTAAGGCTGAGTTCACACTTGAGTTATTTGGTCAGTTTTGGCCAGTAACTGCCCAAATAAGTGAAGTGTGCAGTGATTCTAAGAGCGAAGCCTGTCATCAGCATGTCATACGGACTCACAGTATTGATTCACTACCACAGCAGACTCCCTATGAGTGTTACTGCAAGGCACAGTGTTCTACACCATTATAAAGGCTCTCTGCAGCCAGGAAATTGCAGTTTTTTTATGCGATTCGCCACAAATAAATTTAGATCGAACCAAATCTTTTCGAATAAAATTCAACGAACAGAACAATTTGCTCATCTCTAATCATATTCTGTCGACAGGCCACAGCCTAACCAGCAATGCACCGCCTACCATTTTAACGTGACCTCATCATGCCAAGCGCAGACAAGGCTGTATGCATCATGTGACTGCCAGGGAAAGGATGAAAACAGGCCATTTCACAAGTATAAAGCCTATAAGGGAATATTTAGTTGTGTAGATGTGGGTTTATTTAAAGTAAGACATTTTATCCTGGAAAACCTCTTTAAAGGGAAAAGGCAGCAATGCATTTCCCTTCTAAGTGCCTCAGAATGGTAAATTTATGTATTGTAGCAAACTTGTTGAATATAACACTGATGTTTCAGTCTCTGTTTTCAGCATCTGTATTTCTGCTCTTTCATTCTGACAGGTGTTTTACCAACGTGCCGATATGGCCATTGGCTCTCTGACTATAAACGAAGAACGATCAGAAATTATTGACTTTTCAGTTCCCTTTGTGGAAACAGGAATCAGTGTGATGGTGTCCAGGAGCAATGGAACAGTCTCCCCTTCAGCATTCTTAGGTAATAACATAACACATCATTTTTCCTTTTCCCGGTGAAAGGATTACTGGTTTTCAAACAAAATAAACTACTTACAATCTTATATTCCATTTTTCTCGCCTAGGACCTTGAAATTATCAAACATATCTAAACCTGCCAATCATATATCTGTTCTAAAAGTTAATATCATGGTTAGAAATAAGGTGATTTCTGCTGTCCTTTCTCATAGCAGAATATGATAGAGGGGGAGAAAATTAGATATATACTGCAGGTTTATGTGATTTAAAGTAAGATTTTAGAGTAAATTGTAAAGTAAATCCTGATAGGACTCCTAGGAGACACAGTGAGTGTCCTGATTTCCCCCCAAACTCAGTGATCTACTGCTTTTCCTATATCACAGTGTATACACAGAAGACTGTCAATCACTATACGTGGATGGGGCAATTAGGACTCTTACTGTTTCCACTAGGAGTCATGTCAGCATTTACTCTGCTTTTAATTTAGAAACTCTTCTCCAAGTCACATAAACCTATATATCACAGAGTTCATCTTCACTCCCTCATATCTACCTGCTCTAAGATAAAATGCCTGACCTGCAGGTTTGTTTTAAGTTCAAAGTCACAGTCTGAACATGTAGCAAAGACACTTCAATTGTTCACTTAATATACCAGACACTGCCTAAATACAATAGTGGTGTAAACCCTTTTAACAGTTTTATATGAGGGAATTGAATCAGCACTTCTCTAAAATTCCGTTATTGAAATATCTCCCTGTATAAAGTGAATAAGTATTCCATATATGAATATATATATATATATATATATATATATGTGTGTGTGTGTGTGTGAAAAAAAAAAAGAGCAACAGCAGCACAACAGACATCTAATGAGTTGTGCAATCTCTCATGGACAACAGGCAGCCAAGTCCACAGATAAATTCCACATGAAAAATAATGAGGCAGCACTCCAATGTAGAGAAAAGGTGTCAGACCCTTTTTAATACCCCTTTAGCAATGTTTCAGCCCAGCTCAATGGGGCCTTTGTCAAGCAAGCAAATGATGTCTTAGTGCACACACATACCCAAATACCCACAGTGCTTAGTAACAACATGATTACATAATTAATTACCAATAATTCAAATAAAGTGAACATTTTGTACAAGACATGATTCAAAATTCATTAAATAGTTTCTGTGATATTTACAACATAATCAGTGTATCATACATTCATTCGGAAATGTCAATGATGTGTGCATAAATAGCCAGTTTACACCTTCTGTGAAAGTGTTAATTATTTGAAGTAAAAAAAACAGCAACAGATGTATTAAATATAAAGTATGTTATGAACACCTACCACCTCGTTGGTGGTTCCAGTGAGAGCCATAGCGTCCCGGGCATGCTACTGTGTATGCCCTAGCGTCCGTGCAGTCTCTATCCATCACCCACCGAGAAGCAGGTCACGTTTTATATATATATATATATATATATATATATATATATACACACACACAAAGGTTTTGGGTAGCAGTGGAAAAAATACTGCCAAGTAAGAATGCTTTCAAAAATAGAAGTGTCAATAGTTTATTTAAAAAAATTAAAAATACCAAGTTAATGAATTTTTGAATGAATTTTTATTCACCCTTTGCATCAATTCTCCTGTGCACACTTGCGCAAAGTCAGAAATGTTATAGGATTACAGTCAGGTGTCTGACGAATACCATACAGGTGATACAGATCTTTATTTTCATATGTAGGTTGAAACACAGCTGTTAACTTAAACAGAAACAACTGTGTAAGAGACTTAAAACTGGGTGAGGGACAACCAACCTCTACTAGAAAGGTGAGGTTGTTGAAGACAGGTTCATGTCACAGGTCATACACCATGGTGAGAATGAGCACAACGTAGTTACACTGCATCAGCAGGGTCTCTATCAGTCAAAGATTTTAAAGCAGACTGTGGTTTCAAGATGTTCTGTTCAAGCTCTTTTGAAGAAACACAAAGAAATGGGCAACTTTGAGGTCCATAGACACAGTGATCGGCCAAGGAAACCAGATGAAAGGCACATAATACTTTCTTTCCTTTGTAGTTGGAAAATATTCTGCAATGCCTTCAGCTCTGAAGTGGCAGAAATCAGTGGGACCCACATACACCCAATCTACTGTTCAGAGGAGTCCGACTAGAAGTGTAGAAAGAAAACATAGGAATTGGAATGCAGAAAAATGGCTACAGGTGCTCTGAACTGATGAGTCAAAATGTAAAATATTTGAATGTAGCAGAAGGCAGTTTATTCACTGATGGGCTGGAAAGCGGTACAATAATGAATGTCTGCAGGCAACAGTGAAGCATGTTGGAGGCTCCTTTCAAGTTTGGGGCTGCATTTCAGCAAATGGGGTTGGGGATTTAGTCATGATTAATTGTGTCCTTAATTCTGAGAAATACAGACAGATACTTCTAAATCATGCAGTACCATCAGGGAGGCATGTGATTGACCCCAAATGTATTCTGCAGCAGGAAAATAACTCCAAACATACAATACAGCCAATGCCAGGAACTATGTTCAGTTCCAGAACAAACAGTCCTGGAAGTGATGATATGGCCCCCACAGAGCCCTGCACTCAACTTCATCAAGTCTGCCTAGGATGACATGAAGAAACAGAAGGATTTGAGCAAGCCTACATCCACAGGAGATTTTTGGTTAGTTCTCCAAGCTGTTTGGAACAACCTTCCTGTGTGTGTGTATATGTACCTGTTGCACCTAGAAGAATTGATGCTGTTTTGAAGGCAAAGGGTAGTCTTTTTTAAAAGCATTCTCACTTTGCTATCTTTTCCCCACACTATTTAAAACGTTTGCAGAGTATTGTGATATATGTGTGAAAGTTTGTTTGTTTTTTAATTTGTTTTTCTTAGACTCCTACATGCCTTGATGGATTCATTCTCAAATAAACCTGGTACATATACTCTCCATTATCAAACTTAAAATAATGGGGCTTGTCATGTCCAGGTAACAGGGTTCTGAAAGGTTACCTGGACATGACAAATCTGATTCGCCCTGCGTTGGACAAACAGGACAACAATATGTATTTCTAGGAAAGAAAAGCATTAGAAAATACTGTATTTACACAGATATGTGTACACCCGGGCAACACTAGTGTATACAACAGAGAAAAAAGCAGCCCAGATCCTTTCTAGGTAAAGTGAAAGGGTGCCAGCATCCAATGATTATGATTCCAAATCATTCAATACAGGCAAAAATCCACAATACGTCACCACAAGAGGAAAATCCTGTGATAGGACTGAAATGTTGCTGGTATTACAGATTTTTCATTTTTAAATCTATGTGCTGCAGATTTTCTTGCCAATGCTATGGTAGACAGATAGATAGATAGATAGACAGACAGACAGACAGACAGATAGATAGATAGATAGACAGACAGACAGATAGATAGATAGACAGACAGACAGATAGATAGATAGATAGACAGACAGACAGACAGACAGATAGATAGATAGATAGATAGATAGATAGACAGACAGACAGACAGATTTTTTTTCTACCCCATCTGTAATGAGCTAAATAAGTATGTAATAAAAGATTGACACAATTGTGCCAAAAATATCAGCATAGAAAATACTGGAAGTTACAAGAAGATATGGCATTCAGCTTGTATTTCTAGATTTATTCAACCATTCAGCTCGTATGTAAAGGTGAGATAAATACTAGACTCACCTGATCAGCAATCATCCTGTGTACATTTCCTCAGGGTTTTTTGAGTTTGGGGTTTAAAATTTTAATGTGTTTTTAATATCAAGCATTTCAAAGGTACTTTTGTGTGAGAAAAGCCCAGCTATAGTGAAATCCTTCACCAACCAATGGGACCAGAGACTTTTCTAAGTTAGACAGTGAAGGCTTATCATTTAACAAAAAAATAAATAATAATAATATATATATATATATATATATATATATATTTCTAACAAGCTTCCAAATATTAACCAAATCACTTATTGCAAACCTGTAAGCAGTGAGCACTCATCCGTAAGTAAACTTTACTGTGACCCCCTTTATGTGAAAAATACTCCTACAAACTTGTACATAGCACAAACAAAAGCAAACAAAACAATCTTTATCATCATAATCAGAAGTAAAAAATAAAACCTGGACAACACTGGAAAGACAACGGATGCAATAATGTCATAACCCATTAGATATGATAAACCTTTGAGTAAAATATCACATTACAAGTAAAAAAAAAAAATACAACAGCTCTCTGTCATGGTCCCTCAGGTGACTGATGTCAGGAAATCAAGGAGATTGGCTGAGCGTGGAGGAATCTAACAGCCTCCTTGATTTCTCTTGATTCAGTGTTGATAGGGTTAATGACCACTTCCCTTTTCTCAGCTGTTGCTCAGTGGTCATCACTTCTACCCTTTATAGTCTGACCCCACCCTTTTGACTATGCAGTAGATAGCTTAATTTGGGTTTGGCTGAGCTGGTGTGAGTTTGTCTCTGGTGTTCCTGCTTGTCCGTATCTACAGAATTTTACGTGTCACGTTTGTTTGTGTTTGTTATATTCCCTGTTGTTTGTATCTGGGCCTGAGACAGAGACTTCCATTCTTCCATCTGGGGAGGAATGGGTTGTCTCTGGTCCTAACCTTTTCTAGGGCCTTAGAGGGATATAAAGGCCTAAGTATACTGCATATGAATATTCCTTCAAGATCTATTCATATTGATAGATAGTCAGGGCTCGGATTAGGGTTGTCTAGGAGGTGACCTGTTTCTTCCCTAGTCTCCAGCCCAGTTACTGTTCCCCTTCCTTCCTGTGTTCAGTGTGGAGCCCCCCCCCCCCCCCGCACTGATCATGACACTCTCATATACATGATAAAAAAAAGTGGGCCAAATAGGGGCAACTTCCATGAAAAAGATTTCTAGACATGGGAAGAGCTGAAATATGATCATCTATTTTGAATGTTATCCTGTGTTATCTATATATAAGTAATATAACTTTTATTGTGATCTGGTATGTTTTGATAATGAGATGACTACTAAAAAAGTGACCCCTACAGAACTGGAAGGGTCAGTATATAATTAGTCTTAGCGGTCAGTGTGAAAAGTGCAGAATATACATTTTCTTAAATATACAGATAGTGTCATAGAAATGTTTAACATAAAAAAACTTTCCCTTTAAAAGTGTAACTTTCTGATTGCACATTCTCTTAAAGACAGGGCACAAATACACTCACCTAAAGAATTATTAGGAACACCATACTAATAAGGTGTTGGACCCCATTTTGCCTTCAGAACTGCCTTAATTCTACGTGGCATTGATTCCACAAGGTGCTGATAGCATTCTTTAGAAATGTTGGCCCATATTGATAGGATAGCATCTTGCAGTTGATGGAGATTTGAGGGATGCACATCCAGGGCACGAAGCTCCCGTTCCACCACATCCCAAAGATGCTCTATTGGGTTGAGATCTGGTGACTGTGGGGGCCATTTTAGTACAGTGAACTCATTGTCATGTTCAAGAAACCAATTTGAAATGATTTGAGCTTTGTGACATGGTGCATTATCCTGCTGGAAGTAGCCATCAGAGGATGGATACATGTTCTCATTCTGTTTACGCCAAATTCGGACTCTACCATTTGAATGTCTCAACAGAAATCGAGACTCATCAGACCAGGCAACATTTTTCCAGTCTTCAACAGTCCAATTTTGGTGAGCTCGTGCAAATTGTAGCCTCTTTTTCCTATTTGTAGTGGAGATGAGTGGTACCCAGTGGGGTCTTCTGCTGTTGTAGCCCATTCGCCTCAAGGTTGTGCGTGTTGTGGCTTCACAAATGCTTTGCTGCATACCTCAGTTGTAACAAGGGGTTATTTCAGTCAACGTTGCTCTTCTATCAGCTTGAATCAGTCGGCCCATTCTCCTCTGACCTGTAGCATCCACAAGGCATTTTCGCCCACAGGACTGCCGCATACTGGATGTTTTTCCCTTTTCACACCATTCTTTGTAAACCCTAGAAATGGTTGTGCGTGAAAATCCCAGCAGATTGTGAAATACTCAGACCTGCCCGTCTGGCACCAACAACCATGCCACGCTCAAAATTTCTTAAATCACCTTTCTTTCCCATTCTGACATTCAGTTTGGAGTTCAGGAGATTGTCTTGACCAGGACCACCCCCCTAAATGCATTGAAGCAACTGCCATGTGATTGGCTGACTAGATAATTGCATTAATGAGAAATAGAACAGGTGTTCCTAATAATTTTTTAGGTGAGTGTAGATACCATGACAAAACAATACAAAAATAAAAAGTAATATCAAATAGGCTAAAGGCAATGTAGATCAGAAATGCAATGTCAACCAGATTTGTACCCAAATGTACATCTTCACCATTGCTTCTTCCAAGGAGATAATGCCTTTAATTTTCATTGTTCTTTTGTACTATTTTTTTCATAATTCATTTATCCACCTTTTATAATTGGATGCTTTTATTTCTGCTTATCTAAGATAGTCTGAAACTAAATGTATGGTTTAGTTTGTACTGTTTGCTGTTTTTGTAGGTGTTATTTTCGGCCAAGTAACTGGCCCAATGTATGTCCAGTATCCTTGTATATAAGTGAGAGTGATCATTAGGCAAAAAATAAAGAAGGTGTAGGGGAGGTTAATGCAATGTGTTGTCATACTAGCTGCAAAGTAAAATAACTTTGATTTAGGATTAAGTAAAGTATTGTTGCATTCAAACATGTATTTCTATCCAAAATGTAAAAATCTCTGTTGTCTAGTTTTTCCTACCTTTTCTGTTACTTCAGAATGGGAATAGATGTAGTCTTCCTTTCAGTAATGCAATCAACAGAAGTGCTGGTGAAGCATCATCAGTTCCTGTCCTCTACCACTTTAGCATTTCTGCACATACAGCAGCTAAAGAATAAGGACAGTCACACAGATCTGATGAGATCCATCACTGGCACTTGTTGCTAGATTGCCTAAAAAAGGCAAAAAATTACACCAGAACATAAAGGAAACAAGAAAAGGAGAGCACCATATGCAGAACCATTGTGGGTGAGGGTCAATGGTGTGCCAAGAGGGGAGCGCAGCAGGGGGGGGTGAGTTTGAGTCTATTTGATGCCCACCCCGGGTGCCAGCTGTCAGGGGAGGTGCCAGATGTAAGGAGTGCTTCCATCAATACAGATGGAAGTGCTCATTGATAGAGTACTGGGGATCTGGTGGTCCTTACACTTACTGATTGCTAAGCTCCCCGTGCTCCTTCCTTCTTCCAGGCCATCTGCTCCCTGCTTCACCATTCAGCCCTACAGACACAGATCATGCTGCTGGACTGTGTAGGAGGATCATGCAGGCCCAATAATCTGCCTGTGCACTCCTCCCACACACTGCTGCAGCGGGATCTGTGTCTGCAAGGGACTGCTGGAGGTGATCTGATCATAAGGAATGGGACAAGGTTAGTATTTTTTTTTTTTAATTAACACTGAGGGGGCATAATGTGAGCATTAGTACTGTGAAAGCGGGCACACAGAGAGCATTACTACTGTAAAGGGGGCACAGAGAGCATTACTACTGTGAAGGGGGCATAGATAGGGCATTAGTACTCTGAAAGGGCATAACAACTGTTATGGGTGCACAGAGAGGGCATAACTGTGAGGATAGCACAATAAGGGCATAACTACTGTGTAGGAGGCACAGAGAGAGCATTACTACTGTGAAGTAAACATAAAGAGAGCAATGCTACTGTGAGGGGGGCGCAGAGAGGGTATTACTACTGTGAAGGGGGCACATAGAGGGCATAAGTAATGTGAAGGGGGCATAACAACTGTTACGGGAGCACAGAGAGGGCATATCTACTGTGGAGGCACAATAAGGGCATAACAACTCTGAAGGGGACACAGAGAAGGCATAACTACTGTGAGTCGCACAATGTGGGCATAACTACTGTGAGGGGGAAAAATGAAGTCAAAACAACTATGAGGGCCACAATGTTGTAAAGTATAGGGGGGGGGGGTGCCAGAGAAAGGACCTGTCCCGCATGCCAAACACCTGCGGGGCACAATGTGGGCCTAACTACTGTGAGGGGAAAAAATGAAGACATAACTGTGAGGAGGCACAATGTTTCAAAGTATAGGGGGGGAGGGGTGCCAGCTTTGATATAAAAAAAAAGTGCATCTTTTTTTTGCTGTACTTTTCCTGCCATTTTTTATGCTGTCTTTTTATTTGTATTTATTTTTTTGTTTGTTTTGAAAAGTTGGCATGGCCAGATGTTTGCTTTAAAGGGAACCTGTCACCTCTACTATGCGACCCTCACTGAGCATTTCTAAATGTTCATTGTGTTGCCCTAAACATATAAATTACACTTTTAATTTCATCTGCAGACAAATTCAATAAGTATTATGCATTTTTGTACTTCCCGCCTTTTATGCAAATTAATATAAAAGAGTCATATCTTACTTGTGTGACCAGAGAAGAGTCTTATTTTCTCTGAGTCAAGCTCCTCAGCTCTGCCTAAGAAACGCCCCTATAGATAAAATCTCGCGCATGCGCAATAGTCAGTACGGGCAGGACGATGTTGCGTAAGTATTTCCACACTACCACGTGATCTACGTAGTGCCCGCAGTAATGCGCACTCCCTAATTACTTGCTCTAAATTCTGTCGCAAGGGGGAGCGGAAAGTTGAGAACATTCCAGCATGTAGCGGCGTGAGGGGGACATACACTAAAGTATCTGATTGGTTTAACTAAGAAAGGGCAAGTGCGCAAGTGCGTGATTTCAGACGAGATTCGCTGTCAATTAAAGTCTAGAGGGAGGGAAATCGGCTCTGATGGTGTGAGGGGAAGAAATTATTTATGCAAATTAGCATAACGGCGGTAAAGCTTTAGAGGGTGATATAATAGG
Organism: Bufo bufo; assembly: GCF_905171765.1. Classification (NCBI taxonomy): domain Eukaryota; kingdom Metazoa; phylum Chordata; class Amphibia; order Anura; family Bufonidae; genus Bufo; species Bufo bufo. The sequence goes on from NC_053389.1 coordinate 211,867,187, forward strand.
ACATGTTAGTCCTGAGAAGGTTATGGATGGATCACTAGGAACTATCAAGGTAGACAAGCTTGAAGGTACATTCAGTTTTATACAGTCAGGTCCATAAATATTGGGACATCGACACAATTCTTACATTTTTGGCTCTATACACCACCACAATGGATTTGAAATGAAACAAACAAGATGTGTTTTAACTGCAGACTGTCAGCTTTAATTTGAGGGTATTTACATCCAAATCAGGTGAACAGTGTAGGGATTACAACAGTTTGCATATGTGCCTCCCACTTGTTAACCCCTTAAGGACACATGACGTATGGGTACGGCATGTTTCCCGAGTCCTTAAGGACACATGACGTACCGGTACGTCATGTGTTGTTCCGATCACTGCCGCCCGGCCGGCTGTGATCGGAACAAGGTGCCTGCTCAAATCATTGAGCAGGCACCTCGGCTAAATGCGCGGGGGGGTCCCGTGACCCCCCCATGTCCGCGATCGCAACAAACCGCAGGTCAATTCAGACCTGCGGTTTGTTGCGCTTTCTGCTGTTTCTGATCGCTGCGGTCCCTGACCGCGGCGATCAGAAACTTTAGTGTGCCGAAAATATATTTTTATCACCCCCCCCTGCACCTCTGAATGATTTTAGCCCGGTGGGAGGTGCAGGGGGGGTGTTGCGGGCGGTGGGGGCGGTGCGGGAGGCGGGCGGTGCGGCAGGCGGGATCGCGATCTCCCGCCCGCCTCCCATTGAATAATCGTTGGTGTAGAGTGGGTATACCAGGGTGCCAGCACATTGCTGGCACCCTGGTATAAACGGCTGACATCGGTGATGCGATGTCAGCCGTTTAACCCTTTCCATACAGCGGTCCGTACGGACCGCTGTATGGAAAAAGTTAACAGTAAGAGGGAGCTCCCTCCCTCTCCGATCGGGGGGCTGCTGTGCCTTTGCAGCCCCCCGATGGGGAGGGAGAGAGCCCCCAGAGAGCCCCCTGCCAGATACCATCCTTACCCTTCCCCGTCTGCGAAGTTCTGAGCAGACGGGGAAGGTTCCCATGGCAACAGGACGCCTCTCAGGCGTCCTGCTGTCCATGGTGCTGAACAGATCTGTGCTGAAAGGCATAGATCTGTTCAGTGTAAGTAAAATACAGTACAGAACAATATATATTGTACTGTACTGTATTATACAGACATCAGACCCACTGGATCTTCAAGAACCAAGTGGATCTGGGTAAAAAAAAAAGTGAAAAAAAGTGAAAAAAAAGTAAAAATCAAAAAACACATTTATCACTGATTAAAAATTAAAAAAATAACATTCCCTACACATGTTTGGTATCGCCGCGTCCGTAACGACCTGATCTATAAAACGGTCATGTTACTTTACCCGATCGGTGAACGCCATAAAAATAAAAAATAAAAAACTATGATGAAATTGAAATTTTGCTCACCTTACTTCCCAAAAAAAGGTAATAAAAGTGATCAAAAAAGTCGCATGTACGCCAAAATTGTAGCAATCAAACCGTCATCTCATCCCGCAAAAAATGAGACCCTACTTAAGATAATCACCCAAAAACTGAAAAAACTATGGCTCTTAGACTATGGAGACACTAAAACATAATTTTTTTTGTTTCAAAAATGAAATCATTGTGTAAAACTTACATAAATAAAAAAAAAGTACACATATTAGGTATTGCCGCGTCCGTATCGACCGACTCTATAAAAATATCACATGACCTAACCCCTCAGGTGACCACCGTAAAAAAAAAAAAAAAAAAAACTGTGTAAAAAAAGCAATTTTTTGTCATCTTACATCGCAAAAAGTGTAATAGCAAGCGATCAAAAAGACATATGCACCCCAAAATAGTGCCAATCAAACCGTCATCTCCTCCCGCAAAAAATGAGACCCTACTTAAGATAATCGCCCAAAAACTGAAAAAACTATGACTCTTAGACTATGGAGACACTAAAACTTTTTTTTGTTTTAAAAATGAAATCATTGGGTAAAACTTACATAAATTAAAAAAATGTAATACATATTAGGTATCGCCGCGTCCGTGACAACCTGCTCTATGAAATTACCACATGATCTAACCTGTCAGATGAATGTTGTAAATAACAAAAAAAAAAAACGGTGCCAAAAAAGCTAATTCTTGTTACCTTGCCGCACAAAAAGTGTAATATAGAGCAACCAAAAATCATATGTACCCTAAACTAGTACCAACAATACTGCCACCCTATCCCGTAGTTTCTAAAATGGGTCACTTTTCTGGAGTTTCTACTCTAGGGGTGCATCAGGGAGGCTTCAAATGGGACATGGTGTCAAAAAAACAGTCCAGCAAAACCTGCCTTCCAAAAACCGTATGGCATTCCTTTCCTTCTGCGCCCTGCCGTGTGCCCGTACAGCAGTTTACGACCACATATGGGGTGTTTCTGTAAACTACAGAATCAGGGCCATAAATAATGAGTTTTGTTTGGCTGTTAACCCTTGCTTTGTAACTGGAAAAAAAATATTAAAATGGAAAATCTGCCAAAAATGTGAAATTTTGAAATTGTGTCTCTATTTTCCATTAAATCTTGTGCAACACCTAAAGGGTTAACAAAGTTTGTAAAATCAGTTTTGAATACCTTGAGGGGTGTAGTTTCTTAGATGGGGTCACTTTTATGGAGTTTCTACTCTAGGGGTGCATCAGGGGGGCTTCAAATGGGACATGGTGTCAAAAAAACAGTCGGCGCACCTTTCACTCTACGCCCCGCTGTGTGGCCGTACAGTAGTTTACAGCCACATATGGGGTGTTTCTGTGAACGGCAGAGTCAGGGCAATAAAGATACAGTTTTGTTTGGCTGTTAACCCTTGCTTTGTTAGTGAAAAAAATGGGTTAAAATTGAAAATTAGGCAAAAAAATGAAATTCTCAAATTTCATCTCCATTTGCCGATAACTCTTGTGCAACACCTAAAGTGTTAACGACGTATGTAAAATCAGTTTTGAATACCTTGAGGGGTGTAGTTTCTTAGATGGGGTCACTTTTAGGGAGTTTCTCCTCTAGGGGTGCATCAGGGGGCTTCAAATGGGACATGGTGTAAATAAACCAGTCCATAAAAATCAGCCCTCCAAAAACCATACGGCGCACCTTTCACTCTACGCCCCGCTGTGAGGCCGTACAGTAGTTTACGGCCACATATTGGGTGTTTCTGTAAACAGCAGAGTCAGGGCAATAAAGATACAGTCTTGTTTGGCTGTTAACCCTTGCTTTGTTAGTGGAAAAAATGGGTTAAAATGAAAAATTAGACAAAAAAATCAAATTCTCAAATTTCCTCCCCATTTGCCAATAACTCTTGTGCAACACCTAAAGGGTTAACAATGTATGCAAAATCAGTTTTGAATACCTTGAGGGGTGTAGTTTCTTAGATGGGGTCATTTTTGGGTGGTTTCTATTATGTAAGCCTCGCAAAGTGACTTCAAACCTGAACTGGTCCCTAAAAATTGAGTTTTTGTAAATTTCGGAAAAATTTCAAGATTTGCTTCTAAACTTCTAAGCCTTATAACATCCCCAAAAAATAAAATATCATTCCCAAAACAATTCAAGCATGAAGTAGACATATGGGGAATGTAAAGTTATCACAATTTTCTGGGGTATTACTATGTATTACAGAAGTAGAGAAACTGAAACTTTGAAATTTGCTAATTTTTCCAAATTTTTGGTAAATTAGGTATTTTTTTGTGCAAAAAAAATAATTTTTTTGACTTCATTTTACCAGTGTCATGAAGTACAATATGTGACGAAAAAACAATCTCAGAATGGCCTGGATAAGTCAAAGCATTTTAAAGTTATTAGCACTTAAAGTGACACTGGTCAGATTTCCAAAAAATGGCCTGGTCCTTAAGGTGAAAATGAGCCCGGTCCTTAAGGGGTTAAGGAACCAAAAGTAATGGGACAATTGACGTCACAGCTGTTCCATGGCCAGGTGTGTGTTATTTCCTCATTATCCCAATTACAATGAGAAGATAAAAGATCCAGAGTTAATTTCAAGTGTGCTATTTGCATTTGGAATCTGTTGCTGTCAACTCTCAAGATGACATCCAAAGAGCTGTCACTATCAGTGAAGCAAGCCATCATTAGGCTGGAAAAAAAAACAACAAACCCATCAGAGAGATAGCAAAAACATTAGGCGTGGACAAAACAACTGTTTGGAACATTCTTAAAAAGAAGGAACGCACCGGTGAGCTCAGCAACACCAAAAGACCCGAAAGACCACGGAAAACAACTGTGGTGGATGACCGAAGAATTATTTCCCTGTTGAAGAAAACACCCTTCACAACAGTTGGCCAGATCAAGAACACTCTCCAGGAGGTAGGTGTATGTGTGTCAAAGTCAACAATCAAGAGAAGACTTCACCAGAGTGAATACAGAGGGTTCACCACAAGATGTAAACCATTGGTGAGCCTCAAAAACAGGAAGGCCAGATTAGAGTTTGCCAAACGACATCTAAAAAAGCCTTCACAGTTATGGAACAACATCCTATGGACATATGAGACTAAGATCAACTTGTACCAGAGTGATGGGAAGAGAAGAGTATGGAGAAGGAAAGGAACTGCTCATGATCCTAAGCATACCACCTCATCCGTGAAGCATAGTGGTGGTAGTGTCATGGCGTGGGCATGTATGGCTGCCAATGGAACTGGTTCTCTTGTATTTATTGATGATGTGACTGCTGACAAAAGCAGCAGGATGAATTCTGAAGTGTTTCGGGCAATATTATCTGCTCATATTCAGCCAAATGCTTCAGAATTCATTGGACAGCACTTCACAGTGCAGATGGACAATGATCCAAAGCATACTGCAAAAGCAACCAAAGAGTTTTTTAAGGGAAAAAAGTGGAATGTTCTGAAATGGCCAAGTCAATCCCCTGACCTGAATCCGATTGAGCATGCATTTCACTTGCTGAAGACAAAACTGAAGGGAAAATGCCCAAAGAATAAGCAGGAACTGAAGACAGTTGCAGTAGAGGCCTGGCAGAGCATCACCAGGGATGAAAGCCAGCGTCTGGTGATGTCTATGCGTTCCAGACTTCAGGCTGTAATTGACTGCAAAGGATTTGCAACCAAGTATTAAAAAGTCAAAGTTTGATTTATGATTATTATTCTGTCCCATTACTTTTGGTTCCTTAACAAGTGGGAGGCACATATGCAAGCTGTTGTAATTTCTACACCGTTCACCTGATTTGGATGTAAATACCCTCAAATTAAAGCTGACAGTCTGCAGTTAAAGCACATCGTTAGTTTCATTTTAATTCCATTGTGGTGGAGTATAGAGCCAAAAATGTTAGAACTGTGTCGATGTCCCAATATTTATGGACATGACTGTATGTGAAAACATGGTGACAGGTTCCCTTTAATGCATTTTATCATTTATCAAAATTTGGATATCCCCTTCGCCTCCAGAGAATGCATTTCATTTATGATGAGGCACACACCTAAACATAGATTAAAGATCCCTTTGCACAGGATGACAGAGCAGCAGATTACCGGGAAAGCTACATTGACATGCAGCGATCTCCTCCACAGTATCGCAAATCGCAATGGCATTTAAAATGTCACAAAGCCATGGTTTGTGACTTTCTTATGCCATTTTCTGTTGAAAAGGGCATAATTAATCAGCCCCCATAGTGTGGCATGCTTTAGGTGAATCTGCAAAAAAAGGGGGTTAGTCAGCACCTCCCAGTGCAAGATGCACGCTGCCATGGCAAAGACCTAGAGGAATAAAGAGACAATGCAGCAGCACCCTGCAAATCAGATAAAGTACAATAATGCCCAAAATTATAGTGCTAATGCTACACTTATTTATAAAGTGAGATGCTGGGCCAATGCACTTTTTACAAAACCATCTGAGCCCGTCTGCCGTACGTCAAGGCGATCTCTGTTAGACGGGTCCTAACACTAAATACTACCTGTTATGCGCCATAATGGCCGCCATAAAATCCAGGGAGTGTTGGATCCACATGCATGCTGGATCCACTCTGCCTTTTACCATTTTTGGGGCCATAATGGCACCCTTTACAAGGGATGCAGGTACCAACATGCATGCCGAGCCCACTCTATACCTTTCCTTGTGCCAGACAGCTTCCAATGAATGCAGTGAGAGCAGGCTACAGCTTGTAATGGAGACCATTATGGCACCAAAAATGGTAAAAAGCAGAGTGGACCTAGCATGCATGTGGATCCAACACTCCCTGGATTTTATGGCGGCCATTATGGCGCATAACAGGTAGTATTTAGTGTTAGGACCCGTCTAACAGAGACCGCCTTGATGTACGGAAGACGGGCTCAGATAATTTTCTACAAAATGCATTTGCCAAGCATCTCACTTTATAAATAAGCGTAGCATTAGCACCATAATTTTTGTGACTATGGCATTGTTTTACTTTATCTGATTTGCAGCATGCTGCTGCATTGTCTCTATTTTCCTCTATGCTTTAGGTGTATATTTTTTTTACTCATTTTCCCATGGACTTCTCTATAGAAACATGCATAAAAAAATGTCAAAAATGTGTAGTCAAAATATGTCACCATTGAAAAAGCTTGTAAAAATTGATTTTAATGGAATTTAAGCCTTAAAAACTGGCACAAAATACAGTACATTGGAGCAGATAAATCAATGTCACTGCCCTTGGAATGCATATTGATTTACACTAGTATTTGTGGCCTATGCTTACTGTGCCCAATATATGGAGTGCCTGTGCCGCAATTTTCTTTCATTTATGATATTGTAGGCACAAACACATTTTGTCTGTGCTTACTTTGCACCTTGTTTTGTCACAGTCTCAGACAGTGTCCCATGTTTGCCCATGTTTTAGACCAAATTGTACCAGCCCCATGATGGTATAAAAAATTGTGTAAGATTAGGATACCATAAAGCCCCATGACACACAATTTCTCAAACAGCGAATTTGTGGTGCATTGTTTCGGGTCTTCCTTCACCCTAGACTTACAGTAGACACATTTAACAATCCAAATGATAAATTTGGCACACAGTGAAAATGGTGCAGACATAATATCCTGGCACAAAATAAACTGATCTTAAAGGGGTTGTGCCATTAACTACTGTTCAATACCACTAGCTTTCAATCCTCCTTGGATTAAGAAAAATTATGTTTTAATATATGCAAATGAGTCTTTAGGAGCAACAGGGGCGTTGTTGTTACATCTAGAGGCTCTGCTCTCTCTGAAATTGCCACGCCCTCTGCACTTTGATTGGTAGGCTCAGGCTTGATCAAGTTTTAACTGCTTAACCTCTTAAGGACATAGGGCGTACAGGTACGCCCTTGTGCCCTGGTACTTAAGGACACAGGGCGTACATGTACGCCCTGTGTATTTTCGATCACTGCCGTGCGGCTGGCAGTGATCGGAACCCGGTGCCTGCTCAAATCATTGAGCAGGCACCTAGGCTAAATGCGCGGGGGGGTCCCGTGACCCCCCCATGTCGGCGATCGCTGCAAACCGCAGGTCAATTCAGACCTGCGGTTTGCTGCGATTTCTGAAGTTTCTGGTCCCCGCGGTCCCTGACCGCGGGGATCAGAAACTTTATATGCCTAAAAAAAAAGTTTTATTCAGCCCCCCCTGCACCCCCGAATGATTTTTATGGTGGCGGGAGGTGCAGGGGGAGGGTTGCGGGCGGTGCAAGAGGCGGGCGGTGCGGCAGGCGGGATCGCGATCCCCCGCCCGCCTCCTCTTGTATAATCGTTGGTGTCTAGTGGGGATACCAGGGTGCCAGCACATTGCTGGCACCCTGGTATAAACGGCTGACATCTGCGATGCGATGTCAGCCGTTTAACCCTTTCCATACAGCGGTCCGTACGGACCGCTGTATGGAAAAGGTTAACGGCGCAGGGAGCTCCCTCCCTCTCCCATCGGGGGGCTGCTGTGCCTTTGCAGCCCCCCCGATGGGGAGGGAGAGAGCCCCCAGAGAGCCCCCCGAGAGATCCCCTCCTTACCCTTCCCCGTCTGCGAAGTTCTGAGCAGTACTGAGCAGACGGGGAAGGTTCCCATGGCAACAGGACGCCTCTCAGGCGTCCTGCTGTTCATGGTGCTGAACAGATCTGTGCTGAAAGGCATAGATCTGTTCAGTGTAAGTAAAATACAGTACAGAACAATATATATTGTACTGTACTGTATTATACAGACATCAGACCCACTGGATCTTCAAGAACCAAGTGGGTCTGGGTCAAAAAAAGTGAATAAAAGTGAAAAAAAAGTAAAAATCAAAAAACACATTTATCACTGATAAAAAATGAAAAAAATAAAATTCCCTACACATGTTTGGTATCGCCGCGTCCGTAACGACCTGATCTATAAAACGGTCATGTTACTTTACCCGAACGGTGAACACCATAAAAATAAAAAATAAAAAACTATGATGAAATTGAAATTTTGCCCACCTTACTTCCCAAAAAAGGTAATAAAAGTGATCAAAAAAGTCGCATGTACGCCAAAATTGTAACAATCAAACCGTCATCTCATCCCGCAAAAATCATACCCTACCCAAGATAATCGCCCAAAAACTGAAAAAACTATGGCTCTTAGACTATGGAAACACTAAAACATGATTTTTTTTGTTTCAAAAATGAAATCATTGTGTAAAACTTACATAAATAAAAAAAAAAGTATACATATTAGGTATCGCCGCGTCCGTATCGCCCGGCTCTATAAAAATATCACATGATCTAACCCCTCAGATGACCACCGTAAAAAAATAAAAATAAAAACGGTGTAAAAAAAGCCATTTTTTGTCATCTTACGTCACAAAAAGTGTAATAGCAAGCAATCAAAAAGTCATATGCACCCCAAAATAGATGCCAATCAAACCGTCATCTCATCCCGCAAAAAATGAGACCCTACTTAAGATAATCGCCCAAAAACTGAAAAAACTATGGCTCTTAGACTATGGAGACACTAAAACATTTTTTTGGTTTTAAAAATGAAATCATTGTATAAAACTTACATAAATAAAAAAAATTGTATACATATTAGGTATCTCCGCGTCCGTGACAACCTGCTCTATAAAATTACCACATGATCTAACCTGTCAGATGAATGTTGTAAATAACAAAAAAAAAAGGTGCCAAAAAAGCTATTTCTTGTTACCTTGCCGCACAAAAAGTGTAATATAGAGCAACCAAAAATCATATGTACCCTAAACTAGTACCAACAAAACTGCCACCCTATCCCGTAGTTTCTAAAATGGGGTCACTTTTTTGGAGTTTCTACTCTAGGGGTGCATCAGGGGGGCTTCAAATGGGACATGGTGTCAAAAAAACCAGTCCAGCAAAATATGCCTTCCAAAAACCATATGGTGTTCCTTTCCTTCTGCGCCCTGCCGTGTGCCCGTACAGCTGTTTACGACCACATATGGGGTGTTTCTGTAAACTACAGAATTAGGGCCATAAATAATGAGTTTTGTTTGGCTGTTAACCCTTGCTTTGTAACTGGAAAAAAAATATTAAAATGGAAAATCTGCCAAAAAAGTGAAATTTTGAAATTGTATCTCTATTTTCCATTAAATCTTGTGCAACACCTAAAGGGTTAACAAAGTTTGTAAAATCAGTTTTGAATACCTTGAGGGGTTTAGTTTCTTAGATGGGGTCACTTTTATGGAGTTTATAATCTAGGGGTGCATCAGGGGGGCTTCAAATGGGACATGGTGCCAAAAAAACAGTCCAGCAAAATCAGCCCTCCAAAAACCAAACGGCGCACCTTTCACTCTACGCCCCGCTGTGTGCCCGTACAGTAGTTTACGGCCACATATGGGGTGTTTCTGTAAACAGAAGAGTCAGGGCAATAAAGATACAGTCTTGTTTGTCTGTTAACCCTTGCTTTGTTAGTGGAAAAAATGGGTTAAAATGGAAAATTAGGCAAAAAAATGAAATTCTCAAATTTCATCGCCATTTGCCAATAACTCTTGTGCAACACCTAAAGGGTTAACGACGTATGTAAAATCAGTTTTGAATACCTTGAGGGGTGTAGTTTCTTAGATGGGGTCACTTTTATGGAGTTTCCACTCTAGGGGTGCATCAGGGGGCTTCAAATGGGACATGGTGTAAATAAACCAGTCCATAAAAATCAGCCTTCCAAAAACCAAATGGCGCACCTTTCACTCTACGCCCCGCTGTGTGGCCGTACAGTAGTTTACGGCCACATATTGGGTGTTTCTGTAAATGGCAGAGTCAGGGCAATAAAGATACAGTCTTGTTTGGCTGTTAACCCTTGGTTTGTTAGTGGAAAAAATGGGTTAAAATGAAAAATTAGACAAAAAATGAAATTCTCAAATTTCCTCCCTATTTGCCAATAACTCTTGTGCAACACCTAAAGGGTTAACAACGTATGCTAAATCAGTTTTGAATACCTTGAGGGGTGTAGTTTCTTAGATGGGGTCATTTTTGGGTGGTTTCTATAATGTAAGCCTCGCAAAGTGACTTGAGACCTGAACTGGTCCCTAGAAATTGAGTTTTTGTAAATTTCGGAAAAATTTCAAGATTTGCTTCTAAACTTCTAAGCCTTATAACATCCCCAAAAAATAAAATATCATTCCCAAAACAATTCAAGCATGAAGTAGACATATGGGGAATGTAAAGTCATCACAATTTTTGGGGGTATTACTATGTATTACAGAAGTAGAGAAACTGAAACTTTGAAATGTGCAAATTTTTTTCAAATTTTTGTTAAATTAGGTATTTTTTGGTGCAAAAAAAATTTTTTTTTTGACTCCATTTTACCAGTGTCATGAAGTACAATATGTGACGAAAAAACAATCTCAGAACGGCCTGGATAAGTCAAACCGTTTTAAAGTTATCAGCACTTAAAGGGACTCTGGTCAGATTTTCAAAAAATGGCCTGGTCCTAAGGTGTAAAAAGGCTGTGTCCTTAAGGGGTTAAGTGTCCCTGCCAATTAAAATGCAGAGGGTGCAGCAGTTGCAGAGAGAGATCTAAGTATCTATGTGCAACACCCCCCCATTGCTCCAAGAGGCTAATTTACATATATTAAAACACCATTTTTCTCAGCAAAGCAGGAACATATGATCATGGGATCAACACAGATTCCTTCAGCTGCCAAGGGCACATTTAACAGGTCAGCCAGTTTCATAGCTACAAATCTGCTGACAGATGCCCTTAAAGAATGATGGAGAAAACTGTGTTCTTTAGACCTTTTCCTGCTGCCTCAATTTGTATGTATTTTGCACCATTCCCTACACCTGTGCCTTGACACAATCCAGTTTTAGGAGTCTACAGACAAACCCTCCATGGATTTTGCTTTAACAAGTTCCTTCAACTGTGTGACCTTTTATAGACAGATATGTGTCACTTTCCAAATCACAGGCTATCCAGTTATTAAAGGGGTTTTCTGGGATTTTAATATTGATGACCTATCTTCAGGATAGGTCATCAATATTAGATCAGCGGAGGTCCGCCACCCGCCACCCCTGCCGATCACCTGGTTTAAGAGAAGGCCACGCACCGTGCCAGTGCTGCCTTCCCCTCATTGTTTACCTGCTCGACATTGCAGCAGTGATCCGGAGTAATTACAAGAAGCCATGCAAATATAAAAATCCCGGAAAACCCCTTTAATATGGAGGCACTAAAAGCTTAAAAACTGGGTACATATGCACATTGCAGAAAATGTTAACTCAAGATTCCTACCACATTAAATATACTCTGTCAATGCCATACACCATGTTTTTTATATGTACATTTGTTTCACACAAAAAGGGATAGTGGGTAAAAATGAACATCTAAATGGAAACAAATTTATCAAGCCAGTTACTCTGTAAACCTTTCACATAACATACTCTGAATCCATATAACCTGATATATTATTGCAATAAATAGCACAGCATAGGATGTTGCTATATTTAGCCATATAGTATACCACTTTGTGATATGTCTTTCCATTACTTATGCAATACTGACCTTTATTTTTAATCAAATTTATTTGGTAAAAGGCTTAATATCGCCCTGCAGCACACAATAAGTATTCTATTATACATAAATATCCAGAAAGCTTGTGGCTCATTCCTGGAGTTTAATACTTGCTATAGGAATTTAAAATGAGACGCTAAGTAGTGGTATGATGCAAAATAGCGTCACTCTGGATAAATTGTTTGCTTTTAGGGTTTTCATTATCTCAATGCGGAATAAAATGCAAATCCAAATCTTTTTATAAGTGGTCACTGTGAGAATCTCCATACATACTAAATTGTTACTAAAGTATTTTATCTGCTTATTTTATTGTTTATATTTAATAAAGAAAGAAAAATCCAAGTTAGACTACAATTTATTATGCTGATTATAATATTTAAAGGCAAAATGTCATCAGAAAATTACCTTTTTTTAGAATTCCTAAAAATGTTTAGTTTTTCAAGTTTCCATTTCACTATCTATATTTTACAAAAAAAATTAAAATATATAATCCTGCAATTTCCACAATATCCATGTTTTGCTTGTTCATCGAGTAACTGGCCACACATTTACACTGCCAGAAAATCACCAACAAGCGTTCCTATGAGCGCTTGTTAGTCATTATCTGCCGGATTCTCAGCCCGTGTAAGGGTACTTTCACAGTAGCCGCAGGACGGATCCGACAGGGTGAACATTATAGTCAATGGGGACGGAGCGGCAGTCCGGCGGCACGACGAAATAGTGGCAGAACGGATCCGACAGGGTGAACAGCCTTTCGGATCCGTCCTGCTGCTAGTGTGAAAGTAGCCTAGAGGACTCTTTAGCCAAATAAGCGGCAGACACTTCCAGTTCTGTGTAGATCATTCTTCAGCAGTAATCTTGCTATCGTCACAGACAAGATTACAGTGACAGATAACACCTACACTACTACTCTAAATTTCAGGATGAACCTAAAATGCACTCTTAGGCCTCATGCACACGACCGTTGTTTTGGTCCGCATCCGAGCCGCCGTTTTGGCGGCTCAGATGCGGACCCATTCACTTCAATGGGGCCACAAAAGATGCGGACAGCACTCTGTGTGCTATCCGCATCCGTTGCTCCGTTCCGTGGCCCCGCAAAAAAAATATAACATGTTCTATTCTTGTCCGCGCTTTGTGGACAAGAATAGGCATTTATATTAAAGGCTGTCCGTGCCGTTCCGCTAATTGCGGAACGCGCACGGACGACATCCATGTTTTGCGTATCCGTGATTTGCGGACCGCAAAACACACTACAGTCGTGTGTATGAGGCTCAACCTTTATAGGTGAACTTAATATGACCTTCTCTAAACTTTTACACATGTCCAACTGTTCAATGTTTCAGTACTTTTTTCACAAATTGCTGTTCTCTAACAAGGAGCTTAATGGCACAAATCACAACAGATGTTTGATCCATAAATCACCCAAAAAATTGGTTCAATTAGAATTGGTATTTAAACAGTCCTCCTCATCATGCTGTTCATATTTTGACATCATGAGACCAAGACAACACCTAATTGATCAACAGTACCTTGCCATTGCGAGGCTTCAAGGAGGATGTTCTCAGACAGAAGTGGACACAGAGCCTAAAGTCTCACAGAGTGTCATCAGCAGGTTGCAACAGAGATACAGAGAAACTGGAAAAGTCACAGAAAAGCATAGAAATGGATATCCTTTGGCCATATCCCACATTGATGACCGCTTCATTGGGAACAATGCCCTATGGAACCAGATGATTAATTCCACACAACTCCAGGCACTTTTACAGGAGATGAGAGGCACCCAAGTGTCACGTTAGACTATTTGAAACTGTTTACATTAGCTTGGTCTGCGTGCTAGACAACCTGAAAGGATACCTGGCCACAGGCGTCATCGTCTTGCACGGGCCAGGGAGCATCTACGCTGGACAAGGGACCAGTGGGCCTCATTGCTGTTCACTGATGAAAATCGATTCACGCTGAGCAGAAATGATGGCCGCAAACATTGTTGGAGATGTCAAGGAGAGCGCTATGCATCAGCCACTGGTGTGCCTTTGGTGGTGTTGGTGCTACAGTTTGGGCAGGTCTGTGTAGTCAATGCAGAACTGCCCTACACTTTGTGAATGGTACAATGACAAGCCCATATTACTTGAATAACATAATTAATCCAGTCATTGTGCCTCTGCATGAACAACACATGCCTAATTTCATCTTCATAGAGGAAAATGCGTAAGCTGATCGAGGTCGCATCATTAGGGAACGACTGCTGGAGACTGGGGTACCTCAAATGGAGTGGCCTGCACTTTCTCCAGATCCGAATCCCATTAAAAACCTATGGGATCAACTGATTCACCGTGTAGAGTCTTGTAAGTCTGTACTCCAGAACCTCAATGACCTGAGGACTGCCCTTTAAGAATGCCATGCCTCAGCAGACAATAAGTTGACTTGTGAACAGCATGAGACATCATTGTCAAGTTGTAATTGATGCTCAAGGCCACATGACAAGTTATTGAGACACTGACATTTTTTGTGGGGGTATACCCAGTAGGGATGAGCAAACTTCATATTTTGAAGTTCGAGTCCGTGTTCGGGTTGGGGTATATGCTGAATTGCATTATGGATTCCGTTACCACGGACCATAACCCAATTCCATGACATAACAGAAGTCTATTGCCTGCATAATGGGTCCGCCCGGTTTCTGTTATGCAGTAGAGGACTCCAGCATAACGAAAACCAGATGGATCTGTTAGGCTGGCCATAGACATCTATTATGACGGAATGAATAACGGAATGCCTCTAAAGGCATTCCTTTATGCATTCTGTCATGGAATTGTGTTATGGTCCGTGGCAACAGAATCCATAACGCAATTCAGCATATACCCCAACTCGAACACGAACTCGAACTTCAAAATATCAAGTTCGCTCATCCCTAATACCCACCACTGTTGTTGGCTTTTGTTTCAATAAATCATTTGAGATGAGGAAATCACCATTGCTGCTTCTACTTAAATGCCAGACTTTCATGCTATAATATCATTGTAGTGTGAACTTTTAAAGTTTTCCATAAATTTCACCCGAAAGTCAAAAATCCCTAACTTTTTGGGAGTGGTATATATAGAGATAACACAAGATTAGGGATGAGTGAAATGACTCATTTATCTGCACCAATTTGCACTTATGAGGGATCGCCCCCACAGCTCTAGACACTCCCTCTGCCACCAGATTAACATGGCCACACATCTCGTGGGGCTTTAATAATCTCACCCGTGTCGCATGTATCAAACGCATGCAGTGTCATCCTGGGGTGCCTAGGACCCACCAGTAAAATTTATTTTGGGGGCCCACTGTACGGATACATTCAAATATTACCTGCTCACACAGCAGCAGGTGCTACCAGATGATTGAATATGGTGGATCCCTGCAGCATCTTTGGGAAGGTAGGTCCTGGTGAAAAGAGGACACTGGCTAGCTTTCCTCTATACCTAGAAGTCATCTCAGCTCTGATCGTGTCTATAATAATAAACTGGGGAGTTTCTTTAATAATCTATCAAGTTTTTTATATGAACATAGGCTGGTTGAGGAATATATGTATGTAGTGCAGTAAGTCTACTGTGTTTTGTGCCACTTGTTGAGGGGGTGGGAAACCAGGGGCCCACCTTGCTCAGGGGCCCACAGGGGGATTCACCTATACCTCTATGAGCAAGTCCAAGCCTCAGCGCATTCACGGATGATATGCCTATGAATCCACATCAATGAATTTGCATGCACTGCAGAATACATTTTAGCAGCACACACACAATCACTGATTTGTTTTTGTTGGCATATCATCTACGCATGGGCATTTGTGCTTTAATAGATAGAGAAACTGTCCTTTGAACAAAATATATGTTTTATATCAGGATATGTGAACTGCAGACTGATGACAGTAGTTTAACATATGGAAATGATGTCGCAGTCTAGCTGTAATTCTTAAATATTAAGATTAATGGCTCTAATGACAATTGACAAAGAAAGTAAAGCGGATTAATTGCTTTTTTTTTTACAATATTTTGTTTTTGTTTTTCAGTGCAAAAAAAAGTCTATATTGTACCTGCTGAGCATCTGCTAGAACTTTTTACTACAGTTTTATTTTCCCTGCTTGATTGTACACTGTGAAATCCTATTTGCAGGTTCTGCCGAGCTGTCAGATAAAAAGAATGGGCAGGTAGCACATTGATAATAACCTGAGAATAAATGCGGGGTGATCCAACTTTAAGTATTGTAATTTATGATTGAAAGGCGTATAGCTGAAAAATGAAAAAAAAAAAAAAAAGAGAGAGAGAGAAAAGAATAGAAAAATAAATATGAAATTAAGGGATTAGCTATAATCAGAAAAAAACTATATTTAAAATCACTAGTGGCAACTCCTTGGTTTAAGTACTGAAATTTCAGACAGTCAATTTTAGAAAATTTCTTGTGATATTTCTAGCACAAGCATGTCGCTTATGTTACTTAAAAGAATCTATGCAGGTTTTATACATACACACACATTGTAGACGAATTCACAAAGCTCTGTACAGATTTAATGTGGGGGATTGGGTCAGCACAACCTGTATGTAGGTGCACATCACTATGGCGAAATACATATACAAACGAAAAATACAAATGTGATAGCACTCTACATCCAGCATTCCTCCATGCTGGATGAGGCATTGGTGTACATTTTGGCCAAAGCGTAATAAGCCACTCACCACGTCAAGGTCGCCTCTAATGAGTGGTCCCTAACACTAGTTCCTACCTGTTCATGGACCATGACAGCCACACAAAGTCCAGGGAATTGGCCGAAATGTACACCAATGCCTCATCCAGCATGGATGAATGCAGGATGTAGAGTGCTATCACATTTGTATTTTCCGTCTGTACAGATTTACCTTTACACTTCTGTGCTACTGGCCACTTCCACTGGTTGGTCATCAGCACTACCCCCAAAATGTATACCAATTGATTCATTGGCTTATTTATTTTCCAGTTATTTTGTAGGCTCTTCCATGGTGTACGGATTCACTTCAAGTAGTTTCCTGAAAGGTCAACTACTTTCCTTTGGCATTAGTCCCAGGATATGCAAGTGCCTGAAATATGTTATGAGCCAGTTGAGAACAGGGAAGTTGGTGGGGAAAACGGGAGGATATCTGTGAGAAAACCATGATGGGACATTCTGGTGTTCTAATTGTACAAAATCCAACAGAGGGCCATATTAGCTGTGAATAGACATTCAGGTTTGTGTTTAGTAAGAAGCTGAAGGAGCTAGAACCTACTTTGAATTTATTTTCTCTTAGCATTTACTGCAAATATTAATGCCTCAAACACAGGGCAGAGCATGGAGGCATCAAAGAACATATGGCGGTACAGAGGAGCCTCATATAGTGGAACAGTAGGAGTCCACAAGAGTCTATGGATACCATGTTACAGCTCGATACAACTTTGAAGTTATATGGAGCTCTTATACGCTTGTGTGCATGAGGCCTAAGGCAACTTGAGACCAATTTTACCAAGTCCTGCTGCATTCTTGTTGCCTGTACATTTACCTCCTGAGATCTTGACACCTAACACATTACAATTTGTTGTTTTAGTAAGTGCAATGTAAGATAAAATGTCATTAACTAAGAGTATAGGCTTTAATAGCTTAGTTCACTTCTGTACAAATAGATAAATGACATGCTCTCCTCTACACCTTATCTGTAGCTGGTGCCTTGGGTTTTTAATTAAGACATATAAATAGTAGCACTGCTTACCTTTCTAGTAAGATAGCGAAGTTGAAGTTAAATAAAGAACTTGGGGTTTGTTGGGGGTGTAAATTATTTCATAAGATGTTAATTTGCTTCATAATACATTGATACAATGTTTTGACAATAGGACACTTCAAAACTAAATGCCTTCTATTAATTTCAGATTCCATAGCATTAAGGGGGTATTGTATTATTATATAGTTGTTAAAAGTTATCCTATTAGATTGGTGAGGGTCGTAAATCTGGGACCCCTACCGATCACTAGATCAGATACCCCGTGCCACTCTGAGCCCCCAGAAATGCACAGAGCAGCAGGTCAAGCATGCGTGATGTTGCTCCATTCATCTCTACGGGCACAGTTCATAGCTTTTTCTGGAACTCCCATAAAAATAAATGAAAAGGCAATGCATATGCTCGGCCTCCCGCATTGTTCATTTCAAGGGGCTCTGAGGGAGGTAACGTACCCGTTCTCATGAGGCCCTAATAGTCCTATGGGGATAACTTTTAACAACAGGAATATCCTTTTAACTCTTTTCCAACCAGCGCCGTACATGTATGACGCTGTTTGGGTCTTTAAAGATGGTGCTGTTACGGAGACTCTCTTTGCTGAAATTTGAGAATGACTTCAAAGGGCCTCCAAATCTGTCAGCTTGTTCAAATCAAGAGGTGATGCATCGGAGACAAGAAATATCAGACTGAATGTCAGTACAAAGAATTTTTTGCCTGGGCAATGCCAAGCTGCCCTTTATTAAGGCACTGGGAGTAGCAACTTAAAATTACATGTTCCAATCAATGAGTAAACAGTGAATGTGTGTAGATAGCTGGGTAACAGAAACCGACCATATGTAGCCCATCTTACTCGCCACCATGGGACTGGTACATACTAATTCATTCCTGCAGTGGCTACTTTCACGAACTCTTACCATGCCCTAAAGTAACCTTGATACAAAGAGATGTTAAAAATAAAGATAATTTGCACTGCCATGTCCTAAAAACAAACAATAAAACATAAATAAATAAATAAATGTATCCCATATGGTGAACACTGTAACAGAAAACAAAATATATGAAAATTGATCAAAAGCTCATACACTCTCCAAAATAATTTCAATAATAACTACAGATCGGCCCATAAAAAATAAGCGCTCACTTAGCTCTATAGAATAATTATTAAAAGGTTATGGGGGATAGAATATGGTGATGCAAAGAAAAAAATATTTCCAAAGTTTGTATTTTTTTAAAATATGAAAACACACGAAAAACTATCTAAATATGATATAATTGAAACCGTACTGAGAATGAAGATAGCAAGTCTTTTTTACTGCATACTGAACACTTTAAAAGTGAAATCCATAAAATTGTGGCAGAACTGAGTTTTTTTTCCAACCTCATCCTATTTCCAGTTTGCATACAATATTAAATGGTGCTTTTAGAAAGTACAACAAAAAAACAAGCACCCATACGCTATGTGATAATGTGAACAGATTTTTTTTTTTTTTTAAGTTATGGCATCGGCTAGGTAGGAGGGAAACCAATGATGTCTATTACATTTTTAATGGCAGATTCCAGCATTTTCGACGAGGATCTACAGTAATGTGTATGGGTGCTGGCAGACCCCCAACAGCTGTCCACTCTTTTGGTAATAGAGCATCTGACATATTGATTCTCTGGCAACCTCTGAAAATGTGTTCCATACTTCCAAATGGGGTACATATATTTCTGCAAACCCCATTTAGATAAACAGGATAGTGGAAAACTGGACCCTTCGTATCACCAATATCATCGGTAGGGGGAAAGCCAAGGAGACCACATACATATAAGATAGTCAACTGGTGCCAGTGGCTTCAGAGGGCATTTCTTTACACGTATAGAATAGAGGACTTAACCTTTCTCATTATATTAAAATAAAGTGTAAAAAGTGGGTATATATTATTGTCCACATTAGATATGATAATTGCCAGCAGACTGGTATTGGGCAGCTTTATGTCAGTTTCAGAATGAGATGCCCCGCAACCTGAATAATCTATATATTATTCCTCCGAACAGCTCAGCAGAACTGTACTTTCTTTGATTATTATTTGATTCCTCCTCCATGTGAAAAACATATTTCCAGAATTTTATATGATTCACATAAACATACACAGTGTATATAGCATATTAATATTTCAGAAAGCCATGCATAAAACATTTTAAAAAATCACCGCCAGGCGTCCAATGCCAAATATGCTAATAGGATGACCTGCTGCCAGAATTAATTTGGAGTTCTTTCTTATTCCATCGACTTCCTACTGCAGATATGGAGCTTCATGTATGTGATAAATAGAGTGAATCTGGAGCAGCTTGTATCCTCTAACTGTATGGGAGGAATTAGACTTAGAGGTACTATGTGACCATTACCGTGATACACTGGAGCTAATGGACTACATTCAGTTGCAGGATGTCTTTCATTACATGCATCAGCTAAATTACTAGTTTAATCTATATCAGATTGCGAAGCTACAATAATTGAACAAGAGAATGGGAATGCACTGAAATCCAGCATGCCTTTCCATCATGGAAAGCAATATATGGAAAGTGTGGTATGCCACTATGCATCGATTTCTGGTACTGAAAATGAATGCTAGATCCTTAAAGGTCAGCCTGGACTTATCATCTCTCCCGACATGTCTGTTTTAGGAACCGCTTTTTCTCATAACTGTATACTATA